>NC_074716.1:1070000-1670000 GCF_947242115.1 Biomphalaria glabrata
AGGGTGTCATGTGGCCAGAACAACGACCAACCGCCTTTACCTTTCCCCAACTAATGCCAGGTACCCATTAGAGCTGGGTGGACTCAGAGGCGCCCGAAGATCCCGAAATAAAAAAATCCCAGTCTTCGAGGATTCGAACCCTGGACCCCAGTTCGGAAGCCAAGCGCTTTACCGCTCATCCACCGCGCCTCCTCAAACTTTTGTGCGGAGTAAATATGTTGTTTTGCTGTTGTTGTTTTTCTATTGATTCATGTTCCGCATTCTAAGTAGATTTCATGATGAAGCGGTTAAGCACCTGGTTTCCGAATTTGAGGACTCGGTCTCGAACCCTGGAGAAAAAAGGTATTCCTTATCTTGGGTGCCATTCTGTCCACCCAGCTCCAATGGGTACCTGACATTAGTGGGGGAAAAATAAATGCGGTTGGTCCTTGTGCTGGCCGCATGACGCCATCATTCACCTTGGACCACAGAAACAGATGACCTTTACATTATTTGCCCTGAGGTGGAAGATATTCAGATTTTTTTTTTCCCCAAGCAAGGACGAGGTCACTCTATCTCTGACAGTTCAGAGTATGGAAAATGATATCACTTAAAGACTTGCACAAAACGTGTGGATAGGAAAGGTGCACAAAACTAGGTGATACGAAAGACGCACACAACTAGGTGACACGAAAGGTGCACAAAACTAGGTGACACGAAAGGTGCACAAAACTTGGTGATACGAAAGACCCACACAACTAGGTGATACAAAAGGTGCAAAAAACTTGGTTACACGAAAGGTGCACAAAACTAGGTGATACGAAAGGTGCACAAAACTAGGTGATATGAAAGGTGCACAAAACTTGGTGACACGAAAGGTGCACAAAACTAGGTGTTACGAAAGGTGCACAAAACAAGGTGATACGAAAGGTGCACAAAACAAGGTGATACGAAAGGTGCACAAAACTTGGTGACACAAAAGGTGCACAAAACTAGGTGATACGAAAGGTGCACAAAACTAGGTGATACAAAAGGTGCACAAAACTAGGTGATACAAAAGGTGTAGATAGGAAAGGTGCACAAAACTAGGTGATACGAAAGACGCACACAACTAGGTGACACGAAAGGTGCACAAAACTAGGTGACATGAAAGGTGCACAAAACTTGGTGATACGAAAGACCCACACAACTAGGTGATACAAAAGGTGCAAAAAACTTGGTTACACGAAAGGTGCACAAAACTAGGTGATACGAAAGGTGCACAAAACTTGGTGATACGAAAGACCCACACAACTAGGTGATACAAAAGGTGCAAAAAACTTGGTTACACGAAAGGTGCACAAAACTAGGTGATACGAAAGGTGCACAAAACTAGGTGATATGAAAGGTGCACAAAACTTGGTGACACGAAAGGTGCACAAAACTAGGTGTTACGAAAGGTGCACAAAACAAGGTGATACGAAAGGTGCACAAAACTTGGTGACACGAAAGGTGCACAAAACTAGGTGATACGAAAGGTGCACAAAACTAGGTGATACGAAAGGTGCACAAAACTAGGTGATACGAAAGGTGCACAAAACTAGGTGATACAAAAGGTGCACAAAACTTGGTGATACAAAAGGTGCACAAAACTTGGTGACACGAAAGGTGCACAAAACTAGGTGATACGAAAGGTGCACAAAACTAGGTGATATGAAAGGTGCACAAAACTTGGTGACAGGAAAGGTGCACAAAACTTGGTGATACGAAAGGTGCACAAAACTTGGTGACACGAAAGGTGCACAAAACTTGGTGACACGAAAGGTGCACAAAACTAGGTGATACGAAAGGTGCACAAAACTAGGTGATACGAAAGGTGCACAAAGCTAGATGACATGAAAGGTGCACAAAACTAGGTGATACGAAAGGTGCACAAAACTAGGTGATACGAAAGGTGCACAAAACTAGATGATACGAAAGGTGCACAAAACTAGGTGATACGAAAGGTGCACAAAACTTGGTGATACAAAATGCGCACAAAACTAGGTGATACGAAAGGTGCACAAAACTTGGTGATACAAAATGCGCACAAAACTAGGTGATACAAAAGGTGCACAAAACTTGGTGATACGAAAGGTGCACAAAACTAGGTGATACGAAAGTTGCCCAGAACTAGGTGATACGAAAGGTGCACAAAACTAGATGATACGAAAGTTGCCCAGAACTTGGTGATACGAAAGGTGCACAAAACTAGATGATACGAAAGGTGCACAAAACTAGGTGATACGAAAGGTGCACAAAACTTGGTGATACAAAATGCGCACAAAACTAGGTGATACGAAAGGTGCACAAAACTTGGTGATACAAAATGCGCACAAAACTAGGTGATACAAAAGGTGCACAAAACTTGGTGATACGAAAGGTGCACAAAACTAGGTGATACGAAAGTTGCCCAGAACTAGGTGATACGAAAGGTGCACAAAACTAGATGATACGAAAGTTGCCCAGAACTTGGTGATACGAAAGGTGCACAAAACTAGGTGATACGAAAGTTGCCCAGAACTAGATGTTTTCATCAATGTGGATGGAGGGTGATGTTGTAGCAGGTGGCCCCATAACGTTTATATTCTTTGTGCTAATATGTAGCTTTTGTTTTGACACTTAATCTGGTAATATTCAAAAGTTCGACATGGAATCTGGAATCAATGTACAGAACGCTAGCGAAGCTAGGAATTTACCATTATTTTGGTGCCCGCGGAGCTTGACTCTTCGGGGGCCCCTGCATTTTGCGTAATATTTAATTTCTAATGTAAAAAAAGCAACACTTATTTGTGGGGCCGGCTTAAGTGGGTGCCTGAGGGGGGGGGGATTTTCAAAATTTTCCCCTCTCCTCCCCCACCCTAGAAACGCCACTGTAACAGAGGCGACCTTAGTAGTGCTTGCGGCACTGGGAGAGTGTTAGCCATATCAGGGCTACGAATATGATGGGCTTACGGACTGTGACGGTGAAAAAAGATTCTCTTTATAAAGCCCCCCCCCCCCCTTTAAGGCGTGGGGCCTGGGGTGTTAGTCCCACTTGCCACGCCTAAAGTCGCCTCTGGGAAGTGGATGTATCATTTTATAATATTACTAAAGTGTACTACATTTATTTTATTTTATGACAAATTGAATTTGTCTATATTATAATTAAAGTTATATTTAATATTGTCCACAAAGAAGTTACTTAAGTTAACATATGATACGCTTACTGCGATTTAGTTGTCTACCAGCAGTTTGAAACAACAAGTATTAACAATACAATTGTGATTCATTAAGGTAAATGTATTCCATTCGCTATCGTTTGATTAGAATTGGCTTAGGCTGTTAACCAATAATCAATTTTTTTATTTTTTTTTTTTGATTTTCAAGTCTACAAGTTTGTATTTACATCAAGTAGCAAGGAAATGAAGTAGTTATCAAAAGACATTCCGAATGAAGTTCAAAGTTCATAAATAGTTGACTTAACTGGCCTGGATCATACAAAGTAATTATGACCTGGGGGTCACCAGTTGAATAAAATGATAAACAATGGGCATACAGTTAAAAAAAAACTGAAACTGAGCTGAATTAATCATACACATTATAGTTCATGCAACAATCAGATCTGAAAGACACAAAGATAAAGGCACATTCCTCATCCCATATGCTAGGACAAATTTGTACAAATACTCCTTCTTCCCTAGTGCTATTAGAGCATGGAATGGGTTGCCTGAGCTAGCCAGGAAAACCAGTGACTTGGCAGAATTTAAGTCATTGGTTAATATGCATGACTAAATGCATGACGCGTAGGACGTAATCATCTTCTTTTTTGAAGTAACGTCTGTATTATATAAGATAAGATAAGATCTGCATTTACTGAGCTGAATTAATCATACACACACACAGACCAAAGATAAGTATAAAGGAAAGAGAATCTGTTATTTAAAAAAAAAAACATTGCCGCCATAGCAAATGTAAAGCATATATCTGAAGTTGCCTTCACATTATTTTTATTATTATTTTTTTAGGATACCTCAGCTTTTTAGCTTTTGACTTCAGTTGTCGAGCTGTTTACATCCTAGGAATCCTTGGGCTTTTGGCCTCTTTTATTTGCCTCTTTTCTTTGCCTCTTTTTTGGGCTATCGGCCTCTTTATTGGGCTTTTTTTTATTAACAAAAAGATGCATCTTTTATTAGTAATCGTACAAATTAAATAGTTACATTTTATAGTACAATAATTGCAAACATGGCAATGCAAATAGTTACATTTAGGTTGTCGTAATATTTTAACGTTTTAAATTGCTTTGTTTATGGCGTTATTTTTTTCCAATAGCATATAATGAATATTTTTGAAATTTAAGGTTCTTAAAATACATGTGATGAAAATGTCAACAATAGGTAATTAAATAGAAACAATCAAAGAGTGAAAGTAGAAACTTAAATGATATTAAAACATTTTAAACATCGTAATCACATTTTTTTTCCACTTTGTCTACATTGCTTATGGTTGTTTCCTTTGTGCTTTGCTACATTACCCCAGTTCTTCATCTTTAACTTCTATCAAACTTGCGTACACATCTATGTGTGTACACACTTGTGCGAACATAGGCATTTAAATATTTATATTGTTTCTTTTGTTGTCTCCTTTCATATGACAATTTTTGATTTCCTCCCTTGAGATTTGGAAAACTACTTCCTCATCATCAAGGTGGAAATACTGTCTGTTAGAGTCAGTATATCGGGAGTTTCTGTTCAGAGACAATTTCTCTGTGGCTTTTTTTTTTTGGTCACAGGGGTTAATTAGAGTCGTACTGAAAGTTATTGTATATGTATCTATATATATGTGTATATATATATACTTTTTTTTTCTTGAATATTTTTTATAAGACGTAAAAGTCTGCCCTTGTTCTTGATTTCTCAGAGTCACTCTTCTTTCCCTTTTCTTGGGTTTTCACGAGTTCGCTCCTGGTTCCTTATTGTGTTTCCGTTCCTTGACTTGCCGGCCTAATGTTCCATTTCGATATGATTCTCTGTTTTAATCGAATGAGATCTCTCGTTTTCTCCTGCCTAACTCGCTCATCTTTGTAGATCAAAACTTTGGTTTAAGTCTCTACAGTCACAAGGTCAAGGCGTGGCCTTCGTTATTGTGTACTGTCTTGAGTTATCTTATCCCCTGTCAATTTCAAGGGGCGATCACTGTTTTTTTTTTAGTAGTAGCTTTTTTAATTATATGGTTACAGGGTCTTTAAATATATAAAAAGAATCATTTGAGATATATATCTATACACACGCATACACACTCGCATACACATATTCATATATATATATATATTCCCTTTTCTTTAAGTTGATGGACAATCTTGGTATATTTATTTAGCGCTATATTGTTTCACTTTGCGTTCAATAATTTTCTTTAAAATGTGAACTAATAATACTTTACTATACAGTTTATTATGGTAGACAAAATGTAGGTAGGTATTCCAAATAAGGTTTCTATAATCTGATAAAATAATTACATTGATGTCTCTTGGTTTTTTATTTATGGCTTTAGGTACTTTATAAAGAAAATAGCAGTATTTACATTTGCACAGGTAGTGACAGGTTTGACTGTTTGCGTCAATAATATCTTCTAAAGTATTTTTTTTTTTTTTTGCTTTCTTCACCAACTCACATTCACTAATAAAGTGTTTCTCTGGGTTTTGGGTTGTTTTTTTTACAAATTACACAGGTATATTTGGACCCTGTTGTAGTTGAGATTTTCCTTTTATTGGGGTCATCCCGAAGAGTAATCTGTAGGCCACTTCTCGTGCTTTGGGTGTTATGTATTTGTTGTATAAATGTGTGAATGTGTCTGTCCAGTTTGTTGGTTTAACCCCTAACTCCATGACCCACTTTATTCTAACTTCTAGGTTTTCTTTCAACTTGTCTCTGAGTATAGTGTATATTGTTTTTGAGTCGTGGTGTGTTATGTTTTCATTGCTGGGTAGGTGTCTAGTGAGTGATCTGTAGAATGGATGTGTATGGTTACCAAAATAATGGGGTGTGTTGTTTTGAGTGGGGAGGAGTTTGTTTAATCTAAGTCCAAAATAATATAATACTAAGGGGAAGTTATTGGGAGACCTTACTACTTTCCCTACAAATTTTATTCTAAGAGTTTTGATTTTTGTGTGAATGTCTTGTAAGCCTATCCCTCCTTCTTTTTTGTCTTGTATGAGTGTTGTATGTTTTATGTTCCTTATTGTGTTTTTGAAAATAAAATTTCTGATAGTGGTATTGATGTTATTTATGAAATTAGGAGGAGGTTCTACTATATTTGCTAAGTAGATTATCTTCGGGATGACCAAGTTGTTTATTAATATAGCTCTCCCAAATATGGTTGTCGCCATGTACTGAAACATTCTAATCACGTTCTTTGTGTGGGCCAGAATCTCCGCCCACTGTTCATGGCAATAGTGTGCTGGGTTGCTAGTCCACACGATGCCACATACTTTTATTTCTTTCTGTATTTTAAGGTTAAAGGGGATGTTGGGGGAATTTCCCACCTACCCAGTCCCATAATTGAGGATTTATTAATTTTATTTTGGACCCGCTCGCCCTCCCAAATAATGTAAATTTCTCTATAATTTTAGCTATGTCTTTTTCTGAGGTGGGGAAAAGTGTGGTATCGTCGGCATAAGCTTTAATTTTGACTATGGGGGTTGGACCGGGGAGTTTTATTCCTAATTTTTTTTTGTCTAACCTAATGTTCTCTAACAGGGGTTCTAGGCAAAGGGTGTATAAAATGGGGGATAAGGGACAACCTTGCCTAACAGATCTTCTAATAGAAATCTTGCTGCTTAGTGTTTGATTTATTATAAGTTGACTTGTGGCATCGGTGTAGACTAGCTTTATGTATGTTATCAAAGTCTTGTCTATGTCTGTCTTGTCTAGTATTTTGAATAAGAAGTCATGGTTAATTCTGTCGAAAGCTTTTTCTTGATCAATGGACATGAAGGCTGCTTTCAAGTCTTTGTCTTTACATTAATATATGATGTCTCGTAGAAAGTGGTTCAGTTCATCTATATTTTTTTCCGGGTTGCTACAGTACTGGTCTTGTCCTAGTAGATGGGGTATAAGGGGCCTAACTCTTAAAAAAAATCATTTTGGTCAGCAGTTTATAGTCTACATTTAAAAGGGAAATGGGTCGTAAAATCACTAAGTGTTGTGTTGTTTTCAGGTTTTTTTTTGGTAATAGTGTGATGTATGCAAGATTAAAGTCTGTAGGCGTCTGTCCTGTTTCTAACATGTCATTGTATAGTCTTAGTAGTAGGGGTCCTATTTGGGAGAAAAAAGTTTTAAAGAATTCATATGTCAAACCGTCTGCGCCAGGGGATTTATTTTGTGTTGTGTCTAAAGCAGCCCTCAGCTCCTCTAATGTAAAGGGTCTATTTGTCGTTTGTTTTTCTGATGGAGGTAATGTTTTACAGTGTTTTAGAGGTATGTTTTGTGCGTCTGTATCTGTTTGTTCTTCATTATACATGTTGACGAAATGTTTTGTAAAAATTTCTATTATTTTGTCACTCTCCTGTATTTTGTTTCCTTCGTTGTCTGTTATGTTGGTTATTATTCTATTTTTTGTGTATTTTGTTCTAGCGCCAAGTATAATTTATTTGGCCCTTCTGATACTTGGGTGTTTTTGCATCTGATTTCGGCTCCTCTATATTTGTGTTTGTATAACTCAAGTTGTGTGGTTAGGTCTGTTTTTTCAATTTCATCCTGCGTTTGAGTAAGCAGATTTTTTATTCTGTTTTCTTCATTTACCCTCTTTGTTTGTTTGATTCTTGCTAAGATTTTAAATTGTTGTTTGATTGAATTTTTTATTAATGTCCACGTCTTGGTTAATTTGTATTCGTTTTCTATGTCTTGTGCTGTTGCTAGCAGGAGTTGGTTTATTACTCTTTGGATTAGTGGGTCTTCCAAAAGGTTGTTGTTTAATTTCCAATGGGATTCTTTTGTTTTTTTTTCTTTTTATTTTTTTTTCCAAGTTCCAAAAGTACACCTTTATGGTCGGAGTAATGTAGGGTTTCTTCTAAATGTGTCACACTAAGTATGTTGGTGTCCGTGGGTGTGTAAAAACGGTCAATTCTGGTTTCAACCTGGTAGGACCTGAGTGTTAATGTAGTTTCCTTGCCATTCGGCTCTAATTTCCTATAAGCATCTACCAGGTGGAAATAGTTTACTATTTCTCCCATGTAGTTGTGTGTTTCTGCTACCGGCTGAGAGGGTGGATATTGTGTGTGTGTGTGTGTATTGTTTGTCCAGTTATGCCTCTATAAAGTTAAAATCCCCTCCTATTATTAGTTGTTCTCCTATGTTTGTGATTTGTAGTGTGTCATTGAGGTTTTGGAAAAACTCACGTTTTTCTCTCCCTCTCTGAGCGGGTGCGTAGATATTGACTAGTGTGTATTTCTGTTCTTGTGAAACTACTCTAAGTATTACTACCCTCCCATTGTTGTCGTTGTGAGTGTGTGTGATTTTGTATCTATCGGATGTTTGTAAGATGGCTACCCCCTTATAGTTTCTACCTAAGCTAAAATAACCTCCCATGAATCCCATGTGTGTTGTAGTTTGTTTTGCTTGATATGTGGTAGAAGTATTTGTTTCTTGAAGGAAAATAAAATCCGGTTTATATTTTCTAGCGAGGTGTACTATATATTTATGTTTATTATTTAAGCTACGGATGTTAAGAGTTAAGATTTTAATGTCTGCCATGATTGCGTGACGATGGGTTGTGTGTATATGAGTGTGGGTGTGTATGAGTGTTTGTGATCATTTTTTGAACTGTTTTTTATTAACCTGTTTTGTTGTTTATTTACTGATGTGTGGATTTGGGTCCTCCCCTTCATCTATTACTAATTTAGTCGGGGAGTCGGCAAAACTCTCCCCGATCTCCCCTTCCTCTTCTTCCCCTCTCTCTTCCCCCGACCGGGGATCCTCATTTGGTCCCTCGGGCTGGGTCTCCTCGTTTGGGTCATTGGAAAAGGAAGAGAGCGTTCTTTTTCTTGTAATTTTGGTTGGGGTATTTAGAACTGAACTGTTCCCCATTGTTTTCATTTTTTGGGTTTTTTTTTCCTGTCGATAGGGCTTGTATTCAATTAAGAAAGTTTTTACAGACATGACTATGTAATGTATGTTAACTCAAATGAGTAAAAAAAAAAATGTAGACACTAGAGAGTGTGTAGAATAAATACACTAAATATTCTTTCTGTCAATCTTTTATCTTAAACTCTTTCTGAATTGTTTTTTAATTTCCATATTCTCTCTTCCTTTCTCTTTCCCTCTCTTTCTTTCTCTACCTCATTTCTTTATCTATCTCTCTTTCTTTCTCTTTCCCTCTCTTTCTTTCTCTCCCACATTTCTTTATCTATCTCTCTCTTTCTTTTTCTCTTTCTTTCTCTCCCTCATTTCTTATCTGTCTCTCTCTCTTCCTTTCTCTTTCTCTCTATTCCTTTCTCTTTCTCTCTCTTCCTTTCTCTCTCTCTTTCTTTCTCTTCTTCATTTCTTTATCCATCACTCTCTCTCTTTCTTTCTCTCACCCCTCTCTTGTTCTCTCTCCTTCTCTCTCCCTTTCCCTCTCTTTCCCCTCTTTATTATTTCTCTCTTTCTCGCTCTCTCTTTGTCTCTCTCTCTCTTTCTCTCTTTCCTTCACATTCTCTTTCTCGCTTTCCCGTTTTTCTCTTTCTCTTTCTCTCTCTCATTTTTTTATCTATCACTCTCTCTTTATTCTCTCTCGTTCTCTCTCTTTCTCTCTCCATTTCTCTCTCTCTCTCTCCCTCTCTCTCTCTCTCTCTTTTTCTTTCTTCCTTTTTTTTTTGTTTGAACCTAGTGATCCCAAGGAACATGCACATTTGTTCCTCTTCTAGAGTAATACAATAAGTAGAAACACTAAATTTAGAGACACTTCAGGTCAGAACACTACAAAGTAAAGTAGCAATAATACACAAACACCGAAACACAACTTACAAACACAAACAACACAACTTACAAACACAAACAACATAAGAAAATATTTTAAAAATATTTTTAAAATACTTAAAAATAAAACAAGGCTTATATTAAGCACAGCTGTATCAATTAGTTTGGATAAGTCATGGAATAAAATTTGTAATAGAAACAAAAAAAGGGGGAGACATGAATTCAAGGCTCCAGCCTTCTCAAGTTTCTAAAGCCAACATGATGACCACTCTACTAGTAGAGAGCTTGTTAACACTGTCTGTTTGTTTATTTTACATGTTTCGGATGTTCCTTCAGAGTTGAAGATAATTACTTCCTAGTCCAAACCTCCCGCAGGACGACGGGGGATGGGAGCGGGCAGGGTTTGAACCCGGGACCATCGCTAAATCTGAACGACAGTCCAGCGCGCAAACCACACAACCAGGCAGCCATCCTATTGTAGTCATGTATTGTTTCTCTAGTCTCCACCTAGTTTTCAGGTTGTGCTCACTAAGTCTTAGAGAACGAAGTATTAAAGGGAACTATTTCAACTTATAACACCACTTCAGTCAAGAACAATTTTTTTTACCTTGTTCGAGATACTATACAAAATAATTAATTACCGATAGTTAATTAGCTAATTGGGTATTTTTTAAAAATTGATTCTTGTGTTGTCAGGTAAAAGAAAAAAAAGTGCGAAATTTCAGCTTGATCCGATATTGGGTATAGGAGAAAACGCGCGTAAAAAAAACTGTTTACCACACAGACAGACAGAGTGATTTTGTAAATACAGGGAAAGACACAAATATGAAGGGTAGAATAAATTTCTACAGGTACTCGTTCTTCTCCGGAGCCATTACAGAATTGCATGGGTTGCCTAAATCAGCCACAAAAACAACAATATCAGATTGTACGTGTCTATTTTGACATTTATAAGTAGATTAACCCATATGTATGAGTAGGATATAATTGTCTTCAGTTTTGAAGTAAGGTCTATATCTATATTTTTATCCAGTACAGTAGTAGTTCCCCTTTAAAACCATGCGGTCTATAAGCCAGGTGATGTAAAGATCATCTTTTTCTCTAGCTGACAGTTAACGAGGGTGTCTTGTGGCCAGCACAACATACAACCGCCTTTTTCTCTCCAAAACTAATGCCAGCTACCCATTAAAGTTGGGTGGACTCAGAGGCGCCCTAAAGACGAGGAAATTAAAAAAAATCCCAGTCTTCACTAGGATTGGAACCTAGCGATTTACAACTCAGCCACCATAGTCTCCATAGTGCAGTACAATGTTTCAGTTGTAGAGTTGTCGTTCTTATTTCCCATTATCCCCACTCGCCAGTCGCCACACAGCAACCCAATGAAGAAACAAACTCATTTTTGCAGCAACTGACAGCAACTAACCAGCGGCGGACTGGCATTCGGGCCATTGCCCTGTGGGCTGGTACCCAAATTCATCAGGCGACAGACGAATGAAAGATGAGTAATAAAAAACATCTATAAGGTAAAGAAGCTTTCAAGACAAGGATAGAGACTGAAGACAAGATTAGAGAGTAAAGACAAGCTTAGTGATTAAAAACAATACTTGGGAATGAAGACAAGAATAGAGAGTAAAGACAATACTAGAGATTGAAGACAATACTAGAGATTGAAGACAATACTAGAGATTGAAGACAATACTAGAGATTGAAGACAATACTAGAGATTGAAGACAATACTAGAGATTGAAGACAATACTAGAGATTGAAGACAATACTAGAGATTGAAGACAATACTAGAGATTGAAGACAATACTAGAGATTGAAGACAATACTAGAGATGGAAGACAATACTAGAGATTGAAGACAATACTAGAGATTGAAGACAATACTAGAGATGGAAGAAAAGACTAGGGATTGAAGAAAAGACTAGGGATTAAAAAAAAAGACTAGCGATTGAAGAAAATACTCGGGAAAAAAGAAAAGACTAGGCATTGAAGAAAAGACTAGGGATTGAAGAAAATACTAGAAATTGAAGAAAAGACTAGATATTGAAGAAAAGACTAGAGATTGAAGACAAGACTAGAGACTGAAGACAAGACTAGAGATTGAAGAAAAGACGGGATTGAAGACAAGACTAGAGATTGAAGAAAAGACTAGAGATTGAAGGAAAGACTATAGATTGAAGAATATACGACAGGTTGAAAAAAAGACTGGAGATTGAAAACAAGACTAGAGATTGAAGACTACAGATTAAAGATGTATTACTTTGTAGATGAGTAGAGATTGAAGACAAGACTAGAGCGTGAATGTGTTTCACTAACGAAAAAGTTTAAATAATATGAATAAATTGAAAACCTCCTTACGTAACTAATTCGAGACCCACAGACTTATGTTCATTGAGTTTTTTTCACTTCTGAAATACCACAACAAGACAACCGAAGTAAGATTGACTGAGACAGTTCTCGGGATTAGTATAATCATACAATTTAGTATATCCAACTTTGTCCTGTGACTACGAGTATTGATTTTAGAGGTAACTGCAAATATCATTTAAGCATTTACAAACATATGGTGGATCACCTTGATTTGATGTAAATTTGAGAGAGAGAGGAGAGAGAGAGAGAGAGAGAGAGAGAGATACAAAGAGGGAGAAAGAGAGAATCTATGGATCTAAGGGAGCCTCTGAGTCCAACCATCTCTAAAGACTCTAATAGGTACCGTTTGATTGTCAAAAGAGTTGAGCTGAAGGCTCTTCGAGCTCTAGGCGTGTAAGCCTGCTTGAACAACCGTTCTGTGTGGAAGAGGTCCAAGTCAATGCCTATGTAAGACATTGCTATTTCCGACGTATCTGGCACTCCGGGCGCATGGACTAGAATACATGGTCGAAAGCCGAGCACACCTGCAACCTCGCCATTTTCCTATGTTGTTCCAAGCTAACCGTGCAGGACTCGCCATTAATATAACGGTCCGTTGAGGAACGGCGCATGGATTATCGATAGGGACGTGGAAGCTCTCTTTCAACTCCGCACCGTGCAATGGGAAAGCTCTCGCATTCCCTTGGGCGTTTTGTTTTGCTATTCATTTAGCCTAATTACTTCCTCAAATGATCGTTTCCACCCGAGTGCCACGTTGAGGCAGAATAGCGTACCCGGGCTAATGGGTACCCGATATTCCATAAGGATAAGTAAAGGCATTTGGTCGTTGTATCTTACCAAACGTTGATGGGTATATGCTATGGTAGTCCATATCTATAATTTAAAAAAATGAACAAATAATATTTTTTTTACTTATTACTGCTCGAAACTTGCGTAATAAAATATTGTTATAACCCTATTCACGACGCAAAAGGGTTAACTGTGTGTGATCGGCTGACATATGTGACACAGGCCAGTAATACAGTTTAGCGTGCTATATTGAAAGGCATGGGACAGTACTGGCATGAACTTTGCACGTGAATAGCGCCCGTGTTATGGTCATCTGATTATAAGCCTGCGCAGACCAGAGACACAGTGTGTAAGAAAGCGGCAGTTCAAGACCGGAGAGCATTGAGACCGGGACTGTTAGTCATGAAGTCGGTCCTGGTGCAGTCCTCCAGTGAAACGTACGAGTCCAGGAAGAGACAGTAGAGTTATGAGTTTAGTACAGTGATATACAGTCTAACGTTGTAGCCGTTGATTGTGTTGCCAATAGTGTCGTATTGGCTGTTTTATTTGACCATTATTAAAGTACCAGATTATTTGGAGCCTTGTTGTCAAGTTCTTGATGTGTTGATGTGCTGTGTGTGTTTAGCAGTGTTTACAGAAGACTGATTAGGAGAGAGAGGATCGTTACAATATGTATATATTGATTTTATACATCACATCTAATTCACTATAAAGACTTTGAATTAAAAAAAAAAGATTTTCCCTTCTATTCTAAATATTTTGACATCTTAACAGTAGAATGTGGAACTCTTAAGAAATTAGTTTTATTTAATAAATTAAACTGTATCAATTGTCTCCCCTTGACTTAAAATGACACTCAGATAAACTCCCTTTAACATCTCTATACATCTCTATGCAAAATATGAATTAGATAAATATTGGTTCTGTGGTATGTATGTACGTGGTTTAGAATAGGAAAAATCTGTATAATAATGAGTAGATGAGATGAGTAGATTAGCGCATGAGATTTTAAATATGTTTTTTAATGCCTCTATTCAGGTTACTGGTGAATGAGGTCCATTGAAAAAGACAGTCGACAGATCATGTGAGGTGCACCAACGGTCCAACACGTGTAGTATGCAGGTGTCTTCTTTTTATGCAGTAACGTCTGTATTTCATAAGATAAGATACTGTTATAAACCTGGTGGTGACACAAATGGTCGTAGGCTGTGTGTGTTTTTAGCCTACGCAAATCGCCCCAGTCCAGCGCTAGACGAGCGGTCAACCGTGACCAGTGACAGTACACGCCGGTTCGGCAAGAACCTGTGTGTAAATATTTCACACGCAAGTCACGGCGAAAGTGATCAACTGGAGTGGTCAAGCGACGGTTCTAGAAGGCCAGTGTTAGAAAGACTTGACTTCACGTTACCTCGCAATGTGGCCAGTACGAGGCGAGAACCAGCACGGTGTGTGAAGTCAGTGCGGAGCAGAGACTAGGTTTTTGTAAAGACAGTGTTCATGTTGTTGCCAATTGCGATGTATTTGAAATTAAACTGACTGATACTTTGGAGCCCTGAGTTGTGAGGTCTTTAAGTTCCTTGGGTTGTGTGGTGCAGTTTGAAGAGAGCCTGGATAGTAGGGGATACGTTACAATAAGATAAGATAAGATTCTTCTTCTTGAAACTGTCAGGTAGAGTTGAGCCTTCAGCTCTTGGAACTCTAAGCCAGCAAAAGTGAACAAGAGCTCCCTCTCACTGGCCTGAAAGTGGGTGGGTCAGACTCGCGCACTAAGACCCCCGCCATTTTCCTTTTCTATACTAAGCTAACCGTGCGGGACACGCCATTTATGAACGCCCCTTGAGGAATAGCGCCTGGATTGTGACAAGGTTGTGGGAGCTTTTTTACAACTCCGCATAGTGCAATGAGGATGCTCTCGCACCCCCTTTGGCACCCCCACTGGAGTCTTGTTTTGCTACCCTTTAGCCTAATCGTTTCCTCCTACGATTGTTTCCACCAGGGCGCCACTATGAGGCAAGGTAGCATGCCCGGGATAAGATAAGACAGTTGAAGCTAAAGGTGTAACAAAGTTCTCCTTCGAGAAATAAAATAATATTGGAGTTATTTCCCTTCTATACATTTCACACACTGACACAGTTACATCCAAAATACACATACATAAATAACCCAAAACGTCTTCAACAATTAAAAGGCAAATTCTTAAGGTCAAAAGTGAAGAAGGGGAAGGGTTACAAAATTACGTTGTTGGTCAATTGATTGTCATGTGATCAGGCATCAGGTCAATTATAAACATGAGACGTAATAGAAGTCGCCTACTCACTATTTAGGCTACACAGTACACACAGATGTAGAGCTACATAGAATGGCATTATAGGCAGGTTGGTGCCTTACATGATGGTGCACTACAGCTTGTTAAATATAGATCTGGGTTTTTATTGATTGACGGAGAGAATACTTCGCAAACTTCTGGTTTGAAGACGGTCTAAATGTGCTGTGAGCTTCAGTTACCCGCCCCATCCCCCGTTGTCTTGCAGGGAGTTTGAACTAGGAGGCAGATGATCTTCAACTCTGAAGGAACATCAGAAACTTTTAAAACATTTTTGAAACAACAAACAGACTCTTTAATTATTTATTCCAACAGTAATTTCACTTTAGATGCTGCGCTAAGTAACACATTTTGATTGTGGTCAATCCAAAGCAAAGAGACTTTGGTGCTATTCACTGCTATATTGATAGCATCTAAAGTTATTCTAAATTCTTGCCACAGCTATTTCCGCTCCTTATAGGCAGAATAGAGGAGTGAGATTTATAACAAACGAACATTCCAATTGGATTTGAGCAACAGATGAGTTAAATTACGTAGCGTAGAGACACTTCAAGACAGAAGAATAATAAGTAAAGTAGCAGTAATACATACAACGCTAAACCATAACTTACAAACAGAAAAAGAAAACCTGATGAAATACTCAGAAAGACACAAAGATAGAGGCACATTTCTTATTCCATATGCTCGAACAAATTCATACAAGTGCTCCTTCTTTCCTAGTGCCATTAGAGGATGGAATGGGTTGCCTGAATCAGCCATGAAAACCAACAACTTAGCAGAGTTTAAGTCATTGATTAGATTGACACATGAAATGAGAAGGGCGTAATTTTTTAAAGTAACGTCTGTAATATATAAGATAAGATGAGATAGCAAGACTCTTCTATAAATAAATATGTTATGAAGCACGCTGGGGTGGATAGTGTAGACTACTGTAGACACTTATTGTTAAAAGCTACGCTGAGTGGGTACCTAGATCTAAAGAAAGTCGATAAGGACCATCCGTTGAACAAAGACTATTCTAAAATAGGAGAGTCAGGGTATAACAACGGTGTCCACAGCTTGTCTTCAGTGACCTGCGAAGAGTAGCGGAAGCTACCGAAGTCCAAAAGAAATAACTACAAAACTGTTACAAAGGTCGCGGGACACAGATCTACATTGAATACCAAAAGGACAAAACTCTCCCAATAAGGGCGCAGACAGCGAAAAGAGAACTTAAATCGCTAAAGCCTCAATCTGCTTTAGATGTGTCAAATATATTACACCATGAGTTTAAGTCTTGAAGTAACGCCTGTAATATAAAAGAAAAAAAGTCAAGAAGGAACTAGTAGATCTATAATGTATCTAGATTTCTGCCATTCCTGGTCTCCTTAGCCACTGCACTTTTTTTCCGAATCTAAGGCTATCCTATCCCTTTATAGATCAATTCAAGAATTAAATTGAATATTTACCGGACTCATCTGTTTATGTTTGAGTTTCTGTCGTTGTTAGACTTTTCTTAATGGGATTTTCAATAACGTCAACCATGACTAGATCTAGATGTAATTCTCTCTTTTTGTTGAACTTATGCAATCAAAACTTAATGTGGTAAATTTAGTTGATGCAATTAAAGGTGCGTAATATATAGGTTTTATATACATTTACTAGCTGATATCCGTGCTTCGCTACGACTGGAATAGTAGTTATATTTTTACTTTGACCTAGCATTTTTTTTTCCTTCAATGGTCGGGGTTGGGCTTTATGATATCGCATTTCTGGATAGTTTTGTTTCTACTTTCACGTGGAACATTATAAACATTATCTAGGTGCGTGAGTGTGTGTATGAATGTTCAGTTTCCAAATCTTCAAATAGTTCTCTGAACTGCCTTTTGATAACGAACCCTAGCCCCTAGCCCTGGTAAAGGTGATCACTATGGGTCAATAACATACTTAATATTCTATAGGCCTACAGCTTTGTACTAACTTCCCTGAAGACTTACTTAGACTAAGGTCCTCCCGCGCCGTTCGGCGCATTGGGCGGCAAGCTGTCTCCATAAAGATCTGTCACTGGCAATGTCTGAAGCCTCCTCCCACCTGGTGTCCACTGTTCTGAGGTCCTCCATGAAGGTGTGTCGCCAAGTAATACGAGGACGTCCCTGTTTGCGCTTTCCTCGTTTTAGCTTTCATGTTATCGCAACTCTTGGTGTGAGTAATTCATTTTGACGTAGAACATGTCCCGCAAACCTCATGCGACGCTCAGTCACAACCTAAGTGTTCGACTCCCAGTTCGGCATAGATTTCCTTGTTTGAGACCCGATCTGTGTAACTGACTCCCAAAATCCGTCTCAGCCATCTTTGTTGAGCCACATTTAGTCTTTTCTCAATTTTGACAGATGACTTCCATGTCTCACACGCATATGTAGCAGTTGGAATGACGATTGTGTTGAGAAGGTATATTTTTGTCTCGAGTCCAAAGGCTTCCCTGAAGAATAACACATTAAAGGGATTAAAGTTTATCGTCAGGATTGTAGGCCTACTCTATAATTTGATCACTCATCACGGGCACCATCAGTTGTTACACTTGCTGTCTTGTTTCATGTTAACCCAACTCTTTCAACACAGTTTTTGCTAACAATTAAGGTATCCTGACCTGAGGCTGTATGTTTGAGTGACTCAACACTGAGTAACTCTTCCATGAGCTGAAACCAGTATCTACTCCCCGGTTGGATATAAATAGGTGTGCTGTGTCCTGCACTTCAGTACCTTCGTCCAATGTGAACGAGTAAAAGTTTCCCTTTTCAGACCTTGCGATCTATGGGGCAGATGATGTTAAGGTCATCTATTTCTTTGGCCAACAGTTAACGAGCAGGGTGTTATGTGGCCAGCACAACGACCAACCGCCTTTACTTTCTCCAACTAAAGTCAGGTACCCATTAGAGTTGGGTTGACTCAGGGGCGCTCTAAAAATCCAGAAATTCAAAATCCCAGTCTTCACCGGGATTCGAACCCAGGACCTCAGGTTCGGAAGCCAAGCGCTTAACCATTCGACCACCGCGCCCCCACAATGTGAACGAGTACCCAAAAAAAAAATCCTTGCTTGTAGGTGCATTAAATTGCCAGGACACAACATTAGCCTGTGTCTGACAAGCATGTTTTTAAAGGGTTGATTTCGCTTGACAAACTTGTGGAACAACCCCAAGCTGACTTCTGTTGTTTGGTGAAAAAACGTTTTCTGCTTCGTCAGTTTATTAACTCTTTCTCCCCGTAATTATTTACCACATTCTGGTGGAGTCCTCGTTGGTATCGTTAGTTAGGAGAGAAAGAGTTAACAATCTGATTTCTTATTTTTCTTTCTTCATTTTTGAGATTTCATCCGAAAAAAAAAATTCTTTGTTTGGTGATGGTTTACAATGTAGGCCTACTCTATAAAAAACGCGATCGGTTCACAGTACAGAAAGCACACTGCTTTACCTCGAAGGTTGGTAAAAAAATACTTTGCCGTCCAGTGCCATAGTTAGAAACATGAAATTCAATCCAATCCAATAATAAATCAATATTCAAATATAACTCTTTTGGACACAGCTTTAAGACTAAGACTAAGACTGCTGTATTGATCCTTGTGGAAATTTTGTTGTGTTTACTAGGACTTTTTTCGCATATAAAGACAACACAACAGAAACCTACACATAAATAGAACACAACATAAAGAGTTCATTCAGCGACTACACACAGGCATCTTGGCCCTTTTCCTTTTCCATGATCAACGATCGGCGTTGATTAATAAAACAGCGAAGATTATTTCTGGTTGAGTAAAAACGCAATTCACATCTGCTCCTGAATGTTTCGACATATTTTGCAATTAGAATAATTTTCATTCTTCAAAGTTTTAGAATTACAGAGAATTTTTTCTTTAGCTTCTTCATCATCACAATCGATAATATAAAATAAAATAAATACTTCAATATAATCTGTTGACAGAAGTTTCACATATTAGGCCTATATAAATATTTGAATGTATTTATTTTTTAATATCTATGGATATAATCTGTGAATACACCTAATTTATTTATGTGCGTGTCCGCTGGACTCAGAATATGCTCTTGCGGGCCGCATGTGGCCCGTTTGTTGTGATTTTCCCACACCTGATCCAGAATGATCTTCAAATGCATGAATGTTATACAGACTCACTGATTTTTTCTCTTCCTAATCATTTATTTGACGAGTCTGTAGAACTGTATAAAGTTGTTGTCAGGACATAATGATACATTAATATGGATAAAGTTGTTTTTTTTTAAATTCGTCTATATCTGTGTTTAAAGACACATTAAAAAAATAATTGAGAAAGTTGTCTCAACCTTTAATAATAGTCTTCTTAAGATATCTAGAAATTCTAATATTTTATACCACTTTTTTTAAAACCTTATTCCAAACCATTTTTTAAAACCTTATTCCAAACCATTTTTTAAAACCTTATTCCAAACCATTTTTTAAAACCTTATTCCACGTTTTTTTTTCTTCTATGGTCTCTGCAGTATCAAACTTGTTTCGTCCATTTCTTTCTGTTTCATTCTGTTTTTTGTTTACTGTGGAATGGGAGGGTTGCTTATTCGTAATGATTCAGTTCAAATGTAAATAAGTTCAAAATTGTTTACTTTTATAAAGTACAATATATCTGTCAAACGCAGTTCATCTTTTTAATACATTTTTAGTTAGTTCTTAGCATTCCTAGTTTTTCTCTCTCTGTGATTCATTTCACTCGACACACACGCACACACATATATATAGGCATATATGTTTATATTTGAAAGATTTTAATCCGAGATCAGATGTTACTTTTATTTATTTATAACCGCCTGAAAAATAAAAGTGGATTTGAAAGGAAACAGCTGATGTTGACATAGGTCTCCGTTAGAATGTTCAGCAGTCATCACGGCCGCAGCTACTTAATAACCTTAAACCAACTACTTAACCCGTCAGTCAAACTGAAATGGGCTGACGTTAATCATGAACGCTAAACCTAGCGTGCATTTGTTCGTGCTATTGACACATTCATAAAGGTTTGAATAGAAATCGCTAAAAGCTAATTCTTCTCTCACATACGTCATTATTTTATATATAACTTTCAAAGGCGTAGTCATGTTGTGGGCGCAGGGCAATGCAACTACTGTCTCAATTTTATGAGGAAAACAGAGTATTCATATATTTGAATTAAAAATTGTAAGCTATTATGTATTACTATGCATTGACTTCTACCACCGAAGCAAAAGCCACCTTAACCTGCGCTATCTGTAGACGGGAGTGTCTCTCCAAAATAGGGCTCCACAGCCACATGAGGAAGTGTGCTCTGAGAGGAACCATAGTTGTTCTACGACTGAAGGAGGCCAATGAATGGGACCGAATGGTTATCGGCTTATAAGGATTGGGGGGGGGGGGGGGAGTTACAATGTATCCCTTCATCTCCTAACTCGTTTCTTACCTTTAACTTTTGTTTTAATTATTGTGGCGTTTCTATAGGTCAGTTATCCGTTTTACTAAAGTCCTTATTCTCTAACACTGTGGTGTTGCGTTTTGCTTAATGACTAGTCTCTAAATAAAACTAAACAAACACACACACATAAATATATATATATAATCAAGAAAGAAAAATGGTGGGCATAAAAATATGCCATTGATTAATTAATCCTAAGAAATTATTACTTGGGTATGAGCTGGAAAACTTGGTGTATTTCTAAATTAACAATATGGATGTTCTCCTTAGGAAGCCGCCTATGTCTTGTTAAAATGTGTCGATAATTCACATTCCTTTCAAACATAACAAAAGATGTCAAGCCTATATAATAGAAAGTGTCAGAGTTCTCTATCAGCCCAGTACCTAGTGAACTACAGGTTTACTTTCAAGTCTTCTAGAGTTTAGCAAAGTCTCTCATCAGCAGGCACAATGGTAGGGACATATGTAGGTTAATTTGATTGTTTCAAACAATTAACTGCACACACACACACACAAACATATATATAGACAGACAGATAGATAGACAGACAGATTGATAGACAGACAGACAAATAGATAGACAGATAGACAGACAGACAGACAAATAGATAGACAGATTGATAGACAGACAGACAGAAAGATAGATAGACAGACAGATAGATAGATAGATAGATAGATAGATAGATAGATAGATAGATAGATAGATAGATAGATAGATAGATAGATAGATAGACAGATAGATAGACAGACAGATAGATAGATAGACAGACAGATAGATAGACAACCAGATAGACAGATAGACAGACAGACAGATAGATAGACAGACAGATAGATATATAGATAGACAGACAAATTGATAGACAGACAGACACACAGATAGACAGATAGATAGACAGAAAGATTGATAGACAGACAGACAGACAGATATATAGACAGATAGATAGATAGACAGACAGATAGATAGACAGATAGATAGACAGACAGATTGATAGACAGATAGATAGATAGTCAGATAGATAGATAGACAGATAGATAGACAGACAGATAGACAGATAGACAGACAGACAGATAGATAGACAGACAGATAGATATATATATATAGACAGACAAATTGATAGACAGACAGACACACAGATAGACAGATAGATAGACAGACATATTGATAGACAGACAGACAGACAGATATATAGACAGATAGATAGATAGACAGACAGATAGATAGACAGATAGATAGACAGACAGATTGATAGACAGACAGACAGATAGATAGATAGATATATAAAGATAGATAGATAGATAGATAGATAGATAGATAGATAGATAGATAGATATAGATAGATAGATAGATAGATAGATAGATAGATAGATAGATAGATAGATAGATAGATAGATAGATAGATATAGATAGATATGTTGTAGAGTTTGTTAATAAACCCTTAAATATGAGTAGAAATAAAGAAAGTACAGTGATAATATTATATTAATTGTTGGCCTCCTTCAGTCGTAACGATTATGGTTTATCTCCTAGAATCGAGATGAACGCCATGGCATAATTTATGGTCGGAACGATGTCGCCCACACAGCAATTTCCCCCTGTCCAAGCGGCTGATGCGTGTCGGCTGATGTGTCCAACGGAACGGAAATATCTGATACAGTTTGGGAGCAGTAGCGCGCCAGTTCTGCCAGGCTGCTGCAGAGTGTGCCACAAACTGCCTTCGGGTCACCAGCCCCTGATTTGTCCTCATATTTAGGCCCTATGAACGAACAACAGATACACACTTTCTAATCCGCTAAGGCAGCAGCTCTCAACCTTTTAGGCTCGGCGACCCCTTTTTTTTTACCATCCCCCACTCTGCCGCGACCCCCCCCCCCCCCAGCAATAGAAGAATAGACAAAATCAATCCTTATTTTCAATGGTCTTAGGCGACCCCCTGGCAAATCGTCAATCGACCCGCAAAGGGGTCGCGACCCACAGGTTGAGAACCCCTGCGCTAAGGGAACTAACTCTTATAAAATACAAGTATGACAGAGAAGACGATAACTGTATGCCATAATATCAGTGCCAAAAACAGTCAGTACATCACTATCAACAGTGTCGTTGTAGTTTCAAAATATCTGTAGCTATTCGTCCACGTCATTCAGGGACACCCTCAAAGCTTCTCTGAAGGCGTTTAGCATAGACCCAGCCATCTGGGAGACAGAGGCACATGACAGAGCATCATGGCGTCGCGCTGTGAAAACTGGCTCACAGGTTGCTGAGGAAAAAAGAATAACGCTGGCAGAAGAAAAACGCCAGAGAAGAAAAGCAAGTCAAACGACACTAGCTCCAGCTGGAATAACCTGCCAAGTGTGCGGCCGAACATTCCGGGCTTACATAGGTCTCACCAGCCACAAGAGGAGGCATGAAACCCCAGTGCAAAGCCCTCAGCCCCCTGGATGACAAAGTGGTCATCCTCGAACCACGATGGACGAACTATATCTATATATCTCTTTGTGGAACAAGAAGTTAGATCGTAATAAATACAAGTGTATTTGAGATATTGTATTTTGAACGTATTGAAAATTGTATATTTCAAGTATGATTGGCCCTTCAACTTGTTTTTTTAAAGTATACTCTTATAAAGATCCAGTCTTTATTTTGTATTCAAATAATCAATCACATTCCATGTTTGTAAAAAGTTAAGACTAATGGCCCTTCTACAGTCATTCGAAAGTACACACGACTTGTTTTGTTTGGTTATTAATTAAAGTAGTTGGATTTCCTTTCAGAATTTGCGATCTATAGAGTAGAAAATGATCTGATCATCTGCTTCGTTAACGAACAATGTTGCCAGCACCAGTCTGAAAGTGTTTTTTTTACCCAAATTACGATACAAAACTGGGTTTGGATGGACTTAGAATAGCTAAGGACAATTATGAAATTGTAATATCTTTGTCGAGATATCAAACCAAGATTTCAGTGTCGGGAGCCTAACGGTTGACTGGTTACTCTTTATGTAGTAATATTTAGCAAAATAATGGACATTAGGTTCTTCAAAATATATAAAGAACGTATAAAACGTATATTTGGTTGTTTATAAAAACGTACAAGTTTTAATAACTTTTAATTGTAGGTTTCAAAAATAATTAGTAGATAATGGATGTTTTAGATTTTTTATAATATACAATTGTAAAATATTTATCTAATTATTATGCCTATTTAATTCTAAAACTAAAACAAATATTTTTTTATTATAAAAAATGCAAAAATTTTCTTTAGAAAATGCCAATAGAGTTCTCTATGTCACTCTGTTACGAAAATAATGTACGGAAAGGTCAACCTTCAAAGGTAGATAACTGTTGGAAAAAAGGTTTATCTATTTTTAATATGTATAAGTATTACTAGACTAACAATTTTAAAGGTCAACCGTAAGAAAATATGACACATAAAACCTTTTTTTTTCGTTTTGCTTATTCTTGTAGAATAATCTATAACGTCTTAGTTATTTAAAGTTACAGATTTAAAAAAAAAATGTTTATGAAGTATAGCCGAAAAAGAAGATTAAGATTTATCATTCAAAAAGAAAATTTATTTAAAAGTAATTTATATAGACTCAAATTTTAATTATCATATAGGACGTGTGGCTTTGTCCGTTAAATGGTGGCTTTTGGAGCCAAAGGTACGAGGTTCAAATCTCTCTGTAAGCATAAACATATACAAATTTTTTTTTGTCAAAAACAAAAATCTGTACAACGAAATTGTAAGTAAATAATGATAATTTTGTCTAAATATATATATATATATATATATATATATATATATATATATATATATATATATATATATATATATATATATATATATATATATATATATTCTTAGAAAAAAAACAATAGTATGTCCAATGTATTGTTTTTTATTGTTCATATACATTTTCAAAAAAAAATTATGTCTTAAAGTGAACAGATACCTAGAACTTTTTTTTTTTTTTTTTAGCAAACCTCAGCTTTTTAGCTTTTAACTTCAGTTGTCTAGCTTAGTACACCCTAGGAATCCTTGGGCTTTTGCCTCTTTTCTTTGCCTCTCTTTTGGGCGTTGCCTCTTTTTTGGGCTCTTGGGGCCCTGAGCACCTGAAACAAATGGCCCCCCACGTGTTAGACATCCTCATATCCACGCTTTAAATTACTATGAATCTTCAATCTCTAGATCTAAACAAAAATAATTAAATATTGTCTTGGTTTCAAGTTAGGCAACCCATAGAAATGTTTTGAAAAATGTATGCTTAAACAACTTGTAGCAAAAGTCAATAACAGCCTAGACCCTCACCAATTTGCATACAAAGCAGCTAGAGGAACTGAGGATGCCATTCTTTTGCTTTTGGACCAGCTTTATAAGCATCTCGATATACCCAAAACGTATGCACGAGTCCTCTTCGTAAATTTCTCCTCGGCTTTCAATACCATACAGCCACATCTAATGATAAACAAACTGAGTAACTTAAAGGTAAGCCCTTACTTTCAAGCATGGGTTCTAAACTTTTTAACCCAACGGCCCCAGTATGTTAAAGTCAACAACACCAAATCGTCAACTCGAGTACTATGTACGGGTGCTCCACAAGGTTGTGTACTTTCTCCTGTACTATACACTCTTTACACTAATGACATAAGAAGCATCTATGACTCAGTTAAACTCATTAAGATCGCTGATGATACTGCCATAGTCGGTCTTATTTCAGGAGACGAAACTCAGTATCGAAGCTCGATAGGAGAGTTTACAAAATGGTGCACCGACAACTTTCTAGAACTGAATGTAACAAAAACTAAAGCACTTACAATAGATTTTAGAAAGAAAAAACTAACTCTACTTAAACTGCAAATAAACACTACATCTATTGAACAAGTAAAGGCATATAAATATCTAGGCGTTATCATCAACAACAAGCTATCATGGGAAGAACACCTTGGAACTCTGACAAAGAAAACAGCCCAGCGACTTTTTTTCTATACAAACTCAACAGTTTTAAATTAAACAAGAAGATCCTTGAGACATTTTACGGCGCGACAGTACAAAATCTGCTAACATACGGAATAAGTTGTTGGCAAGGCAACGCCTCATCTAAACTGTTGCAACGTCTAGAAAACATCATTAAAAAAGCATCAAAAATTACACTCACAACATTACCACATTTAAAGGAACTTTTTGAACAAACGTGCGTAAGAAAAATCGAAAAAATTTTAGAACACAACGGCCACCCGCTCCATCAGAACTACGCCAGGTCGACGCGAAGTGGGCGACTGCTGTCAATCAAAACAAGAACGGAGCGGTACAAAAACTCTTTCGTACCTCACTCGGTCAGACTCTATCACCGCCACTCATTGATCAGGGAACATGAAATGCATCAAGATACCTGTGTGTAGTCGCTGAATGAACTCTTTATCTTGTCTGTTGTATTTATGTGTATTTTTCTGTTGTGTTGTCTTTATATGAGAAACGAGTCCTTGTAATCACAACAAATTTCCGTAAGGATCAATAAAGCAGTCTTAGTCTTAGTCTTTGTCTAGAAATCATCCCAAACTTTCCCTGTCGTACAAGAAAAGCCGCAAATGTATACAATAAATAGTTTAGCTTGAAACCTACCCAGCATAAGAAGTAAATCAAGCTAATTTGCATGGTATACTAAGTACTTAAGTGTAGCAGCCCTGAGCACCTGAAAAAAAACGGCCCCCCACGTGTTAGACTTCCTCATATCCACGCCCCAAATTACTATGAATCTTCAGTCTCTAGATCTAAATAAAAATAATTAAATATTGTCTTGGATTCAAGAGAGGCAGCCCATAGAAATCATCCCACACTTTCCCTGTCGTACAAGAAAAGCCGCAAATGTATACAATAAATATTTTAGCTTGAAACCTACCCAGCATAAGAAGTAACTCAAACTAATTTGTATGGTATACTAAGTACTTAAGTGTAAGACAACTTAATTAATAGTATTTTTTTTTGTTATAAAATAAGATATAAACACTTATACATATAACCACACGCACAATGTATAGTCTGATAGCGATTGTTCATTTATTTGTTATGAAACAAAACTCATGAACCATTGTCAAATTGCAATAACTTTCATTGATTAACTCCCCTAACAATTTTTTGTTAATTCTTTTTTTTTTTTTTTTTTTTCTCCCTCTCTCTCTCTCTCTCTCCATTCCACCTTCCCTTAAAAAAAAAAAATTATAGGTTTGAATTGTGATATTCAACAAATTCTACAAAAGCACAAAAGACAACGTAAAAACAGCGATCTATACAATAATGCCACCATTATTAAACAAAGTGACCATTATGAAGGTTATGTCACAGAAGCGGTCAATTTCCACAATGCGACTACTTAACTGTGATATGTCTAAAAGAATTTCCTTACCCAAGGCTAACGGAAAAACGTTTGCCGTTTTTACATTTAAAAAAGTCAACACTGTGAAATCTTTAAGTATAACTCACCAGAGGCCCAATTTGTATGAACTAATCGTTTACAATACTAGAGATTGAAGAAAAGACTAGAGATTGAAGACAAGACTAGAGATTGAAGACAAGACTAGAGATTGAAGACAAGACTAGAGATTGAAGAAAAGACTAGAGATTGAAGAAAAGACTAGAGATTGAAGAAAAGACTAGAGATTGAAGACAAGACTAGAGATTGAAGAAAAGACTAGAGATTGAAGACAAGACTAGAGATTGAAGAAAAGACTAGAGATTAAAGAAAATATTAGAGATTGAAGAAAAGACTAGAGATTGAAAACTAGACTAGATATTGAAGAAAAGACTAAAGATTGAAGACAAGACTAGAGATTGAAGAAAAGACTAGAGATTGAAAACTAGACTAGAGATTGAAGAAAAGACTAGAGATTGAAAACTAGACTAGAGATTGAAGAAAAGACTAGAGATTGAAGACAAGACTAGAGATTGAAGAAAAGACTAGAGATTGAAAACTAGACTAGAGATTGAAGAAAAGACTAGAGATTGAAGACAAGACTAGAGATTGAAGAAAAGACTAGAGATTGAAGACAAGACTAGAGATTGAAGAAAAGACTAGAGATTGAAAACTAGACTAGAGATTGAAGACTACAGATCAAAGGTGTACTCCATTGCAGATGAGTAGAGATTGAAGACAAGACGAGCGTGAATGTGTTTCACAAACAAAACAAGTTTAAATAATATGAATAAATTGAAAACCTCCTTACGTAACTAATTCGAGACCCACAGACGCATTTTCATTGAGTGTTTTCACTTCTGAAATACCACAACAAGACGAACCAAGTAAGATTGACTGAGACAGCTCTCCGGATTAGTATAATCATAAAATTTAGTATATCCAACTTTGTCTTGTGACTACGAGTATTGATTTTAGAGGTAACTGCAAATATTATATAAGCGTTTACAAACAAATGGTGAATCACCTTGATTTGATGTAAATTTGAGAGAGGAGAGAGAGAGAGAGATACAAAGAGGGAGAAGGAGAGAATCTCGGGATCTAAGGGAGCCTCTGAGTCTACCCATCTCTAAAGAAAAATCTGTATATAATGAATACATTAGCGCATGAGATTTTAAGTATGTTTTTTTAAATGCCTCTATTCAGGTTACAACTTCATGGAACCTGGAAATTGGAGTGTGGGCGGAGGGTGGAAGGTGTAACCTGGACGCGGATCTCAAAAACGGCTCAAACGATTTTCCTAAAAATTTAACAGTTGATGTATGTCGCTGAGAAAAGAATTACTAGCTCGTTGGCCACACTAATGGATGGATTGGTCACAGCTTTAGAACAGATACCAACACAAGCGCTAGACAGACCTTAGAGTGAACCCCCCAGGGCATTAGACGCAGTGGAAGACCAAACAAGAAAGTGGCGACGTGGTGTACTAGATGAAACCGAGGAGACAGGAAATAGCCATTGAAAACATTAGCAAGAGACCGTGGAGAGGGGCGTGTATTTACTGAGGCCGTATGTTCCATGAAGAGCGCAAAGGAAAGTTGATGATGATAGCCACACGGGGGGAAACTCTTGTTTGACTCTTATCATTTTTCAGGTTAAAAAAAAATAAATGTAGAGCCGTTAGAGCCATTTTGAGATCCGAGTCCAGGTTCCATGAAGTTCTTACTGGAATAGAGGAATGGTATAAAAACAACGTATTTTACATTTTATTCTAGTTTAAATTTTTCCTGTTTTTTTATTTTGTGCGCAATTTGATAAGCTGTAAAACAGAGGCATACTCATGGTCTCATGCATGGACTAAAGTACCTTCTTTGTCTCTGACTTGTTTAGTCCTAGAAAGCTAATATACTCTACATTTGTGATTGTAATCTGGGCTGACACACTTTAAGCCCATGGAAACTCATCTACACCTAAAATAAAACAAATTTGATCTGATTTAAAAAACTCCAAACAAGAGGGAATTTCGGCTGCCAATACTGTATACATTAAAATCTAAAGTCGGGAGAGATAACAAGGCTGATCCTCTCTCCCTTGGAAGTCCCTTAAAGGAACGGTATGTGATGCTCTCCTTCATTCCATTTGGAACCCCAATGGCGGTTCTGCCTCACCTTCCAATTGGCCCATTCGTCTGCCTTAACACCAGAGCGACACGTTGAGGCTGAGAATAGTTTCCCACGGAATCCATGTGGGCACACCCTTTGTCTCTTTCAAAACGGACGTATCAGTAAAAATGTTTGCTTCCAAAAGGGACGTATCAGAAACCTCATTAGTGCTGAGATTACTCCCTTAGAGCACGCGAACGGAAGCGGGAAGTGAGTTTTAAGGTCGCCTTGTGCCCGTACAAAGATAGAATGAATTATTGTCGCACATTAACCAGTTCTCTCTCTCTCTTTCCCCCCCCCCCCCCCTCTCTCTCTCACCCCTCTCCCAATTGCCCTTTATGTATAACGCGACATTTTTTAAGAATGTGGTTGACTGTTTCTTCATCTTCCATGCAGTGGCGGCACCGTGTGTCGTGTTCTCTCGGAGCCATCTGAAGTAGACACCAATTGGACAGTGGCCGACTCGGAACTGGGCTAGGGAGGTACATTCTACCCTGTTATGTTATGATTAAACTTTAATAACATTTATTTTTGTTTGTAATCAGAAAATGTTGCATTTGGTATAGAATTATTGGAGAATGCATGCTCTTTTCATATAAAACACGTTTTACTTTCTAAAACCAAAAATTTATTTAATTCAATGGGGTCAAATCAACGATTTAGGAGAGAGAGATATAGGGAGAGAGTTAAAACGCTGGTAGTGTAATGCCTTCAAGCAGGGGCGGACTGGCTATATGGGCATTTGGGCAAATGCCCGGTGGGCCGAAACCCAATTGGGCCGGTAGGGGCAGTGAAAGGGAAGCATGAATGCCACCAAGACTCGTATTAAATTGTAAAAAGATTATACGCGCTCTTTGCAAGATGGCTGCTCCCTGTTTACAAATACTCCTTCTTCCCTAGTGCTATTAGAGCATGGAATGGGTTGCCTGAGCTAGCCTGGAAAACCAGTTACATGGGAGAATTTAAGTCATTTGTTAATATGCATGACTAAATGCATGACGCGTAGGACGTAATCATCTTCTTTTTTGAAGTAACGTTTGTATTATATAAGATAAGATAAGATATAATATTCTTTTTGCTTTCATCCCGCTTATCTAAATGGTGGCTAGCCCTAATCACAATGTGCGTTAACATCAACTTAAGCTTGATCTTGAATGATTCTGTCAGCTGTGTTCAAGAAGTTGCTGCTGTCTATGGCTTGGTAAAAAAAAATGCGTAGGTGTTTTATGCTCACAGCAGAGCAAGATGGGGGCGTCCTAAATCTACTATGGAGAGCAAAGTCTCTAGTACACTTTGAAAAGTTTTGTCCTACAATGTGGTCATCAAGAAAGGATGCTCTAACAAACATGAGATTCAGTTATTTTGATGTGCTCAAGATGCTATACTCCCCAAAGGAAAAAGGTCATGAAGCTACAATTAGTGAGTGAAATTAGAAACATTCAACACAGTATTTGTCAGATAATCAAACTTAGCATAATGATTTTGAGGAGATGTATAATTCGATCTCCCTCATATGGCATGTTGGGGGCCGGATTGCATAAAAAATGCCCGGACCGGTTTTAACACCCAGTCCGCCCCTGGTGCCTTGTGGTGGACAAATGTTAATTAAATTACTCTTTTAGAACTAGCGATCTATAGGAGGAAGATGGAATTATCTTTTTTTATGGCCTATTATTTAACAAGCAGTCTGTATGATTTCAAGTAGAGTTATGTAAACACAGGGTGTTTTAAAAAATAAGTTCAGAATCTCAGTTTTCACCGGATTATGGACCCATCCAAGGGAGATCAGGCAGTTTACCTGATGCATTGCTTATCAGTAGTGTTCCATTTTAATGAAATTCGTCGAATTTCGGAAGCATTTAGTAGTTTTACATTATTTAAATCCTTAAAATTTCTCCCTAAACATTTTCTAATTCCCTCAATAGTAATATCTGTACTGTAAACCAACGAAAAAGCATTTATTGAAAATGTTTTAATTCTTTTTAGCGCGCTAAAAGCGACATTAAAAGTGACGTAATTTTAATAGCAAAGTCTAGATAATTAGTAGCATACAAGACAGACTAGAACCGTCATGGAGGTCATCAGCACCACAGACCTACATATTATATCTAGACTAGACATGGAGATCTCTTTTAACACTACAAATAATGCGAATTTTTTTTTTTTAAACCCGAGTTGATGTGTGTTTTATATAGGTTGCACCACTCGGTGTTCAGGAGTAACATCCCTTGTAACAGTTGTTGTCAACCAAGATCATGGATGGCATACCAGCTGATTTTGGTGTGTTTAGCTTTAGCTTATAGAATCTTAGATCTAGAATCTATCTTTTTTTCACGCGCTGTCTCACGAAGATTTAAAATAATTATTAGATCTAGAACTTGTTGATGCAAATAAAGCAGCGTTCCTTTCAATGTGTCAGTTTATTTCTAGACTCCAAACTTAAACTTATTGTTTAGACGTTACTTTAGTTCTAATAATAATATAGATAGTCTAATTAAGTCTAATAACTAATTCATTGACATTCATAGACAGTCATACGTCATAGACATAGATTTAGTATATATACACATCTGATCATATCTAGATCTAGAAAACAAGAGTAGATTGTAAATTTGTGGTATCTGACAATATATGTCATAATATACCATTAAAAATTACCATACATCGATGTAATACATCCTAATGCTCCCCTCCTCAAGCCATGAATTTTAGTATCCCATGCCTGAGGCATGCCTCCACCTGCAACAAAAATCTAAAGCCCTACAATGGACTACATACATTTCATTTTGTTTTTAATAATTAGTTATGAGTCAGTGGTATTTGGTATATATATACAATTTAAAATTCTTGGTCCTGAAGACAAATGCATTCACTCATTAAATCAATAATTCTCACACTTGCAGTGGATGATAAAATACAAATGTATAACCTATTCTTTTTAAATGAAGCCTTAGACAACTAAGCTATTGTCTAGATCGAAACTGCAGCGATTAAATTTACCATAAAAATTTTATTTGCAATTTCTACAAGCTTATCTATATTTGAAAGCCAGCATTTTAAAGTTTTTTTTGTTTTGTTTTTTTAATCTGTATGAAAGCATGTGTGTGTAAAAAAAAACTTTTTTATGACTAGTTGTAGATCTTCAAGTAGGCCTTTATTCTAAAGCAAAAATTTAAATTCCAAAAAATTGTCACAGTGAATATAAAGGCATGTTAAAAGTGTAAAGGTGTATGTGTTTGGTGGTAGGGGTATAACACGGTTTGTAAAGATGGGTTATTTAAATAAGGTGCCTCTCTAGATCCAGATCTATGACAAAATAAAAATCAATAAGTGAGAGTTGACTAAGTGGCAAATAAAGAAATGATTGCAGTACTGGTTGTTCCACTGAATATACAAGGGCCAAAAAGTGTAGTGTTGGGGGAGGGGGCGTTTCTTTAAAAATATCATATGTGTGTTTAGGGGCATTTTAATGTAGATAGATAAGACTACTACTGATGAACCTAAGAAGAGTTTGTGCATACTTCACAATATTGGTTTTCAGGCCATTTGATTGAATGATGAAAGAGACAAACAATAAAGGTGGCTTATAAATCTGAGGGATAGAAAATTGTCGTGGGGTAGCATTGTTATGCAGGCTTTTTTATTGATGGATTCAAAAGTGTTGAAGGAGATATACACATATAGCAACTGTAGCGCAGCATGGGTATCAGATATAGCTATGTATTTCTAGAATTCGAGGACAGCTGTTTCATAAGATTATCTACAATGGCCAAACTGGTAGGCCTAACAAGTGTTTGTGTTTTTGTTTGTAAAAAATAATAGTAGTTAAAGACCAACTGAAGAGGTTTTGGGGTCAGATGCGGAAACCGGTGTAATACTTTTTTTTAGTTTCATATTAGACATATATTCTTTGTAATTATTTAGATATAAGCAATTTAATGTGCGTTTTAGGGACTATTAAATTTCACAATCTCGAAGCCATTCGAGATCAGTATTTCCCAGACAACCAAGGTCGATGACGTAGTTTAAGGGAAATTAGGTCAAATTTTTCAGTTTATGGCTTTGCGTATTTGCCTATTCTTTTTTACAGGAATGCCAGTTTTTGAAAACAAAGGCGATTAAAACACACCAATTTATAAAATGTGGATGTTAGAGTTGGGGAAATTAGGTCATATCACGCAATTTATGGCTTTGCGTGTTAGATCTACTGTTTGTCAGCTTATTCTTGATCTAGTCAAGCGAACAGCGTTTCAGCCCACGCAGTACCGCGCGCCTCAGTTCACATGTTTCGTTTTAGTCAAGTTACGCAATTTATGGCTTATGTTACTGCTTCAGGCTTATTCTAGTTCTACATCTACTGCTTTTGATCAATAGCTAGATCTTCTTTTCTCAGATCATTAATGATGTATGAAGTAGACCTAAATTCAATTAGATGAAGTCTAGATCTAGTAATAGTAGTATTGGATATTTAGATATTAGACCTTTCTATATAGATCTATCTAGACTGATCCGATCGAGGTGCTGGCCCTAGATCTAGAAAACAAAGTTTAAAATTATATACTCTATCGAGTCTATCTATACACTAAATAGTGATTATTAACCTATAGTCGTCCCTAAATAGGCCCAATATGGGAAAAAAACATTAATTACAATGTTAAGCTCATTCAATGTAGTTATTGTAGTACACGATTATATTTAGTTTGAATCTAGAGTCACAACATCGTACAACAATAGCAAATAGCTTTAACCTTAACCTAGACTTTAAAGTAGTCTGATATAGATCTAAATTTCTAAAAACTAATCTATATTGCAAAAATTAGACCTAGATCTACCAATTCTATAATATTATTAATATACGAAATATGGATTTTGTTACACTCTTATTTAAATGTATTCGGGCCTATATATTTAAGTTAAATAGTTGTATAAATCTATATGTAAAAATTGAAGAATTTTAATTAATCCCACGGTTGACTCATTTGTTGATTGGGGTAGAATCATTATAGTTAAGTTAGCAAGTTAATCTGTAACTGTAAAAAAAATTTAAATTGTGTTTAGACTATAAATGAAAGAGATTATACTACTGGAAAAGGAGTGTATAAATGAAAGAGATTATACTACTGGAAAAGGAGTGTTTTTTCTTTTCTCTGGGAAGTCAGGGAAGTGGAAAAAAAAATTGTAGTATCAATATAATATTAAGTAATGCATATAGGCTACTGTTGATGTAGTTATGCAACTCATTTTATTAAATTTTAGTAACCCAGTTATTGCCAGTTAATCACTGAATATATATATATTTTTTATATTGTTATTAAAAATGCAGAGCTATTCATAATTTAAAGTAAATAAGGCTGGCAGTCGAGTCGAAAGATTAATGAGGAATGCAGTATTTTCCATGGCTACGCAGTCCTAGCTGCAAACTAGATATTTTGTCGCGTCCAGCGAAGACATAACAATTTTCAGCTGGTGGTCAATTTAAATGTTCTTTATGATGTCTACGTCTTCCCTCATCAGTGGATTTTCTTTTGGCCTCTAATATGTATTCTACGTTGCAATTTCTAATAAATAGCATCATTCGAAGAATGAAATCCAACTCTTATTTTTTAAAAATGTAACCCCTTTACAGATCAAGTCATCATTGCAATGGACATTCAAATCTGCAATAACATAGAAATGATCAAAATTTGAATAAGTTTCAAAACGCAGAAAGTTGTGTGGTTTGCGCTCAGAACTGTCTTTTCTGTGGTCTCAGGTTCAAACATTAACCACTGCCATTAACTAACATTCTAGTATTGGGCTATGACATAATAATATTAAATCCTGCTTCAAAACTTTGTCAAAACCTAGCAAGTGAAAAGGAACATAACTAAAATAATGTTGTGTGTATAATGAAGAACTCTATTAAAATGTGATTTTGTATTTACATTTATTGGTATTTATTATATAAAATAAAATTGTAGAATGCTTCTGTGATTTGTTTCACAATAGAAACAGGGAATATTAACTCTTCTTGTATTTCCAAAATGATGAAAGATCCATCTAGTAAACTTGTCTGTATGCCACATGTCATATATGTTTTCTGTAAAATAGATTTTTAAAAATTTATTTATTAACATTTATACTTAATTATGTATACATATATATAGAACTAGTGGATATATATATATATATATATATATTATATGTTATACTGATTATCTCATCTAACATTAACATCTAACTCTTATTGTTCTTAATAATAATAAATTACTCTACTCTAGGCCTAGGCAATCTAATATATTTAAGACCAGGGACGGTCTTAAGCCACTGCAACCTATGCGGTCGCAGTGGGTACTGCACTTTCATAGGCCCTGCGCTAATTCTAGGTACAATTGTTAAATTGCAATATATATATATATATATATATATATATATATATATATATATATATATATATATATATATATATATATACCGGTATATATAACCTGGAAATCTCATAAAAATCTCCTGAAAAATAGACAAAATTGTCATTTGTGGGTGTCATTCATTCCGGAAAACGCTAATCCTATGCGCGATAAAAGGCATTGTCAACTTTCATGTAATAAAATGTAATAATCAGGCAAATTTTCACTTTAATAGGAAGTTTCCATACTTTATTTACTTTAATAGTGACTGGCATATTAATATGCCATAGGTTGCAAAGTTCGTAAAGTAAAGTTAATTTGATCGTAATCTTGTACTTAGTAAAGATTGAATAAAATGCAAAGTCGAATTTTTTTTAAATACAAAAGCTAAATTCTACTTATTATCCTTATTCCCACCCAGACTAGGCCCTGAGCAATCAGTTTCACATAAGGCCCCGCAATCGTTAGGACCGACCCTGTTTAAGTTTAAGACTTAAAGACAAGTCACATGTGTTTAGTATAGATCTGTATTTAATATTACCAATATAAATGATGACTTATTATTTTTTAGATCTAAAGTCTAGCCTTATTAATAAGTATAGTAAGGGCTATATTAGAATTAGATCTTTTATAAATATATTCTATATAGATTTAGCTTAGGCTTAGGCTTTAGGTTTAGTCCTTGACTAAAATAATATTATATTTATTTATATCTATGAATAGTATGAATAATCATTATGAATCTAGTCATCTAGTGAGTGACTAGTAAAAGTAAAAGTGTTAGAAGGCCTAGCTAGAATTAGAGATAGATAGAATCTATGATCCTATCCATTTAGTTTTGTTATAATAAAAATTATAATAGACAATAGACTTATACTTTTAGTATACTAGTATAGTTTATTATTATAATTTATAGTAGATCTAGAATCTACCATCTACTATCTAGATCTAGTTAATCTAGTCATAAGACGATCATAAGTGACTGTCTAGTGACTCTACTGACTACTCTACTTTGAAAAAGTAGAAGAGTTAGCTTCAGGGCATTTTGGTGCATCCCATGATAATTATCATTTAAAACTGTTTGACAGCTAGATTTAGATAAGTAGATCATCTGAATCGCTATCAATAACGTATCCAGCCATGTCTATTTTTGTTTACATTTTCTCAGTCCATTACAATACGTCACTTCCGGTTTCGGCCATTGAAGCTGATTTTCAAATCTCGTTATTTTTTCCACTTTCAAATTACTTTTTCTAATATAAATACGCTTTTCTAAAATCTCAAAATTTTAGGAACTAACTTTGATGCTATCTACTGTCTGAATCAATCGCTATCTCAATTTCGAAAAAAACCTCTTCAGTTGGTCTTTAAGTAGTTAATAAATTATTTTTTTTTAATTGTAATAGGGAAAAAATGAGCAGGCCAAATCTACACTTATCTTGTAGTTAGTTAAGCACCACTGGTGATCTGCTGAGTAGTTCTATTCATTTCTTTTATATTCCTGCCATCTCCCCTGCATTGTTAGCCACCCATTCTTGAAATTCGTTTGCATTGATCTACACACTATGTCTTGCTTTGTCACAAGATTATAAGAAGTTATTTGCGGCAACTGAACTAGATACTTTTATGTTTGTTTTTAGGTATATCTTATGGTGAAGAGTAGTTCAGGCAAGACCAGTATGTGGTCCATAATACTTGCTAATTGTATTGCAAGGGACACAAGAAGAATAGGTGCAACAAGTAAGTTCTACCTCACACTCATACACACTTAATACTAATGTTTTCATGGTTTGCCAAAAGTTAGGCCATAGAGGCAGTTAAAATTGTTCATATATCTTGTTAAATCAATTGCCTGGCTGGCAACTATAACTTAAAAAAAAAAAATCATTATTATTATTTTATTATTATTATAGATTTTATATAGCGCCACTTTCTTGCTTATAGCATGCTCAGAGCGATTTTGGTCCAATCTCATTTGTGGACCAGTGGGGGGGGAGGGGGGATCTAGAAGTTTGTTTTCCGTGCTGCCTTTAGGGCACTCAGTAAACACAACTCTGCCCGAGTCGGGTGTCGAACCTCGAGCCCCCTTCTAGGTAGCCAAGCTAAATTCAAGCGCAGCGCACTTGGCCTCTCGAACATGCTTCCCACCAATTAAAACATATGACTATAAAAATTTCACAGTTTTATCTCCTTTCATCATCCTTTTTCTACTATAAAAGTAAAGATATACTGAGTAACTATATTACAAACAGTATACCTATGCTACATATATTAGGGGTGCACCGGATAGTACTTTTTGATATCTGGCCGGAGCCGGATAGTAAAATTTGATATTTGGCCGGAGCCGAATACCTAAGTGTCTTGTAAATAGCTTGTATTGCTGAACATTTTATGAAACTGTTAAATAACATACCTATATTGTTGGTATTATTTTTTTCCTTTTATTTACCTTATTGTTTTAAACTCTGTTACTGATTGATTTATTAAAGCTTAACAGTATTTATACAAAAAAATTAATCTGTGTAGCATGAGCGTCTCTGTGTGTATGTACGAGGCCACCAACTATTAAGTCTGTGTGTTGAAGGGTCAATGTAAAATATGTTAGTAAATATTTAACTAGTTACTAATGTAAATCTCTTATATGGCTTGTATGGTGGTTGGATGTATGTGTTCAAGAATTTCTGACCAACAACTGGTCATCAGACTTGTAATTTTAAGTCCAAAGACTGCTTCTGGTTCTGGATTCAAGGGCTTAATACTGATAGCTGTTAGTTAATAGTTGGAATCTGAAGCGTAGTAGGTCATATATTTATTAATCCATTTGCGGCAAACGATATTTTATTAACAGCAGGAACATCTATTATACCTACTCATAGCCAGAGCCTTAAATGTTGCGAAGCATAGATTTAATTGTAGTCTGTAGGCCTATTATTGATATCTATGTTTAGATCTACTGTTATATAGATCTAAGAGAATTAGGAAAACCAACTAAAGAAGAAAAAAAATCACCCACACCCTCCTTACCAAAAAAAACAACATAAATAGATTTTATGTTTGACTGATTGTAACAACCAGGTCAGATAGACGTAGTGAGCCTACACATGTAGTCCTAATGTAGTGTGTATAGATGATTGTGTTGACCTTCACGCGTTTTTTTTTACCTTGGGCATACGCAATAGTGTTTAGTGTGCAGGCAACAAAAGATAACACATTGGCATGGTCAGTCAAGCATATAGATAAATTATATCTGTACCTTAGTTACAGAGGTCAAGTGTTTCTTAAAATTCCAGCATATTTTTTCTTTGTTTGCTAGATCTAATTGTGGTGCTTTAGATCAATTTATTTTCTGCGATGTTCAATTGTACTGTAAGGTTTTCCTTTATATATTAAGTCAATAGAATTAAACAATGAAATTAGCTTTCTTTCTAAAGGTTTTAATACAAGGGGGAAAAATACATACACACACATATACACATATTTGTTTTATTTTATTGGGCAACGAACGTGTGTTCAGCGCCCTAAATGACATTTCTCTCCAAGTAAATAAACTTAGTCTCATCATCTAGTCACCTCTAGACATTGTCAATATTTCTCAACAATCTGCGTTAATCCATTCTGGCTTAAGAATGGTCAATGTCTATCAATACATTGTCATGGATTAAACAAATAAGAAGTTGGGGGTGTTGAGTCTCTTGAGCCCTCCCTTTAAAGATACCCCTGGTCAGTGTCTGTTTGGCTTGTAGTCCAGCCTCCTAATTGAGACTTAAAGTAAACAAACTTATTGTCCCGGAAAATAGTATAAAAGGTGTGGATTGTGGTCAAGACCCTTGATTGACAACCTATCTCATAATAAACAAACTCATACCAGATTAACCTTATAGAGATTTGGCTTGTAGTCCCGCCCCTAATAAAAATTCTTCTCCAAGTAAACAAACTCAGTTCCCTCATAAGATGTGACCTCTGGAAAGTGTCAACACGTTGACATCTGGTTTGATGTGGTAAGCTGCCTATCTGTGAACTCAATGTTATGGACTAAACAAACAAAAAGAGGTGGGGGTTGCTCATCTCTACCTCTGGAGATATACCCCCACACATCTAGACAGATTATCAGCGTGTCGTAGTTAAGGAATATTACATGTTTACTAGACCACTCAAGGGTCAAGACAAGCTTTTAAAATGTGCCAGACATCGCTGCTATGTATGTAATGCGAATTTATAATGTAAAGTCTTATTTCTATTTAAATTAACATGCCTTGTCTTTGTACTAAAAAATATAGTCATAGTTTATAGTTTTAAAAACAGATTCTTTTATTTGAAACAAAAAAGTTAATGTATTTCAGAACTGACATTGTTGAATCATGTCCACTTTATGAGTATTGGTTTATTTTTATTAACATGGAGTTTAAACTTCTTGTTGGACATCGTTTATCAGCGTCGACTACCTTTATATTGTTTGCCTTTCGCCTGTGTTGTTTCGATATTTAAGTGTTACCTCCGTTTGGCGTATCTGGAAAAACTTAGCGCGGAGGCGCATAACAATATTAATAGAAATACAGGTGTAGCTTTTACTATCCGGTTTACTATCCGGTAGTGATATCCGACCGGAGCCGGATAGTACCAGATAGTGAAAAAGTGCTGAATATTCAGCCGGAGCCGGAGCGACTATCCGGTGCACCCCTAATATATATACATTTTGAAGTAGGACTGAGAACTCCTGAAATCTTTTTGTTGTTGTTGACTCTATCTCCCTTCAACTACCTCCATTGATATCTAAGTTGTTGTTGACTCTATCTCTCTTCTACTACCTCCATTGATATCTAAGTTGTTGTTGACTCTCTCTTCTACTACCTCCATTGATATCTAAGTTGTTGTTGACTCTAACTCTCTTCTACTACCTCCATTGATATCTAAGTTGTTGTTGACTCTATCTCTCTTCTACTACCTCCATTGATATCTAAGTTGTTGTTGACTCTATATCTCTTCTACTACCTCCATTGATATCTAAGTTGTTGTTGACTCTATCTCTCTTCAACTACCTCCATTGATATCTAAGTTGTTGTTGACTCTATCTCTCTTCTACTATCTCCATTGATATCTAAGTAGATTGCTTTGCAACCTTCTCCTCGGCCATCTTCTTTTTTTAATCCTTCAATCATTTTCTTCCCTTTAATTATTGACATTTTAAACTAAGAACCACCATCACAGTCTAAAGCCCATATCATTGGGTCTGGGTTGTGGCCACTCATGTTATGGGCTACCTATATATTTCTAATAATATTTATAATTAAAGTCTAGACTATACTTTAGTCTGACATTGATGTCTGCAGTTGGTCTATCAGGTTTGCAGACATCAATGTTAGTATGTGGGAGGAAATTGGCTAGGATCAGACAGACTGTGCGGTGCTGGTGAGACCAGCAAGCTTTGAACTTAAGTTTTGAAAAGTACCCTTCAGTTAATACAAAGACCATATTATCCTTATAATCTAATGTTTTTATTTCAGTTTCCTCTTCTGATGATTGGGAAATTACATTTGAAAGTATCACAGATCTCCAGTGGCTGGGAAGTGGAGCTCAGGGAGCTGTATTTCTTGGCAAACTCTGTAATGAAGAAGTAGCAGTCAAGAAGGTCAGAGATGTTAAAGAGACAGACATTTGGAACTTAAGGAAACTGAATCACCCAAACATTATAGCCTTCAAGTAGGTTCTATTCTAGTATTTTTGCATTTTCCATTGTCTTTTAACTCATTGACTGCAGTGTTTTTTTGTTTTGTTTTTGTAAAGATACTTTTTTAGAAAATGTTTTTTTTCCTAACATGACTAAAACACAAATTTGTAATATAAGTATATAAGTACTAGCAATAACAATTGACACCAGTACTAAATCTGTCAGACTTCTTTTTTTAATTTAAAACAATAAGTTTTAGACATTCCTGCTAAAAAACAAACATTATTGTTCACTGGATGTGATCAGTGACAGTTGGGTTTAAAGTCAATTTAAAATTTATCTTTTTAAAAATGTATGCAAAGTATAATTTTCATTATTAATTTTAAAAAATATCTCTAAGCTGTATATTTATCTCTGTACATCATCCTCACCTGTCCCTTAGTATATCTGTTTTTTTTTGTCTTTTGCCTTGAATAGAATCTTTTCAGTGACAGATCCATCCATTCTTTAATGTTGTCTTCCCATCACTTTCTCCTTCTGCCTCTTCCTTTTTCCTGGTGCTGTTCCTTGAAGAGAGAGTCTTTGCAAACCCTGAGAACCTTGTTCATTAAGTTTTAGTACCCATTTTTTTGACTGTAGTCAGCAGGTCATTGTGAGTGTGATCCAGTTTTGAATCTTCTCATAGAAAATAGGGTTTTTTTATTGTGTTATACACCAAAGGAGGTGATGGGGTAGGCAGGGAATTAGGTAAATTACTGTAGAGGATAGACACAAGACAATATTTTTCCTTCTGCATCAGTAAACATTGTCAGATGTAAAATGAGAATATTTTACTTTCTGAAGTTTTGAATAATTAAGCAGCAGTAAGGACTCTCATAAGATTGAAATCTTGATTAGATTGTATCACATTCTTAGCTGTATGGCTTGATAATTTTATTTGCGCAACTATACATGCTATTTTAATCTTCTAAATCTGTTTATTTGAATCTATCTCCAAACATCTCTATTATATTATGAAATATGTCATAGTAATAGCAATAAGTTTCCTATGCTGAAAGCTAAGTTTATTTTATTACAAAAAAAAATTGTTATATTAATTGTCCTATGCAGGAACTTAAACATGCAGATTATATACTACAGTAGCTATGTTCCTTTGTCAGAGATTTTCATTCATACTTGAAAGTGCAAAGAGAAACATCCTTCTTGTTTTAGAAATTCTTTAAATTCTTTAATGATGTAGCGGTAAATTATTTTCTAAGTTTTACCTGAAACTGGGTTTTTCTCTTAGTGCAATTAGCTAGAACTAATATGTGTGTTTCTACCTACTTTTGGAATGCTGTCACTACCAACCTCTCAGCAATCATTTTGTGATTATGTTGAAAAAGAATTATTTCAAAAATTGTTTTGTTTTGTTTTGTCTGCAGTGTTCTTGTGGCATTCAATGATATTGTCAGGAACCAGCCGAGAGTGGAATGAAAAAAAAAAAGCACTAAAATGTCATTTGCTGGCACTGTGACCTGAATGGCATCAGAAGTCATTTGAAATAAAATGTGCAGTGAAATGAAAAAGTAGACATTTGGTAAGTAGCCTGGTGCGATTTCTCCTGCCTAAAAAAAATAATTTACCTGTATTTTATGATATGACTTTATGGTCTTAGGTGTCCACACTCATAATCACAACAAATTTCCGTAAGGATCAATAAAGCAGTTTTAGTCTTAGTCTTAGTATTGATATGCAAGATATGATTCCTTAAGTTTACATCATTTTTTGTTGTTGCTGTAATTACTTTTTTTTTAGATAAAGATGTATATATAAAATCAATGAAATTGTTATAAAGCCAGTCAGAATAAACATTGTAATTGACATTTTAGAACTAAAAATGAGAAATAAGATGTTTAAGATGACCCAAAAATGATCTATTTAACCAGCAGACACAGCTGTACATTAGTTTTCATGTCTGAAATCTTTATCATGTGTGATACTTTTATGCAAACAATGTTTACTACTATTAATTGACTAAAATATGTGCAATATTTACCACACATTATATAAATGAAATTTATAAAATCATCAACACACTCCTTAAAAAAAAAAGACCATCACCAAAGAATATCTTTCTCTTTTTTTCAGGAGTGCAAAGCTCAAAAATAGACCATCATTTAGACAAATTCTCATGCACCTTGAGATTGCCTCTGCTAAATTACTTTGGTTCAGTCGGGAGGACTTTTCTGAATCTCAATGAAGTCCTTAACTGAAAGACACAGATTCTGTCATTATCATCAAGATAGTCTAAGATAGGATCTGAGGTATTCTCACTTTCTAATTACAATATATGGATAAAAAACCTGCAAACAACAACACAGCCTATCGATAACGCTCTAACCTCAAGACCATTGGAATGTCCAAAAAACATTCTTTTGGTCCAGAGTCATTCGCCTATATGCAAATTACCACCCCAGTGGTCAATTGTCACTGGTTCGATCCTTGGTCGGCGCAGTCCCTTTTTTCGTCACATTTAATTCACTACTTTCTCTCATTTAAAAACTCGGTCTCATGTGCTGCTGTTTATTTATGTATGTATCATTAAATGTATCCAAATAAGTGTTTCCCAAATTTTTGTAATAACAAATTTTTGCACATAGGAAAAATTTAGCTTAACATTTATCTAATTTTTAAAGGTAGAATGTTCCTCACATGTAAAATATATGTTTTGAAACACATTTTCTATTTTGTATTAGAATTTATGTTTAGCATAAACTTTGTTGTTATAATCAAAATATTGAAAAAAATGACTTTATGACTTTGGGTCCTTGAACTGCATACCCGGTATCTTATTTAAATTAGACCCAGCAGTGGTAAGTTCAATGCTAACAAATGGATTTTGAACCCAAGAACCCAAGTTATGTGAAATAATTTTGGATCTTTTCACCTCTTCATTCATAAGTTTAAATACCCCCTAACCTGACCCTTACTTATTTATGATGTTGATGTTTTATTTTCTGTATGATTATTTTGTATCATGGCAAACATTCAATTTTAATAATGAATTTTTTTTTATCAGGTGAGAACAATTACTGACTATGTACAATAACAGTAGTAAGAGTATAATTCGTCCAATCATAAAAGTTCTAGAAAAGCTAGATCGACTTGGTAAAAAAAACTGACACATAGGTCAGAGTCTGAAGTCACCATGTAAGTAAATTTTCTTGTTGTGTGAGTGTATCTTTATTTCCACAATCTATAGCTCACACTCCACTACCATACCACCAGGGATCCTTGGCCATGTAGACATAAAAAGAAATGAAAAGATAGACTTACAAAAGGAAATAAAGAGGCGGACTTTTAGGCTAAAGGGAAATGACAAGGTAGACATAATGTCAAAGTAAGGGTCCTCAATTGAGGAACTGATAAGACTTGTAATTTACTACACTGTTAAGTAAATATTAACTAGCAATCATAAAGAAAATCTTTATCCATCCATCCATCCCAGTGGCGCTACAGCCCATGGAGGGCTCTGGCCTGCTTCAACACATCCTTCCATTCAGATCTCTTCTGGGCCTTTTGTCTCCATGCCCTGACCCCAAGCTGCTTCAGATCTGCTTCTACATCATCAATCCATCGCATTCGGGGTCTGCCTTTAAGTTGCCTGCCTTTTGGTTTTTGTCTGTAAACGATTTTCGCTCCTCTGTTATCTGACATTCTTTCAAGGTGACCTGCCCAACGTAGTCTGTTCTTTTTTATTTCTGTCACTATTGGTGGGTCTTAATACAATTGATATATCTCATGGTTAGTGCGTGTCCTCTACCCTGTTTCATCCTGTATGGCACCATAGATTTTCCTAAGAATTTTCCTTTCCCAAGTATTAAGTAAATTTTCAGATGTTTTAGTCAGTGTCCAGGTCTCACTTCCATACATTGCTGCTGGTCTTATTATGGTTTTGTATATTATTTTCTTGGTTTTCCTTGAAATTGTTTTGCTCTTAAGTAAATGGTGGGTGCTATAAAATGCCCTGTTGCCTCCTGCTATTTTTTTCATTTATTTCTGTTAGTAGGTCATTTTTTAAATTAATAGTACTTCCTAGATATTTGAAAGTTTGGACGTTTTCAAATTTGTGGTCTTTGATTTTGATATGCTGTCCCTCTGTTTGATTGTCTCTTGTCATTGCGATGTACTTGGTTTTACTGTCATTGACCTCAAGTCCTACTGGTCGAGATGCTTCTTCTAGTTGTGTGAAGGCTCTAGCGATGTCAGAGGTTTCTTTACTCAATAAGGCAATGTCATCGGCATAAGCAAGGTATTGTAGAGGTTGGCTGTATATCGTCCCTGTTGGTTGTGGACCCGTGTTTTCTCTCCTGAAGTAGTTAGTGATAGTTCCCCTCATGTATATGTCTTTACTTCTTATAACTCTCTCCAGTGTCAAATTGAAAAGCATGCAGGAAAGTGCATCTCCTTGTCTTAATCCTCGTTTAATCCTAAATTCCTGTGAGTGTTCTCCTTGTATTATGATTTTGCTTTTTGAGTTGTTTGATGTCATAGATATAAGTCTTGTCAGCTTGTTGGGTATTCCAAAATCCTGTAGAGTGTCATATAGGTATTTCCTTCTGATACTGTCATAAGCCATTTTATAGTCTATAGTCTATATAGAGTTGGTGGATTGGTATGTTGTATTCATGGCATTTTTCTAGTATACATCTTAGTGTGAAGATGTGTTTGGTTGTGGATTTGTTGGGTCTGAAACCACATTGGTAGTAACCTAAGATTTCTTCTGAATATTTTCCAAGCCTCTTAGTTATAAGCCTAGACAGTATGTTATAAGCCACATTTAGTAGAGAGATTCCTTTGTAATTACAGCACTTTAGCTTGGATCCTTTTTTGTGTATTGGGGTTATAAGAGCCGTTTCCCATTCTGTTGGTATTACTTCTTCTTCCCAAATTCTTGATATTAGTCTGTGTATTTGGGAATCTAAGTGTTCTCCTCCATATTTAATTAGTTCTGCTGTGATTTGGTCCTCTCCTGGTGCTTTGTGATTCTTCATGGTCCTAATTATTTCTGATGTTTCAATGAGTGTTGGAGGGTTCACTAAGGGATCTGGTCCCTCATGTGGCAGTTCATATTCTCCATTGTCTGAATCTTCTGTGGTATTTAGGATCTCCTCAAAGTATTCAGTCCATCTTGCAATTACCTTGCTGTTTTCTGTAATAAGCTGACCATCTTTGTTCTCACACATGTGTGATCTAGCTTGAAATCCATTCTTTTCATTTTTAATTTTCGTATACATTCCTCTCATGTCTCCCTCCTTTGCTAGTTCCTCAATCTGAATAATCTTGGACTTTACCCATTCCTGTTTTTTCTTTCTCACAACTTTTGTGGCCTTTCTTCTTGCTTCATTGTATTGCTGTCTAGCGTTTCTGGTTTCTCTCTGTAGCATTATCATCAGAGCATTGTTTTTCTCTTCTATAATCATCATAAATTCTTTCCAGTCCATCATAGAAGGCTTCTTTTGTGTTATCATCTGCATCTTCAGTAGGGGCATGAACATTGATGAATAATATGTTGAAGAATTTTCCTTTATAATGTAGTGAGCAGAGTCTATCACTTACAGGTTTAAATCCAATGACATTACCTACCATTTCCTTTTTATTATTATAATAGCTTTTATATAGCGCTACTTATTATAATAGCTTTTATATAGCGCTACTTTCATGCTTATAGCATGCTCAGAGCGCTTTTGGTCCAATCTCATTTGTGGACCAGTGGGGGAGGTGGTATCTATGAGTTGGTTTACCGTGCTTTAGGCGCTCAGTAAACACAACTCTGCCCGAGTCGGGTGTCGAACTTCGAGCCCCCTTCTAGGTAGCCAAGCTAAGCCAAGTTCAAGCGCACTTGGCCTCTCGACCACACTTCCCACCAAAACAGCAAAACCTGTACCTAAGTTGTTAGTGCTTCCACCACTATAAAATATAGTATACTCCTTGGTTCTGAGAATGTTTGAGTCTTTCCACCTGATTTCCTGTAGGGCTACAAGGGGTATCCTATATTTCTTAAACACTTCAGTAAGTTTGGCTAGCGCACCTGCTCTATAAAGGCTTTGCACGTTCCATGTCGCAAAACAAAAATCATGTCCTTTTCCAGGCCTAGGTCGTTTTCCATTGAGATCTGTCCGGGTTTTCTTGTGTATATTAGCTTTCATAAAAGCATTTTTTTATATGACAGAGTTGTTAGCCCTGTGAATAACTATCTAGGGAGCTGCCCCTTTCAGCTCTCTGGATAGCTGCCTTTATTTTCAGGTAAGGTGCCCTAGCCTTTGTGGATCCCTCCACTTCCTGCAAGGCAGCAGGTTTGATTTTGGTCCACCCCGGGTATTTTATTTCCCCGGTACCCACCATATCTGGAGGGCATTCCCCTATCCGCCACCTAGGGAGGCGCTCGATGGGAGATCAAAAAACTCCACATGAGAAGGGAAATCTTCACCAAATGGTATTAGGACGCACAGGCTGAGTTATGTACAGATAAATGGCCTGCCATTAGACCTATAAATGTTTGACTTATTAAATATGTATGTGACAAAATATAAAAATGGTATTCCTTTACCTATCCCTTAGTCTGTTGTATCATTGGGGCGCCAAGCAAGACTTTTCGACGTCTTTCTCCATTCCTCCCTGTCTTTTGCCTTCTTTAAAACCTATTTCAATGGTAGGCCTGTCCATTCTTTTATGTTGTCCTCCCATCGCTTTCTCTGTCTGCCTCTTCTTCTTTTTCCTGGTACTGTTCCCTGAAGGAAGGTCTTTGCAAGCCCCGTAGATCTTGTTATATGGCCATAGATTTTAAGCTTGCGTTTTTTTACAATAGTTAGCAGGTCATCATGGGGTCCGATCGCTGCAGTAACCCTGTCTCAAATCTCGTTGTTTGTGATGTGGTCTTTGAATGTGATAGCTAGGATCCTTCTGTCTCATCTCAGTTTCATTGCTAGGATCCTCCTCTCTAGCTCTGCAGTCAGCGTCCAAGACTCGCAAGCATATAAAAATGTGGCCATGACCAGGGAGCACATCAGTCTGATTTTGGTGCTGAGGGCTAAGCCCTTGTCTTTCCATATTATTTTAAGTTTTGAAAGTGCTGCTGTGGACTGTGCTATTAGGCCCAATAGTTTGGTATTCACAAAAAGAAAAAAAAAGAAATGAATTTTAGAATGTTATACATGTAGTTTTTTTTAAGAGATAGAGATGAGGTAACAAAAATAAAGACACTTTTTTTTCTCTTTTGACTTTAGGCCTGACTCTATAAAAAACACAGAAGGGAGCATGATAACCAGGTCTAAGCTGGTACCACCACCTCCTACGAAAATGCGTGCCAGGAAGTCTCGTCATCGTCACAAAAACAGCAGAGGGTCTATGAAAGACATTACCTCTCCGCTCAAATCTCAATCTACATATGAAGCTTCACTGGACACCCAAACATCAGAAAAACTAAACCCTGCAGGGCTTCATCCTACAGACCTATGCTAAGACATTAAACTTTTTGGGACCTGCCACTGCAATCAGGGAGTATCGAAGTGAAGATGAAGCTGATGGGCAAGAGACTAGGTTAACAACATAAAAAAACGTCAAGTTCGTTGTAGCAAAAACTCATCCACTTCTGCTGCTAGGCACTCGCCAATCTCAAAACATTCTCGTGTAAGTAAAAGCAGAACTCATCCTATCAAGACAATAACTTTAATGATGTTTGCTTTGGCTGTGATGGTGGCTGCAGTGATGCTACTTATAGCAGCAAATGCTCATCCCAGGTCAGTGTTGATGTGGAGAACACATTTGACCTATGCCCAGCCCAAAACAGAACTTGGAAACTATGAGTGAAAAATCCTCTCCGGATATTGACCTCTCATCCTGACCTGAAACCTTTATTTCAATGCTGACATAACAAACAGATGGTTTGGTTATTGTTGTATTTGAAAAACACAAATGTCTACCAAAATTGAGGCCCACTTTCTTCAATTCTTTACAAAGGTAACCTGCAGCATGTTAAAAGGATGAAGTTTGTGATAGGCTTCTTAAAAAGTTGGTTCCAATAAAAATTAAACTGAGTTAATTCATAAGTATCAATTTTAACCAGGTGTAATAGTTTGTATTTCAAATGTCTAATAAGTCCACTTGGGCATTATTTGTTTATTGGGAGCTCTGTTTGATTAGCCAGTGCAGTAGGAATTTTATCTCTTTCCCAAAAATGAGCATTTTAAAAAATTTCCTTAAAACTTAAAGATGACTCATTTTCAAAAGCTAATTGCATTCAAGATTTGGGTGGCAGAGTGGCTTAGCCAATACGCAAGGAACTACTGCATCTTGGTAATAAGCTAATGCACAGGAAAATAGTATTTATTGACTATTGCTAACAACCAATATAAAAAGGATTTTCAGCCAGTGCATGTTTTCAAGAGGGTAAAATTTCTCTTAAATAAATACACACAATGATTTTGTATGCAGTTTTCTTTGCTTCTTTTCTCCTCATTTTCATCTTTGCTAATGACACTTTTATTTGTTTAATAACAATATTTTATCAAATCTTTGAAATATAAAAAATCATTTGAAACTAACATATCACATTTTTTTAAACTGTTTTGTTATGTATCTTAGAACATGGTAACCACTATTGGCAATCCGAGATAATAATAAAAATAGATGCATATTTTTTTCATGTCTTTTTTTTGCATTCTTAAAAAGAATGTATGCAGCCAAAACAGTGTTACCCAACTTAGAGCCTGCAGGCCATATCTGACCCATGATGCAGTTCAGTTTGGCTTTTGAAGCTTCTGCTCATGGTGCAGAGACCAATTTCATTGGACTTGCCTTTTTTTATGTGGCTCATGACATGTAAAAGAAATTCAGCCTTCAGGCTGGAAAAGGTTGGGCAGCACTGACCTAAATCATCCCTTTTGAGTTTTGTCCACATCAATACATGATTTTATTTCCTGTCCAATTTTTCATAGACCTAAAAAACTTGTTGGATTTTTTAAATGTTGTTAGAACAGAAAGAAAAATAAGTTTTCTTTTTCAGGATGTGGTGAACTAGTATTTAAAAATAGTATTCATTCCTACAAAAAGATTAGTTTATTGAGACCTAAAATTGTTTTGTTGTTTTATTAGGTCAATTTTAAAAATGTCATCACCACCAACTTGAATTATTCTCAATATGAAAAACAAAGTGTGAATTATTTTCTCTAGAACTGTTCTTAAAGTTTACCAGTGACATTTGTATTAGATGTCCAGATGATACTTGTTTTTATTTGACCACATAAATTTGTCATTATTCCTTTCATTAGACAAACTCCAAACGTTTTGCTGGGTAAAACTTGCTTCATCAAAACATTGGTTTTGCTGGCTGGACTATCACCTTGATTCTACCTCTTATTGAAAAGAGTTCATCTTAGTTTATGCTTTCGTTTAACTTTTGCACTCTCAAATCTACTAAACGTTAATCATAGAAAAGTAATGAAACATTTTTGTTTTCTTAGCCATGTCTTACTACCATTGTTAAAATAGATACAATTGTGAGGGAGTTTTAAAAATGTAATTAGCTAGATTACTAGCACACAGCCACTCATTGAATGTCATTTTAGTGGAAAGGGGAGGGGGGGGGGACAAAAAAGTGTTTTCTATGTTGTTGTTTTTTTTAGGCTTTATTTTAATTGACATTTATTTTCTTTTGTTATTCATTCTCTAAGTACCAGTATGAAGAAACCAAACAAGCTGCTGAGGGAACATCTGATTAATACTTTTTTATATATATATAAATTGTATTTGGTAGCATTTTTTTAGCTTTTTTTTTTCTAAAGCAGGGGTTCTCAACCTGTGGGTCGCGACCCCCTTGGGGGTCGATTGACAATTTGCCAGGGGTCGCCAAAGACCATCGAAAAATGGATTGTTTCTGTCTATTCTTCTATTGCTGTATGTGTTTACCGGGGGGGGGGGTGTCGCGGCAGAGTGGGGGATTGTAAAAAGGGGTCGCCGAGCATAAAAGGTTGAGAACCACTGTTCTAAAGCCTTTATTGTTGACTTAAGTTAAAATATTCTTTTATCTCAGATTTGTGATTAGTACATTAAAACAAAAACAATTTTGTAATATATATTATTATTCATCACTGTTACTAATCCATATTTTTTTTTTACATTTAAACACCTTTTATATTGACAGAACTCTTTTGTGTTCTCCTGATTCCTACAATCATTCTAGTGGCAGCCATTTTATTTCTTGTCATTTGTAGAACTATGATTCAGTTGTTGTTGTTGTGAATTAGTTCTGCCAATGGTTATTTATGTATTTATATGGTTTAACATTTTTTAAAAATTATTGTAAAGACAATCTAAATAATGCCTGTCCTGTCAGGACTTTATTTATGATTAGATTTTTAAATGTCTAGGTAATGAAGTAAAATTTTAATTGCAATATGTGTGTGTATTAAAGAATAATTGTTATAAAAATGATTGTAAAATGTTTTACATGTTTCGGATGTTTCTTCAGAGTTGAAGATAATTACTTCCTAGTCCAAACCTCCCGCAGGACGACGGGGGATGGAAGCGGGCAGGGTTTGAACCCTCGACCATCGATAAATCTGAACGACAGTCCAGCGTGCAAACCGCATGACCAGGCAGCCATCCTGTTATTGTTATCTTTTGCTTGATGATTATACATAGTCTCGAAGTTCAGCCTAACAGACATACCATACACACTCAGTTTGTTCATAAAATAATAAACAATATGTATGATAAGTTAAAATAAAATATGAATTTAATAGAATAATATTTATACAATAATATCGAAAGGAATAATGTGAATGATAATTTTTCACAAATAAATATAAAGATAAAAAGTCATAAATTCATTGTAAGTAATAACTTTAAAAAGCATAAATAAAAGTAAGCACCAATATGTTGCTTGAAAACACTGACTTCAACATCACAGTTTCATATCGTATGCCAAAGATTCGTCTCTGTAATAAGTTCTGTATAAACTGCCAACGGACATCAATCATGATAGCAGCATACTAGAACTGTCATTAACTTCTGACCAACAATACAAAGATGACGACGACAATGTCCACGGTAATACCAAAAACCCACAGCATTGAATCAACGATGAAATAATTAACTGAAACCCTATAAAAATAACAGACAAAATAACAGACAAAATAACAGACAATTTCTAAAACTAGAAATACGAACAAATCCGTTTAAAGAATATCGTTACAGTATAAAATACAACTCACCCTAAACAGAGGTCAAATAGTCCTAACAAGAATTAATCCAAGGCAAAATGGTAAGGCTGACCAGTAGTATAAAACCAAGATTCCTTCAGGACCTCAAAAAGTACATCTTGTCTATCAATTACAATAAGGCGAAAAAGACCCCAAAATAAGAGCTGATCCATTACGTCACTCATGACAATGGGACAAGGAATAAAATGTTGCACAAAATATTAATACCATGAATGACGTAATCGCCTACAGAAGTAAGTGGCACTATTTGATAGTGTACATTTTTACAAATATACTCAACAACATTACTAACTGCGACAAGCTTAATTTGGGCAGTCTTAACTACATTGAATCACATATGTGTATGTACAAATGTACATAAGTGTTTTTAGTGTATATGGTCTTATCAAGTAGATCTGTAATGAAACTTGTAGAAGGTAGATATCTCCACAAAAGCTATGTGTAGGTTCTCCTGGCTCCACTAACACAAATGTTATCAGTAGGTTCTACGTTTCTTCTTCGTTCTCATTTTATGATAAAGTGTTCAGACGACTAGACCAATACATGAGATGAACTGCGCAGTGGTTTCCAAATCAGGGAGCTCTCTGTATAGTTTTCTTTCTATTGAGGTGTTTTGGGGCCAGTGTCTAGTACGGGCCTCTTGGAGCAGTTTTGGAGGATATGGTCGGCATTATCTGGTGACACTCCACATGGGCAGATTTCACTGGTTCCAATTTTGAGCTTCTGGGCTCTATATTTTTATTCTAGACATTTGTATTGTGCTAGCATTTTAAACATTATTTTATTGTGCATTAATGTTTATGTAAGAAACATTTTCCTTATTACTGATTTTATTATGGATAAATATTTGTACAAAGTTAAAAGAATAAGATTGAACTGTAGGCATACAGTTGAATAATTATATCTAGGCCTATATAGGTCAAATTCAACCCAATGCAGTATTTAATCACAGTAAGAGCACAAACAGCATTAAGTTACAAAATTTCAAATCTGGAATTAACAAAATTCACTGATCTTTATGAATGACAATTGAAGAAAGCCACAATACAAAGTTGACACTGTGAAAAGTCTTCTAAGAAAAAACTGTCATGCTGTGAAAACTCACTCTTTTTCATATTGGCTGAAAGAAAAAAAAAAGAAATAATTGTATTTAGCTTTTTTATTTTAAACATTAGAATACATTGAATACCAAAGCACGCTATAGCTGGAGTATATTAAATGAAGATGTGATGCTCTGTTGAGTTTATAAAAGTTTAGGGCTAGTAGCGGATTCTTTGTCCTCACATGAAATGTATCATGTAATGATAATGCAAAGAACAATCCACAAGTTGTAATTTGTACACTGTAATTTAAAGAAATTTAACAAGATTTTAAAAAAAAAAAGGTTTAAAAAAAAATACCGCAGGTTATAAGATGCTGTCTTTTCCAAACAGAATGAGACTTTGTAACCAAAAGTATGTTAAGAACTTACATAATAATTTGTATCAAATCAAATCATATACTATCAAATATCTTAGTTTATGAGAACTGATCTGGTTTTCGAAGTTGATTATAACAATGGAATCTCTAATTGCAGGGGAGCGGTTGCCCCACTAGCTACCCCCTAAGGCCACTACTGCTTTAACTGAATGTAACTGAATATAGCCAATAAGAATAATCTTCATTTACATGAAACATTTTATGAGACATTGCCAAATATTTATAAAGATATTTAAAATTAGTTTTAATTTATTTGCATTTTTATATGTATATATTGTGGACACACCTGATTTCTGTAAGCTACATCCTAATAGCATTTCCCAAGACAAAATTTTAAATGAATTTCTCTAAGACTGATAAATTTGAAGAAATTAAAGAGTTTACCAAAAATTAACCATTTGATATTGAACATTGTATAAACCCACTACGTCCTACCCCCGATTACCTTTATAATCTTAAGCAAAGAGAAGTAGGTCACATTTTTGTATTTAATATAAAAATACAAATTACAGCTAGAAAAATAGAGATTATAACTGAAAATAAGGTATAAAGATTCTTCCTTTTAATGAAAAATAAAATCAGTTTTCTCCAAAATGATTTGTAATTAACCTGGCAGTGGGTATAAAAAAATGGCGTCCCCCAAGGAGGAGTCCTATCCCCAACACTGTTCCTAATATTCATAAACGATCTAAATCAAAACCTACCAAGAAAAGTCAAAAGCAGTATGTATGCAGATGACCATGCCTTAATTAGCACAGAAGAATATGTAGGAACATCGAAATTTCGATTACAGGATGCTCTTGATATACTCAATAATTGGTCCAAAGACTGGGGCATGTCCATCAACACAAAAAAGACAACATATACCATATTCACACTTTCAACAAAACAACAAACAATAAAATTAACATTAGATAAGGAAGCTTTAGAAAAAAATGACAGCCCTACATATCTTGGAGTCACCTATGACCCGAGACTAACCTGGAAAAACCAAATAGATAAAACACAGAGTAAAGGCATCCAGAGACTATTCCTCTTGAAAAAGTTAGCTGGCACAGATTGGGGAGCTAATCACAACATCCTGAAAAAGACCTATACCAGTTATGTAAGACCTGTACTAGAATATGGTGCCTCAGCATGGGGCTCAGCAGCCCAAACCAACCTAAGAAAAATAGACAAGGTTCAAAATATTGGTTTGAGGATAATGACAGGAGCAATCAAAACAACACCCATAAGAGCTATGGAGGAAACCGCTGCCCTGATCTCTCTAGATGAAAGAAGAGAAATAAAAATCCTTTCCCAATTCACTAAATTGGAAACCTTGGAAAGGCACCCACTCAGAACAAAAATCCACAAAACTGGCACAAAAAAACGTCTCAGAAGAACCAATTTCATACAGGAATCTCTAAACCTAAAAAAGAAACACCAACTTGAAAAAATTACTCTGGAATCCTCAATACACTATAACGAATCTCCACCCTGGGACGAAAGCCCTCTTCCTACTATAAGGGACCATATTGAAAACATAAAAAGAAAATCTGATTACAGACCAACAGAGCTCAAGGAAATAGTGAACTGTTTTCTACATACCAATTACCCTAGCAATCAGTGGATAAGAGTTTACACGGATGGCTCATCCCATAAAGCCACCACAAATGGAGGAGTTGGAATACTTATCGAATGGCCAGATGGAGGGAAAACTAGAAAAATCCATTGCAACTGGAGAGCTCTCTAAAAGTTACAGAGCAGAAAGGGAAGCATTTAGCACTAGCTGCTACCATGCTAGCAAATCATCCAAGTTCCCCTCACAGTCAGATTGTCTTGCTAACCGATGCAAAAACAACCCTCCAAAGCTTGCAAAACTCTGATTCCTCTTATATTAAAAACCTCAGAACAGCACTTACAAAGCTCAACAACAACAGCAAAAAAACTGTTATTCAATGGATACTAGCCCATATACAACTAGAAGGAAATGAGAAGGCTGACACACTCGCCAAGAGTGGGAGAACAAACTCACAAGTAAACTCTGCACTCTATCCAGAAGAAATGAAGAAATTAATTGTAGATAAAATAAATGAGAAATGGACGAGCTCCCATCCAAATCACAAAAAAGATGACGCTTACTACAAGACCAACGTCTAATCTTTCGACTCAGGACCGGACACAACAGAATGCGACAACACATGTACCGGAAGCTCAAAATTGGAACCAGCGAAATCTGCCCATGTGGAGTATCACCAGAAAATGCCGACCACCTCCTCCAAAACTGCTCTCTTTACCAAGAGGCCCGTATAAGACACTGGCCCCAAATCACCCCAATAGAAAGAAAACTATATGGAGAGCTCCCTGATTTGGAAACAATGCGCAGTTCATCTCATGTATTGGTCTAGTCATATGAACACTCCAACATAACAATGAGAACGATGAAGAAGAAGAAAAACCTAGCAATGAGACTGAATAAATATTTAATTTAAAAAGTTTCAGATATTGAAAAGGGGTTTTAGGAACATCTAATAAAAACAGTATAGGACTAAAACGTTCTGGACAGCAGAAGTGGCTAATGGGTTTAAATGTTGTTTTGTTTGTTTATTTATACAAAAAAATCTGTTATGTAAGGTCATCTGTTTCTGTGGCCAAAGGTTAACAAAGGTGTGGCCAGCACAACAAACAACCACCTTTACTTATCCTCAACTAATGCTAGGTACGCATTCAACTTGGGTTGACTCAGTGTCCTAGAAATCACAAAAATTAAAATCCATCTTCATCAGGACTTGAACCCATGACCCCTTGGTTCAGAAGTCAAGTCCTTTACCACTCAGCCACTATGTTATTTGTTCACCTTGGGTCAAAAAGGTGATAGCATGAGAAAAACCTCCAAGAAGAAGAGGAAGTGATAATTACTAAACTCAATTTAAGTCAGTTGTCTTTGGTACTCGGAGCAGTACACATGTATTGAAGTGGCCAGTTGTTACCCACTGTGATGGCTAAGTACGTGAGCAAACATGGCTCTCAGTGAGCTACCACTGTATGCTCTAGCAAGTGTACCTGAATGTACCTTCACGTGGTGGGGATGTGAGAAAGGCTTGCTAACCAGTTCAAAACCCACCACTGTTACCCCTATGGGTGGTGAAGGTCCCCTCATGGGTGCAGGTTAGGGTACTAATTGATTAATTTTTTAAATTGATTCTTGTGTTTTCAGGAAAAGAAATAATTGTGCAAATTTCAGCTTAAGATTGGGTGTCAGAGAAATATTGTGTACAAACTTTTGGCCAGACAGACAGAGTGAGTTGATATAAATTTGTAAATACTTACTATCAACCTTGACTTTATGTTACTAACTTCATTGCTTGTGTTTCTCAAGTTCTCTTCACTCCTAGCTATAACATAGAGATGTAGTTTTATTAGTCTTTTTCTAAGGCAACAAAAATTACAACATTTTAGCTTATTAAGCACTTTGCCTGTATTTCATCAAACAGGAAAAAGTAACAGTTTTTCATCAGCGTGTCATTATTCAAGAAGAAACCCAAAGGTGTCCAAATGGTTTTCCAGACTTTGAATTCGTCCTTCATTTCCATATGAAGTCAACTTTTTTTCCAATTCACCCCAGAGATGGGCCAAACTGAAAGAAGCTGGAGCCTGGAGTTTAAAAAAAGGACAGTAATACAAGGTGGTCTGCAAGAGAGAAAACTACGTGGGCAGTTTCTTTGCAGCTTGACAAAATCATCAAGCTGTTGAAGAAACTTTCTGAATCAGCAACTATAGGATGGACACTAGAAGCAGCGCACAGAATGAAATCTCTTCAGCACTACTTCTCTTTATTAAGAGACATTTTCACTACTTCAATAGCTGTATCTTTGTATGAATCATCTGACTAGTGGTACTTTTCTTCAACACGTTCATGGTCTCCTTTGTTTTCAGTGCTCTTAAACTACCCTTTATACTAAGTTACTTCCTGAGAGTAACACAGCACTAGTCAGCGCTATGGAAGTTAATCCTTAAAATTGAGGATGACCCAGCATGGAAAGAGTTAATACTCTGTGTGGAATACATGCAACAGGGTCACTAACTGATATAACAATGTGAAAGGCGGGATTACATGAAAGTGACGTAACATTTAATTTATTTAAAAACAAATTTCAGACACTCAATTTGGGGGAATCTTCAAATTCTCCCCCCCCCCTTCCTCTCCTCACCCGAGCTATGCCACTGGCTTCAGGGCATTTTTCTTAACTTTTGGAAATTGAATTATCAGAAATTTATAAGTAGAGAGCTTATACAAGTTTGATAGGCGATATTATATAAAAAAAAAAGAGATACTTCATGAAACAAAGATTTTACATACACAACAACCTTGAGCTTTTTCTAAGTACCACTTGTTTTTCTGGTCTTGAACCTTTTTTCTTTTGCAACAAAAAAAAAAAAAAAAGAGTTTGTTTAGAAACATAAGAAAAAGATCATGTAAAATACAAACGGAAATAAAGGCCAACAAAACAAAATAAAATAATGAAACAAATCAAAATAGTAGGACAGGTTCAGTTCAAAATAATCAAAGAACCAGCATCACAGAGGCACAATAGTGTCTCATCTCAAAAACCAAAACAATGGTTTACAATAATATAATAAATGTCATAATCAAATGACAACATCCATGAGACACACTACTGTCTCATATCAAAACAAAAGATGTCTTTTACAAAAAATGGCTGCTTGGTTATTCATGGTCTATTGGCTGCCATCCCACGACTTCCTGCAGGAAAATTGAACTGTCTCTTGTAAAATATTAAATGTGCAAAGAAGTTAGATTAGATACTGATTTATCCATTCAAGATTTTTAAAAAAAAAAAAAAAAATATTTCTTTCTAATTGTTTAGCTTTATTTATTTTCTTTCTGAATTCAGTAAGCTTAAATTGCTTTTTTTCCTTTTGTTGTTTCAGAGTGTAAGTAAATATAAACAAAAAGATACACCATACAAGTAATGCTAGAGCAGACAATGTACAGAACATAAAGTATCAAAAAGACTGGAATATACCAGTCAGCTCTGCTTCATGTTATTTCACAAAGTTGAGAAACAAAATAATATATTTGATAAAATACTTTTAATTTTTAATCAACACTCACAGATCTATTTCAGTGCTGTCAGAGTCGCTCAAATGTTCACATTGTTTGTTTTGCTCTTTGACCTGTGCAAAAAACAACATATGTTATGTGCTAAGTTGAAGTAGAAGCAGAAAGCATTATCAGAGTCAGAATTGGAATATGTAATTTTTGTAAAATGTTTTACATCAGAGTTAAAGATAATTTACTTCCTAGTCCAGACCTCCTGCAGAATGATGGGGTATTATATGGGGTGTTCATTTTGCAGCTCAATGTATTTCTAAAATACCAACAGAAGCCATAATAATTTTTAAAAATAAATTTCAAAGAGAGTTTGTGTTTTCACATAAGATCAGAGGGAGCCCTCCACTAGATCCACCTATGCAGGTAAAAAAGAAATATCAATAGGTATAAACTATCAACAACCACAATTATATCTCCTTCTATACAAAGTAGATGTGTGCAGGAGAAAGTATTTTGTTTGGCTGACTGCTGAGGTATTATTATTGTTATTACATTCTTAATATTTATAATGGGGCTGAGTGGTTGAGAACTTGGTTTCCAAATCTGGGATCCTGGGTTCAAATCTGGGATTTTTATGGCGCCCCTGAGTCCAACCAACTCTAATGGGTACCTGACATTAGTTGGGGAAAGTAAAAGCTGTTGGTCATTTTGCTGGCCAAATAACCATCCATCCATCCCAGTGGCGCTACAGCCTGCTCATTAACCATTGGTTTAAGAAGTAGATGACCTAAGATCATCTACCCCATAGATCACAAGGTCTGAAAGGTAAACGTTACTTTTTTGTTTTGGTAACTTTTTAATATTAATAACAGGGTTTGGTAGTCGAGCTCTTGGCTTCTGAACTGAGGGTATCTAGATTACCTGACATGTTTTTTTCAGTGAACTGATTGTTATGAGGATAAAGTTCAGTATGAGCCTAACCTAATGATTGTACTTTTCTGAATTACATTCTTATTGTTTAAAACTTATAGCATAAAATAATGTTTTTGTATCTTGAAAAGAATGCACACAAGACTAAGACTGCTTTATTGATCCTTACAGAAACTTCTTGTGATTACAAGGACTCTTTTCTCATATAAAGACAACACAACAAAAAAATACACATAATTACAACAGACACAACAAAAAGAGTTCATTCAGCGACTACACACATGTATCTTGGTGCATTTCATGTTCCCTGATCAATTAGTGGCGGTGATAGAGTCTGACTGAGTGAAGTACGAACAAGTTTTTGTACCGCTCCGTTCTTGTTTTGATTGACAGCAGTTGTCCACTTCGCGACGACCTGACGTAGTTCTGATGGAGCGGGTGGCCGTTGTCTTCCAAGATTTTTTTTATTTTTCTTAGGCACTTTAATAGGTGTAACAATAGGTGTTGGGCCCAGTACCTAGTGAATTTGTATGATGAATGCATGTATATATCGTTAAATACATCTATTCAAGCAGAACCTGACCCCTAATTGTGGTGTTTTTTCCCAGCTAAATTGTAGAATATGAAGGCCCCTTGAGATGCTGTGCTTCTGGCCTTGTAATGGCAGGGGTAACTGAGCATTGATCACACAATACAGATAATTAAATGATCATCTATTGTTGATGGTTGACCTTCTAACCAAGAAGCTGATGAATGGCCAAACTCTCATTCCTGACTTCTGGAAAAAATCCTTTCCTTTGATACAATTGAAATGGCCACTGGCTAAGCTTACTGATTATAGAAGCTGGTAATAAATAACACTAAAAGATGCCTTGATTAAAAACATGAATAAATATAGGTGCTTACAACTAGAATATGCATTCTTAAAAAAAAAAAAAATTTTGGTAAACTTTACTAACCCATATAACAGAAAACACATTAATGTGTTATATATATATTTAGAGAGAAAGAGAGATGTGATAGTCCCTATATATATAGATAGACAGATAGATATAACTTCATTTTGCTATGTAAAAAATGTGAGATGATTACAATGAACATAAATGTCAATTCTGGTTTTTAGATGTTCAAACTCTTTCCTGCAGGGTTCACTGTCGCCGCCTCTGTCTTCACTTTCCAATAACAAACCAACAGGAATGTCTTCCACTCACTAGAACACAGTTTCCACAGTTTTCCTAGGCAACTTCCTGACTAGACAACCCACACAAAGAACCTTGCTGAACCATTACTCTAGGGGGATCAAGCCAAGTTCTCGTCTAAAATATTATATTCTTCCTTTTCCACTTAGATGGAATTCCAGTTGCTCCAGTTCATATACAGTGATCTAATAGTGCACTGTTGCGCCTTGTGCATGCAGAATGACAACAATACATAATTTTGAAAACAAAATGGTGCGCTTGCTTTCAGAACAGAAAATGTAGCCTTTGCAAGCTGCAAAATATCATGAAATGGGATTTTCAATAGCTTTTCAAATTTTAAGATCTACATATGATAGACAGACAGACCACATTAAACTAATAGTATCCTTAAAACAAGGCTTTTTGATGCAGTAGTCATTTTGGCGCTAAGTATTGTAGACAGATATTTTATTACCTAATCCATGTGCTGCGCTATACTTGAAATAGTTGTTACTATATGTTTATTTATCCTTTAAATTGAAGACAGGAGTAATACAAGGCTGTCCCTACACAATAAAATCTGAAAGCAGTTCTTTGGCACAAAGACTTGGACAATAACAACTAAGAATACAGACAAGCTCCAGATATTTACCAATGAATGATGTTTATAATGATCTAGAAGGATAGGATAAGATAGTAAAATTCTTTTTAAAAATTTAAAAAAAAACTAACATGCTGATGGGTAATGTTAAAAGTGTTCAAAATAAGTTTCTGGCGTTGGTGCTTCTATCAAAATAAAAATCAAAGCACTCACTTTAAAAAATACCTTAATAAAAATCTACATATTTGACATGCACTTCTCATTATTGCTTTTATTACAAGAGAAATTAAGGTGTCAAGTATCAATAAACTATACCTTTGTTGGCTCATTGTTTTTTCTCATTTTTCTTGTCACACAGCTGGATTTTCTGGTTGGTATTTATGTGATTGCTTTCTTCCACTAGTTGGGCATTTAGCTCCTCAAGAGCAGCAAGTTCCTGGCATTGAAACATAAAACTGATCAATGCAATACCAATTTTATAGAATGACATCAGTTCAATATATATATTATAAGATAAGATAAGATAATTTTATTGATCCAATCAAATGGAAATTCAGTTTGACTACAAATGACAACATCAGCATAACTACTGTACAATAACAGTATAGATGAGGAATTCGAACAACATTCACACACGAAACACATACACATTCCCAACCAGCGCTTTATGAATTTAAACTTCTATGTACTTCTCGATGACGACAGCTGATCTTGTAACACTCTGACCGAAAGTGGAATAAAGGAGTTTTAAAATCTTTCTGTTTTAGTTCTAATGGAAAGGAGACGACCACTTCTTTCAAGATATTATGTAACAGTGGTTTAATGGGTGCAGGTTGTCCTTAAGAAGCGAGAGTGTTTTGGAAAGGCATCTTTCATGAAAAAGCTCTTCAAGAGATGGTAGCTTTATTTGAGTGATGTTCGATGCTTTTTTAATTAGTCTATTTAGTCTAAGTCTTTGTGCCAATGAAGTGTTACCATACCAGCAGGTGATGGCAAAGTTAATTAGACTGCTGATGGTTGCTGTATAAAAAAGTGAAATAATGGTTTTGTCGATGTTAAATTTTATCTTTCTAAGGTAAAAGAGTCCCTGGTGAATTTTTGTGTAGAGGTTTTGACAGTGTTCACTCCATTTCAGTTTGTTGTTCTTAGTTGTTCCTAGATATTTATATTTTTGTATTTGTTCTATGGTTTGATTGTTCATCTGAATTTCTGCAATATGGCCTTTATTTTTCCTAAAGTCAATAATCATTTCTTTAGTTTTCTGAACATTTAAAATTAGAAACTTGTCTATACACCATTGGTAAAAGGTGTCAATTATTGAATGGTACAGATTTTCGTCACCTGAAATAAGGCCAAATTGCTTTGTCGTCAGCAAATTTTATGATGGTAGTGTCAGCTGATAGGCTCTGAATGTCATTTGTGTATATGGTATACAATACTGGTGACAGGATGCACCCCTGCAGCGCTCCAGTGCTAAGCTCTCTTGTGCCTTACACATGCCATTCACATTTACATATTGTGGGCGTTTGATAAGAAAGTTTAGAATCCAAGCTTGTATGTTTTTGCTAACGTTCAGTTCAGATAGTTTTTGTATCATGCGATGTGGTTGGATGGTGTTGAATGCAGATGAAAAATCTACGAATAATACTCTGGCATAGTGTCTCTGAGTATCAAGATGATGGTATAGACCAGTGATGCTCAAACTACGGCCCGCGGGCCAGATCCGGGGGACGTGGTTTGGACTGGCCCGCCAAAACATCTACACAAAATGTAGGGAAAAAAAAGGTTGAAAAATGAATTTTTTTCTGTAAGGACTTTAGCTTTTTCTTCGATGGACTTCATTCTATTTTCTTGTACTATTCATGTTGATTTGTTTTCTATAAGAACACTAGTTGTTTTTTTTCGGCTACAAGAATTGACAGTTGTTTTAGAGTCTTGGACAATACCACAGCTGTATAGAGCTAGCCCTGTTCTTGACATCTCATGTGTGTAACACTGCACATCTTTTCTGCATCATTTTGGTTCGTGTACTTTTGACAGCAACATGATTGGTGCCGTATCGTATAACATTTGCACTTTAATGAAATGGGAGAGCTGAAGAAACGAAAATTGGATGTTGAAACTTTCAGGTAAAGTTGACAGATCTTTTTTTTTTGTTGGTGGAACATAATAAGCCAACATGTTTGATCTGTAAAATGTGTTTTTAGGAACATAGCATAAAAAGCATTCTAAAACAAACCATTACAAAAATATGGTGGCATTGTTGGTTTGAGTCACCAAGAAAAGATCGCAAAGTTACGTCTAGAGTTGAGTGATTGACAAAAATATTTACCAAGAAGTCAAGAAATGAGTATACTGTAATGGAGGCTACAGAGTTGCTCACATTAACAAGAGAAATGAAGCATAAAAAGGTGCTTGCTAGCGCTAGCAGTGATGGAATAAAATCGGCCTGAAAAAAAAATGAAGCTGTCAGCCTTTCTGGCATGACAATAGCAAAGTGAGTCGAGTAGACGGTGTTGGTGAAAATCTCTTCAAAACTAAATGACAGAGCAGCAGATTTTGAAATAATTACTATTGCCGCTGAGGAGTGACGCCAACTGGAACTGATTGACTAACAAATCCAGATTTCCAGCTTGAGAAATTTCGAACAATAAGGACAATAGATTTCTACGCCGTGTTGTCTACATAAGCCTTGCACATTTCCGAACAAAAATTGATGGTATGATCACAATGTTTACAAGTACTTATTTTAGTAGAAAACTTTTTCAGGTATAAGACAACTGAAACCCTTGTTACGTAACTTAATTATGGTGTAAGTAGGCCCATTGGAGCCACAAATTTGTAATATTTCTATTTAAAATGGTTTATTCTCTATTTCATTTTTTGGTATCTTTTTGTTAATGTGGCCCGCGACACAAGTGTTAGAAATTAAAATGGGCCACAGGCCGTATAAGGTTGGGCATCACTGGTATAGACAATTCAGCATGAATAGTATTGCATCTTCTATACTTCTTGACGGTTTGTAAGCGAACTGGTGCGGCGGTCAAGACCTGTTTCGACTTCTTTCAGTAGATGTTTTAAAATCATTTTCTCCAGGCACTTCATTGGCATTGATGTAAGTGCTACTGGACTGCCAAGACTTGTTGAATATAGCACAAAAGATATAAGCCAGTTATTCCGCACATAGCTTTACAAGTTTGCCACTTACTTTGTCGGGTCCCGAGGCTTTGGCGGTGTTTACTTGTTTAAATATCTTTAGTCACTTCTTGTTTATTGAACAGTTCTTGAGACTGGTTTTTTATTACTGTTTTCAAATCATGCCAATAAATCATGGTGGTCTTTCTCAAGCAGTCAAATCGGCAGTAGAAATCATTTAATTCATTGAAAAAATTTGTTATTGTCAGCGACGCACATTGGTTTGCGCTTGGGTACGTAGCCAGTAATTTGTTTCAAGCCACTCCAACAAGCTTTAGAGTTATTTTTCTTGAAAGAGCTTTCAATTTTTTCCTTGAATCTCTCTTTTCCTTCAAATAATTTCTTTTTAAGGGCTCTTTTGGCTGAGATGAATTCAGAAGAACTGCTCTTGAACATTCTTTTTTTGTATAGAATTGCTTCCTTTATTTCTTTGGTCATCCAGGGTCAATTATTACTGAATGTTTTAATTTTCTTCTTTGGTACAATCTTGTTTTCACAAAACTGGATATACGAATTAACGGTTGTGGTAAGTTCATCTATGTCAGAACAGTTGTTTACAAACATGTCCCAATCTTTTTGCTCCAGACAACTTTGTAGCTGTAAAACAGCGTCGTCAGACCCATGACTGGATGGACTGTACTACGGGTTTTGTTGTTTTTTAAAACTGGTTTGTACTTGGGTGTAAGATGGATCATTGTGTGGTCCAACCCTCCGAGAAATAACTATCGAGATGTGTAGGCCATTTTTATGTTGCTATAACACATGTCCAAGGTTTTATCGAGCCTTGTATGACAATTGACATATTGTTTTTTTTATAACAATAAGCTATACAGTCAGCAGTCATAGATTTGACAAAGACAAAGAAATAAATGTTATTTCTAGTTTACTAAATTCTTACATCTTTGAGGGTTTTTTTCTCTTCTTGAAGACTTTTAATCTTAGAACTCAACTCTGACTTCTCTGTGTAATGATTATCAAGTATTTTTTGAAGCCTGAAAGTAAAGAAAGGTTAACATTCCTAGTGAATCACTAGAGTTATAAAAATCTAGATCCATCATCAACCTTTTTTTTTTCACTCTTTTATATAATAAACACACTTCTATCATGCAAACATTTTGGGAATTATGTAACAAGGATTCAACTGCCTTGTTTTCATTGATCCTTTACATAATGTTAAGTTATACTTTACAATCAATATAGTAATATAGTATTGTCTCTGAAAGATTATGTTGGAGTGTGGTTTTATATGTGGTTACACATAACAGGGATGGGAATAGACTTAACAAAAATTTTAGGAAATTTTGGTCCAATCCCCCCCCCCTTTTTGTAAACTGGCATGTAGCAGCGACTTAAAATACGATGTTGCAGAAAGTTAAAATATTTTCCTAGCATGTAACTAATGTTCTTATATATAGGTTATATAAGTTACTGCAGAGTTCAGCTACAATGAAAACATTTCCATCTACAGCTGACAATCCCTCAAGACCAATCTAGAATCAGTCCTCTTCAAAGTGAATTTGTTTCAACTTAAGTTCATCAAAAAGTAATGAGAACACTCACTGAGCTTCAATACTTTCTTTCTCCTGGAGTAGAATCTTAAATTTGGCATCCAGCTCTCTGTTTCTCTGCTGCTCCTGTTTCACCTCATGCTCTTTTTCTTTCAATGAACTTTCTAGAGACTTGACCCTGAGATCAAGAAAAAAAATTGAAACTAAATAGAAACTTCTGATGCCTACGCAATAAACTTTTAGTTGACATTTCTGGCAAAGCCTATTACAGTTGAAATATAGGGTTGGGACGTACTGGTTTCATTTTAAACATCGTCAATCAAAAAAATGAATTAGAAATAAAGTGTTTAGTTGAATCATTTAGAAAACTGAAATGAAACTATCCAAAAGTGAATGTTGACTAAAATTTTTTTTCTTTTTTTTTAAAGTTAAAAAAAAAACAGCTTCTGAGATCAACACAGATACACAAATAAGACAAATGTCCTCAAGCATAAAAAAGACTATTAATGTTAAGGCATGATCGCAAGAAGTCAAGAGAATTTCAACCACTCAGACTTAAAGTCACATTTGCGGAGTTACTTTGAAATGTCTTCATGCGGTCACATCTCACGAAACAGTATACATTTTGAAAAGGTCCTTCTAAAAAGATGAAGGATGCCTTTTATTTAAAATATTTTAATTTATTGAAGCAATGGTAAGAAATGACATTTTGTGTGTGTGTGTGTTAATATTCGAACATGGAGTGATAACTTTAATGACATTCAAACTTTTATTTTGCTTCTAAAATTTTATTGACTGCCCCCATCCCCCTTTGTCAGGACCTTTAAGCCCCTCTCCCTTTCCCCAGTATGAGAAACACTGGAATTTAAATACAGAAATGTGGTGGTTGTACTTTTCTCAGCTCTCCTTCACCTACAAAACTCTCTCTACTGATTGTCCATATCTTGTCAAAATATTTAACAAATGCTCCTTCTTCCCTAGTGCTATTAGAGCATGGAATGGGTTGCCTGAGCTAGCCAGGAAAACCAGTGACTTGGCAGAATTTAAGTCATTGGTTAATATGCACGACTAAATGCATGACGCGTAGTATGTAATCATCTTATTTTTTGAAGTAACGTCTGTATTATATAAGAAGAAGAAATCTCATTTTTCTATTGTTGCAGTTTCTTCTAAGACATTTTCATAGGCTTTAAAAAGATCATGAGTTGGTCTTACTCTTGACTAAGGTGTATATGTTTATAGTAGGCTAAAGCTAATCTTTTTCTAGTATCTTCAACCTTTTCTACTAAAGATGACAATAATTGGATCATCTGATAAGCTTTTTTAAAAAAAAAATTATTTTAATTTCACTTTTTATGTATTTCAAGCTAAGTCTGTCTGAATAAGTCAATAAATGAAAGCCTACATTTTTTTGATGAGTGTGCTAAGAGGATATACACTGACTTTACCATTAAAAAAATACTTGCCAAAATGTTTTGCTTTATATATTATGATGTTCATTACATTGTTTTCATAATACATTCACTAAGTTAATTGTTGTTTTTTTTTCCTTTTACTGTTTCAGAATGAGAGTAAATGTTTAAAAAGCTTTGTTCTTGTTTTTTGCTAATTCTAGGATATTATTTTGTACATAACAATGTCTAACAGTGTCATCCATTGGTATTAGTAGGAAATTGCAACTTATTTAGACATCCTATTATAATTTATGTCCAAAATGCACATTAGCTGGGGCAATGTAATTTTAAATCTTAAAGTAGACCATGCACAGAACAAAAAGAGGGTAATAAAAAGGCTCTTTAATTAAGATATTGTTCTATTCATATAGAATTGAGAACCCTGTTTTATTTGTCTCACATTTTAAGTAAGAAAAAAACATATTCATATATTTAATAAAAACTTGGTAAAAAAAATAAGTAAATAAATATATTTTTCAAGACTCACAGATTGTCAGCTGTTATATCCAGTTCCTTTACTTCACACATTCTCTTCCTAAGGTTTTCTTTAGTTATTTTTTGCTCCTCTAGTTCAACCTGTCCAAACAAACAGCAACTACTACTCTCCAATGAACTTAAGAAAAAAAAAGTGTAATTTAGACTTTCTCTCCTAATTAAGAATAACATAGTTGATTGAAGTGAAAGAATACAATGAGCCCTGCATTCTAAAGTTCAAGCATCAGAAAATGATGACAAAGTTTTTTTACAAGTGTGAAGGCAAAGAAAGATGGTCGGGACCTGGTCTTTCAAGATGGAAAAGTTTTTTTGTGAGACATGGCGGTGTATTTGTCAGAGTGGCACTAAACAGACTTAATAAAGCGAGCCTGGGTGAGGAAGAGAGTACAGAAGATGATGAGGAGAACACAGAAACGATTCAAGACGTCGTCAAGAGTGGTGTAAGCGAAATATTTGATGGAGATTGTGAACTTATTAGAGATGAAAGTAACACAAGATACACATTCATTTTGTAGCTTGTTTGAAGCCAAATGAACAAACAGAATACAGAATGGAAGCCTTTTAGAAAACAAAAAGTTTTGTGAATACAATGAATAGTTGAAAATCTGGGCAGAGACCAGTAACATTCTGTACAATCATAGCTCAAGTAGGAAGAAAACAATTTTTGTCATGGTACAGGAAATAATGTTAAGTGCCTTAATTCCAAGAATAAGTTAACTAGTCCAGTGGGCTAAAAGTGGAGTGTGTGAGTGAACAACTAGGTAAATAGGTCATTCTTTTAGATGACCTTGAAGAGATGTTTAGGTAAACATGCATGAGTAGTCAGGACTAGGTAGAAGACTAAGAATTATGTAGCAAGAAAGGCCAGGCAACACGAAGCTTCCTAGATGAGTCATTGTTCAGTGGTCATTATTCGACTAGTTTGTACTTGGTTATTTGACAATATTGTAAGATAGCCAGCTATTTCATAAAAGTGAGTCATGTTAATTTTTGTATTGTTGGATAGCTTATTTGATTGAATCAAGTTTGAAGAAATTAAACTCGAGAAAGATATATTCTAATTAGATTTCTTCAGTGTGATTGAACAGAGACAATACTACTCTGCAAAAGAGCTCATGACAGTGAGGACAAATACAATATATGCTTGAATCTTACATAAAATTTTTCTATTGCAGATTCCAATAGATGAATATGGTTTGTGTTGTTATCAACTACTTCTTCAAATAAATAGTCAGCTCTTTAGTGGGTGGAGGCGCGGTGGCTGAGCGGTAAAGTGCTTGGCTTCCGAACCGGGGACTGGGGTTCGAATCCTGGTGAAGACTGGGATTTTTAATTTTGGGATCCTCGGGCGCCTCTGAGTCCACCCAGCTCTAATGGGTACCTGACAGACATTAGTTAGGGAAATGTAAAGGCGGTTGGTCGTTGTGCTGGACACATGACACCCTTGTTAACCGTAGGCCACAGAAACAGATGACATTTACATCATCTGCCCTATAGACCACAAGGTCTGAAAGGGGAACTTTACTTTACTTTTCTTTAGTGGGTGCACTGCACTTGATAGGTCTCTTACAGCTGGCGGTATCTTTGGTGGGTTGACAGGAGTAGGTCTGTAAAGAAGCTCTTGGAAATGATCGACCAGTCTCTTCTTTTGTCCTTCTTCATCTGTTGTCAAGTCACCATTTTTGTCCTTTACTGGCCTCTCTGACATGGCAAATTTTCCAGATATATTTTTGATGACTGGTTACAGTTCTTTGGTACTGTTCTGAAGAGCTGCTTCTTTTGCTAGTGCTTCAATGTAGTTTCGCCTGTCTGTTCTGATGCTATGCTTGATACTCCTATCTATTTCAGCATATTCTTTTTTGTGCTTTTCCTTTGGCTGCTCTTGTTTTACTGTTGTTCATGCCTGCTTTCTTCTCTCTTCTTTCCTTGATCTTTTGAAGAGTTTCTGCTGAACTCCACTCCTTGTGGGTGTATGACTTGAGACCCAGTACTTCTTGGCATGTGAAATTTACTGTTTTTTTTTCAGTTTCTGCCATGTCTGTTCTACTGTCTCCTCTTCTAGGAGCTGGAACTTGTTTGATAAGGTGATCTTTAACTCTTCCTGTTTTGTGCAGTCTTTCAGTGCAATGGTATTATAATGTTGAAATTGGCTGGGCTCACTTGTTCAAGTCTTCTTCAGCTAGCACATTGACCTCCAGCTTTTTGCCATCATTCTGAACCTGGTGAGTCAGGTACAGTGGCTACTAAGCTTGCCATATTTCCAACAAGCTGGGACAGAGCTGCGTGGCCATGAAACCACAACCAAAAAAAAAAAAACAGTTCTTCTTGACCACCCCAGGGCAACCACAATGAGGTGGGGGCTGGAATCACACTAACCAGAAGTGTGTATAAATTCCATAATAATATACTAAATATCTCTACCATTCTAAAAAAGTATATAAAGTATATATTAAACACAGAATACAGCTAGAAACTAATCTAGATTACTACTACTAGACTAAATTAGATAGTCTCCATGATAGAATATAGAGACTCTGACCAAGTTAAGATCTAAATTCAGAGTAGTTCTTATAGTATTGGATCTTCTTATAGTTTTAGATCTTACCTAGATTCTAAAAATCTTTATCAATTTTTAGTATCATCTACTCTGTCACAATGTAAAGTCTAAATCTAGAGTAATCTAGATTTTCCAGATCTAGACATCTAGCGTAATCGTGACGCTAGTCTAGATGACTAGATCTAAATTAATGATAGAATGATTAGATCCTAAAATTTACTAGATTTAGTAATTAGTATAAAATTTAGATTAATTTATAATCTAATATTTGTTGATCTAGAACAGTGATGGCAAATGGGGTTGTTCCAAATTTCTTCTGAGTCACATGGTTATGTTTACATCACATGGTTGTGTTTACATCTCATGCTCTGCTTACTTTTGTTAATCTATAGTGGGAAGTTGAAGCGTTTTAGAACAATAATTGGTGGTTTTAATTAATTAATTAGTGCCAAACTATAATTTGTTAATAATAGGAGAACTTAGATGTTTATCTTTTTTATAGTTTCAACTTAAAACAGACAGTTAAACATTTGACAGATGGTTCTATAGTCTGCAGTACTGAGATCTAGATTTCTTGACTTACACATTTACAGTTATCTGCTCAGAGCATCTGGGTAATCAACCCTAGAAAAAAAAAGTAACACTTTCATCTACACCCCTCCCTCTCTGCCCTAAAATAAACAGGCTAGAACACTAAATGTTGGACAGTAGACCATAAATGTGTGTTGTATTGGTCTATTGGTCAGATAGGTCTAGTGATTCTAGTCTAGTCGATTATTTGCTTTAAATGATGAAAAGACTGCCAGGTGTTTTTCCTTGTGTATAATAGGGTTGAGTTGTCTAGCAAACAAATAACACATCTGATAGTCAAGGATAAATCTAGATATACTTTTACACAGTTCATATGTGTTTTATCCAGGACTAGATTTAGGAAATAGAGCAAAAGGTTAATAGAAGACTTTTTTTGCAGTTCTTGAGTCAGGTCAGCTTTGGTTTCTGAAGTAGTAGATGTTTAGATAATACAACATTCAACAGTTCCCTTCATTACGTATTAAACTTCTTGTTGGACATTGTTCATCAGCTCTTGAGTCAGGTCGGCTCTAGTTTCTGAAGTAGTAGATGTTTAGATAATACAACATTCAACAGTTCCCTTCATTACGTATTAAACTTCTTGTTGGACATTGTTCATCAGCTCTTGAGTCAGGTCGGCTCTAGTTTCTGAAGTAGTAGATGTTTAGATAATACAACATTCAACAGTTCCCTTCATTACGTATTCAACTTCTTGTTGGACATTGTTCATCAGCTCTTGAGTCAGGTCGGCTCTAGTTTCTGAAGTAGTAGATGTTTAGATAATACAACATTCAACAGTTCCCTTCATTACGTATTCAACTTCTTGTTGGACATTGTTCATCAGCTCTTGAGTCAGGTCGGCTCTAGTTTCTGAAGTAGTAGATGTTTAGATAATACAACATTCAACAGTTCCCTTCATTACGTATTCAACTTCTTGTTGGACATTGTTCATCAGCTCTTGAGTCAGGTCGGCTCTAGTTTCTGAAGTAGTAGATGTTTAGATAATACAACATTCAACAGTTCCCTTCATTACGTATTCAACTTCTTGTTGGACATTGTTCATCAGCTCTTGAGTCAGGTCGGCTCTAGTTTCTGAAGTAGTAGATGTTTAGATAATACAACATTCAACAGTTCCCTTCATAACGTATTCAACTTCTTGTTGGACATTGTTCATCAGCTCTTGAGTCAGGTCGGCTCTAGTTTCTGAAGTAGTAGATGTTTAGATAATACAACATTCAACAGTTCCCTTCATTACGTATTAAACTTCTTGTTGGACATTGTTCCTCAGCGTTAACTGCCTTCATATTTCTGTCCTTACACCCTGTGTGTTATTTCCTTAGTAGAGTCTTACCTCTGATTAGACTTATCTATACAAGACAAAGAGAAGAGGTGCCTAGAAATTAAGATGCAGTCCTTAATATTTTTGGCCTTACACCCTGTGTGTTATTTCCTTAGTAGAGTGTTACCTCTGATTAGACTTATCTATACAAGACAAAGAGAAGAGGTGCCTAGAAATTAAGATGTAGTCCTTCATATTTCTGTCCTTACACCCTGTGTGTTATTTCCTTAGTAGAGTGTTACCTCTGATTAGACTTATCTATACAAGACAAAGAGAAGAGGTGCCTAGAAATTAAGATGCAGTCCTTAATATTTTTGGCCTTACACCCTGTGTGTTATTTCTTTAGTAGAGTGTTACCTCTGATTAGACTTATCTATACAAGACAAAGAGAAGAGGTGCCTAGAAATTAAGATGCAGTCCTTAATATTTTTGGCCTTACACCCTGTGTGTTATTTCCTTAGTAGAGTCTTACCTCTGATTAGACTTATCTATACAAGACAAAGAGAAGAGGTGCCTAGAAATTAAGATGCAGTCCTTAATATTTTTGGCCTTACACCCTGTGTGTTATTTCCTTAGTAGAGTCTTACCTCTGATTAGACTTATCTATACAAGACAAAGAGAAGAGGTGCCTAGAAATTAAGATGCAGTCCTTAATATTTCTGGCCTTACACCCTGTGTGTTATTTCCTTAGTAGAGTCTTACCTCTGATTAGACTTATCTATACAAGACAAAGAGAAGAGGTGCCTAGAAATTAAGATGCAGTCCTTAATATTTCTGGCCTTACACCCTGTGTGTTATTTCCTTAGTAGAGTCTTACCTCTGATTAGACTTATCTATACAAGACAAAGAGAAGAGGTGCCTAGAAATTAAGATGCAGTCCTTAATATTTCTGGCCTTACACCCTGTGTGTTATTTCCTTAGTAGAGTCTTACCTCTGATTAGACTTATCTATACAAGACAAAGAGAAGAGGTGCCTAGAAATTAAGATGCAGTCCTTAATATTTCTGGCCTTACACCCTGTGTGTTATTTCCTTAGTAGAGTCTTACCTCTGATTAGACTTATCTATACAAGACAAAGAGAAGAGGTGCCTAGAAATTAAGATGCAGTCCTTAATATTTTTGGCCTTACACCCTGTGTGTTATTTCCTTAGTAGAGTGTTACCTCTGATTAGACTTATCTATACAAGACAAAGAGAAGAGGTGCCTAGAAATTAAGATGCAGTCCTTAATATTTCTGGCCTTACACCCTGTGTGTTATTTCCTTAGTAGAGTCTTACCTCTGAGTAGACTTATCTATACAAGACAAAGAGAAGAGGTGCCTAGAAATTAAGATGCAGTCCTTAATATTTCTGGCCTTACACCCTGTGTGTTATTTCCTTAGTAGAGTCTTACCTCTGATTAGACTTATCTATACAAGACAAAGAGAAGAGGTGCCTAGAAATTAAGATGCAGTCCTTAATATTTCTGGCCTTACACCCTGTGTGTTATTTCCTTAGTAGAGTGTTACCTCTGAGTAGACTTATCTATACAAGACAAAGAGAAGAGGTGCCTAGAAATTAAGATGCAGTCCTTAATATTTCTGTCCTTACACCCTGTGTGTTATTTCCTTAGTAGAGTCTTACCTCTGATTAGACTTATCTATACAAGACAAAGAGAAGAGGTGCCTAGAAATTAAGATGCAGTCCTTAATATTTCTGGCCTTACACCCTGTGTGTTATTTCCTTAGTAGTGTGTTACCTCTGATTAGACTTATCTATACAAGACAAAGAGAAGAGGTGCCTAGAAATTAAGATGCAGTCCTTAATATTTCTGGCCTTACACCCTGTGTGTTATTTCCTTAGTAGAGTCTTACCTCTGATTAGACTTATCTATACAAGACAAAGAGAAGAGGTGCCTAGAAATTAAGATGCAGTCCTTAATATTTTTGGCCTTACACCCTTGTGTTATTTCCTTAGTAGAGTGTTACCTCTGATTAGACTTATCTATACAAGACAAAGAGAAGAGGTGCCTAGAAATTAAGATGCAGTCCTTAATATTTCTGGCCTTACACCCTGTGTGTTATTTCCTTAGTAGTGTGTTACCTCTGATTAGACTTATCTATACAAGACAAAGAGAAGAGGTGCCTAGAAATTAAGATGCAGTCCTTAATATTTCTGGCCTTACACCCTGTGTGTTATTTCCTTAGTAGAGTCTTACCTCTGATTAGACTTATCTATACAAGACAAAGAGAAGAGGTGCCTAGAAATTAAGATGCAGTCCTTAATATTTCTGGCCTTACACCCTGTGTGTTATTTCCTTAGTAGAGTGTTACCTCTGAGTAGACTTATCTATACAAGACAAAGAGAAGAGGTGCCTAGAAATTAAGATGCAGTCCTTAATATTTTTGGCCTTACACCCTGTGTGTTATTTCCTTAGTAGAGTGTTACCTCTGATTAGACTTATCTATACAAGACAAAGAGAAGAGGTGCCTAGAAATTAAGATGTAGTCCTTCATATTTCTGTCCTTACACCCTGTGTGTTATTTCCTTAGTAGAGTGTTACCTCTGATTAGACTTATCTATACAAGACAAAGAGAAGAGGTGCCTAGAAATTAAGATGCAGTCCTTAATATTTTTGGCCTTACACCCTGTGTGTTATTTCTTTAGTAGAGTGTTACCTCTGATTAGACTTATCTATACAAGACAAAGAGAAGAGGTGCCTAGAAATTAAGATGCAGTCCTTAATATTTTTGGCCTTACACCCTGTGTGTTATTTCCTTAGTAGAGTCTTACCTCTGATTAGACTTATCTATACAAGACAAAGAGAAGAGGTGCCTAGAAATTAAGATGCAGTCCTTAATATTTTTGGCCTTACACCCTGTGTGTTATTTCCTTAGTAGAGTCTTACCTCTGATTAGACTTATCTATACAAGACAAAGAGAAGAGGTGCCTAGAAATTAAGATGCAGTCCTTAATATTTCTGGCCTTACACCCTGTGTGTTATTTCCTTAGTAGAGTCTTACCTCTGATTAGACTTATCTATACAAGACAAAGAGAAGAGGTGCCTAGAAATTAAGATGCAGTCCTTAATATTTCTGGCCTTACACCCTGTGTGTTATTTCCTTAGTAGAGTCTTACCTCTGATTAGACTTATCTATACAAGACAAAGAGAAGAGGTGCCTAGAAATTAAGATGCAGTCCTTAATATTTCTGGCCTTACACCCTGTGTGTTATTTCCTTAGTAGAGTCTTACCTCTGATTAGACTTATCTATACAAGACAAAGAGAAGAGGTGCCTAGAAATTAAGATGCAGTCCTTAATATTTCTGGCCTTACACCCTGTGTGTTATTTCCTTAGTAGAGTCTTACCTCTGATTAGACTTATCTATACAAGACAAAGAGAAGAGGTGCCTAGAAATTAAGATGCAGTCCTTAATATTTTTGGCCTTACACCCTGTGTGTTATTTCCTTAGTAGAGTGTTACCTCTGATTAGACTTATCTATACAAGACAAAGAGAAGAGGTGCCTAGAAATTAAGATGCAGTCCTTAATATTTCTGGCCTTACACCCTGTGTGTTATTTCCTTAGTAGAGTCTTACCTCTGAGTAGACTTATCTATACAAGACAAAGAGAAGAGGTGCCTAGAAATTAAGATGCAGTCCTTAATATTTCTGGCCTTACACCCTGTGTGTTATTTCCTTAGTAGAGTCTTACCTCTGATTAGACTTATCTATACAAGACAAAGAGAAGAGGTGCCTAGAAATTAAGATGCAGTCCTTAATATTTCTGGCCTTACACCCTGTGTGTTATTTCCTTAGTAGAGTGTTACCTCTGAGTAGACTTATCTATACAAGACAAAGAGAAGAGGTGCCTAGAAATTAAGATGCAGTCCTTAATATTTCTGTCCTTACACCCTGTGTGTTATTTCCTTAGTAGAGTCTTACCTCTGATTAGACTTATCTATACAAGACAAAGAGAAGAGGTGCCTAGAAATTAAGATGCAGTCCTTAATATTTCTGGCCTTACACCCTGTGTGTTATTTCCTTAGTAGTGTGTTACCTCTGATTAGACTTATCTATACAAGACAAAGAGAAGAGGTGCCTAGAAATTAAGATGCAGTCCTTAATATTTCTGGCCTTACACCCTGTGTGTTATTTCCTTAGTAGAGTCTTACCTCTGATTAGACTTATCTATACAAGACAAAGAGAAGAGGTGCCTAGAAATTAAGATGCAGTCCTTAATATTTTTGGCCTTACACCCTTGTGTTATTTCCTTAGTAGAGTGTTACCTCTGATTAGACTTATCTATACAAGACAAAGAGAAGAGGTGCCTAGAAATTAAGATGCAGTCCTTAATATTTCTGGCCTTACACCCTGTGTGTTATTTCCTTAGTAGTGTGTTACCTCTGATTAGACTTATCTATACAAGACAAAGAGAAGAGGTGCCTAGAAATTAAGATGCAGTCCTTAATATTTCTGGCCTTACACCCTGTGTGTTATTTCCTTAGTAGAGTCTTACCTCTGATTAGACTTATCTATACAAGACAAAGAGAAGAGGTGCCTAGAAATTAAGATGCAGTCCTTAATATTTCTGGCCTTACACCCTGTGTGTTATTTCCTTAGTAGAGTGTTACCTCTGAGTAGACTTATCTATACAAGACAAAGAGAAGAGGTGCCTAGAAATTAAGATGCAGTCCTTAATATTTTTGGCCTTACACCCTGTGTGTTATTTCCTTAGTAGAGTGTTACCTCTGATTAGACTTATCTATACAAGACAAAGAGAAGAGGTGCCTAGAAATTAAGATGCAGTCCTTAATATTTTTGGCCTTACACCCTGTGTGTTATTTCCTTAGTAGAGTGTTACCTTTGATTAGACTTATCTATACAAGACAAAGAGAAGAGGTGCCTAGAAATTAAGATGCAGTCCTTAATATTTTTGGCCTTACACCCTGTGTGTTATTTCCTTAGTAGAGTGTTACCTCTGATTAGACTTATCTATACAAGACAAAGAGAAGAGGTGCCTAGAAATTAAGATGCAGTCCTTAATATTTCTGGCCTTACACCCTGTGTGTTATTTCCTTAGTAGAGTCTTACCTCTGAGTAGACTTATCTATACAAGACAAAGAGAAGAGGTGCCTAGAAATTAAGATGCAGTCCTTAATATTTCTGGCCTTACACCCTGTGTGTTATTTCCTTAGTAGAGTCTTACCTCTGATTAGACTTATCTATACAAGACAAAGAGAAGAGGTGCCTAGAAATTAAGATGCAGTCCTTAATATTTCTGGCCTTACACCCTGTGTGTTATTTCCTTAGTAGAGTGTTACCTCTGAGTAGACTTATCTATACAAGACAAAGAGAAGAGGTGCCTAGAAATTAAGATGCAGTCCTTAATATTTCTGTCCTTACACCCTGTGTGTTATTTCCTTAGTAGAGTCTTACCTCTGATTAGACTTATCTATACAAGACAAAGAGAAGAGGTGCCTAGAAATTAAGATGCAGTCCTTAATATTTCTGGCCTTACACCCTGTGTGTTATTTCCTTAGTAGTGTGTTACCTCTGATTAGACTTATCTATACAAGACAAAGAGAAGAGGTGCCTAGAAATTAAGATGCAGTCCTTAATATTTCTGGCCTTACACCCTGTGTGTTATTTCCTTAGTAGAGTCTTACCTCTGATTAGACTTATCTATACAAGACAAAGAGAAGAGGTGCCTAGAAATTAAGATGCAGTCCTTAATATTTTTGGCCTTACACCCTTGTGTTATTTCCTTAGTAGAGTCTTACCTCTGATTAGACTTATCTATACAAGACAAAGAGAAGAGGTGCCTAGAAATTAAGATGCAGTCCTTAATATTTCTGGCCATACACCCTGTGTGTTATTTCCTTAGTAGTGTGTTACCTCTGATTAGACTTATCTATACAAGACAAAGAGAAGAGGTGCCTAGAAATTAAGATGCAGTCCTTAATATTTCTGGCCTTACACCCTGTGTGTTATTTCCTTAGTAGAGTCTTACCTCTGATTAGACTTATCTATACAAGACAAAGAGAAGAGGTGCCTAGAAATTAAGATGCAGTCCTTAATATTTCTGGCCTTACACCCTGTGTGTTATTTCCTTAGTAGAGTGTTACCTCTGATTAGACTTATCTATACAAGACAAAGAGAAGAGGTGCCTAGAAATTAAGATGCAGTCCTTAATATTTTTGGCCTTACACCCTGTGTGTTATTTCCTTAGTAGAGTGTTACCTCTGATTAGACTTATCTATACAAGACAAAGAGAAGAGGTGCCTAGAAATTAAGATGCAGTCCTTAATATTTCTGGCCTTACACCCTGTGTGTTATTTCCTTAGTAGAGTGTTACCTCTGAGTAGACTTATCTATACAAGACAAAGAGAAGAGGTGCCTAGAAATTAAGATGCAGTCCTTAATATTTCTGGCCTTACACCCTGTGTGTTATTTCCTTAGTAGAGTCTTACCTCTGATTAGACTTATCTATACAAGACAAAGAGAAGAGGTGCCTAGAAATTAAGATGCAGTCCTTAATATTTCTGGCCTTACACCCTGTGTGTTATTTCCTTAGTAGAGTGTTACCTCTGAGTAGACTTATCTATACAAGACAAAGAGAAGAGGTGCCTAGAAATTAAGATGCAGTCCTTAATATTTCTGTCCTTACACCCTGTGTGTTATTTCCTTAGTAGAGTCTTACCTCTGATTAGACTTATCTATACAAGACAAAGAGAAGAGGTGCCTAGAAATTAAGATGCAGTCCTTAATATTTCTGGCCTTACACCCTGTGTGTTATTTCCTTAGTAGTGTGTTACCTCTGATTAGACTTATCTATACAAGACAAAGAGAAGAGGTGCCTAGAAATTAAGATGCAGTCCTTAATATTTCTGGCCTTACACCCTGTGTGTTATTTCCTTAGTAGAGTCTTACCTCTGATTAGACTTATCTATACAAGACAAAGAGAAGAGGTGCCTAGAAATTAAGATGCAGTCCTTAATATTTTTGGCCTTACACCCTTGTGTTATTTCCTTAGTAGAGTGTTACCTCTGATTAGACTTATCTATACAAGACAAAGAGAAGAGGTGCCTAGAAATTAAGATGCAGTCCTTAATATTTCTGGCCTTACACCCTGTGTGTTATTTCCTTAGTAGTGTGTTACCTCTGATTAGACTTATCTATACAAGACAAAGAGAAGAGGTGCCTAGAAATTAAGATGCAGTCCTTTATATTTCTGGCCTTACACCCTGTGTGTTATTTCCTTAGTAGAGTCTTACCTCTGATTAGACTTATCTATACAAGACAAAGAGAAGAGGTGCCTAGAAATTAAGATGCAGTCCTTAATATTTCTGGCCTTACACCCTGTGTGTTATTTCCTTAGTAGAGTCTTACCTCTGATTAGACTTATCTATACAAGACAAAGAGAAGAGGTGCCTAGAAATTAAGATGCAGTCCTTAATATTTTTGGCCTTACACCCTTGTGTTATTTCCTTAGTAGAGTGTTACCTCTGATTAGACTTATCTATACAAGACAAAGAGAAGAGGTGCCTAGAAATTAAGATGCAGTCCTTAATATTTCTGGCCTTACACCCTGTGTGTTATTTCCTTAGTAGTGTGTTACCTCTGATTAGACTTATCTATACAAGACAAAGAGAAGAGGTGCCTAGAAATTAAGATGCAGTCCTTAATATTTCTGGCCTTACACCCTGTGTGTTATTTCCTTAGTAGAGTCTTACCTCTGATTAGACTTATCTATACAAGACAAAGAGAAGAGGTGCCTAGAAATTAAGATGCAGTCCTTAATATTTTTGGCCTTACACCCTTGTGTTATTTCCTTAGTAGAGTGTTACCTCTGATTAGACTTATCTATACAAGACAAAGAGAAGAGGTGCCTAGAAATTAAGATGCAGTCCTTAATATTTCTGTCCTTACACCCTGTGTGTTATTTCCTTAGTAGAGTCTTACCTCTGATTAGACTTATCTATACAAGACAAAGAGAAGAGGTGCCTAGAAATTAAGATGCAGTCCTTAATATAAGAATTACATTCTATAATTTAGCACATCATATGTGTTAGCTACCTCGAGTATTAAAAGAGGGTAAAGCTCTTCGCTCACATGAAAATCAATAGAAAAATCAAGAAAAAGAATTGAATGAAGGCCTACAAGCGAAAGGTCATAGAAAAACCTTAGTAAGTGAATGTGTTTTGAGTGGCTGGTAGTGCAGTGTGTGTGCCTGTGTAAGAAATGACCAGTTGATCTTGAATGTAAATGGTTGAGTGAACAGCAAAGAAAGTGTGTAAGTCAGGACTGTGTGTAAAAGTGGGTCAGACTCATAACAAGATGCTGGAGTAAAGGAGACGAATGGAAGACTAAAAAAATTCAATGTGTTAATTGAGACTCTTGTTGTTATAGTCTATTACAAAACCTTTCACCTTTCACAAAGTAAAAGACCCTCTTCTTGAATTCATAGCAATGTAATAGATAGCCTATAGGGGTGCACCGGATAGTCGCTCCAGCTTTTGTCGAATATCTGGCCTTTTTTCCCCATTCTGCCATATTTGGCTCCGGTCGAATATCACTGCCAGGTAGTTGGCCAAATAGTAAAAAGTACACCTATTTAATATGCACAAAGTGGACCTCCTTCCATCAATATCTGTTATAGAATGTATTAATGTTAATATTAAAACATAATAATGTGCTTAAAAATAGAGCCTACATGAATATGTACCAAACATCAAATATTATAAAGACAAGGTGTGTTAATATAAATAGAAATGAAACTGTACATTACATATGTGTTTTACATATAGAGCAACAAATGGTATGCAATTTCATTTTGTCTTGACCTTTGAGGGGGTTAGTTAGGATGTTAAGATGTTATATCCCTTGACTACGTCATGCTGTGCGGGTATATCTCCAGATGTAGAAATGAACAACTCCCACCCCTCTCTTTATTTGTTTAGTCCATCACATTGAGTCTATTGATAGACAGGTGACAACAATTCAAATACGATGGATGTAGGTTTAATGCCAGCATATTGACACTCTCTAGAGGTCACACCTTACGAGAGAGTTTGTTTACTTGGTAGTAAATCATTAGTAGGGGGGTGGACTTCAAGCCACACCTCTATACGGGTAACCAGGTATATCTTCAGGGGTAGAGATGAAAAACTCCCACTCCCTTTTATTTTAGTCCATCACATTGAGTTCAATGATTGACAGGTGACCACAAGTCAGATACGATGGAAAGGGGCACATGGGGGAACTGAGTTTGTTTACTTGGTAGTAAATCTTAATTAGGGAGCCACACCTCTACACGAGTAACTGGACAATAAGTTTGCTTATTTGTAGAAAAATCTCAATCATGTGACTGTACTAGTGGCCACACCTCTTCCTGTGTGCCTAGTTACTTGGATATAAATCTCAGTTAGCTGGAATAACTAAATGAGTGACCTTTTGCTACACAGAACAAACTCAAAGCATAGCCCAGTTATCCAGTAACTAATTATTTTGTAGAAAAAGTACAAGTCTCAGATTTGTGTATATTGGCGTAAAAGACACGACCAGGCCTATTTTATTTCACTCAATTTACTGATAGAGATTGACCATTTTTAAGCCAGAATGGAAAAACACAATGTGCTAAGGAAGCATACTACACTGTAAATAAATATTACGGTTGATCTAATTTTCCTAACACCTATAGGCTTATTACCGTGCCATTTTGTTACAGTTACAGAAACCACAATAAAATCAGAAATAATTAAGGAAGATGTGTTTTTTTACATAGGCATAGGTTCTTTGCACAATAAAATAAAACAAAGATGTGCATGTGAAGAAAGTTCATTTCATTGTTTAATTCTATTGACTTATTTTATAATGGAAAAGCTTACAGTAAATTTTAAAATCACATAAAAGAAATTGATCTACGGCACGCAATTATATCTAGCAAAGAAATAACAAACATATACTGGAGTGTTAAGAAATACTTAACCCCTGTAATTAGTGTGCGAGTATGCTAAGTCTACATGCTTGATTGACCAGGCCAATCCTTTTGCCTGACGACCACTCAACACTGTTGCATATGCCCAAGGTAAAAAAACGTGTGATGGTCAACACCATCAACAATACAAACTACACTAGGACTATATGTGTAAGCCCACTACATCTATCTGACCAGGTTGTTACAATCAGTCAAACATACAGTCTATTTATGGTTTTTTTTGGTAGGGAGGGTGTGGAAGAGTTTTTTTTTCTTCTATATTTGGTTTTCCTAAAGCTCTTAGACCTATACAACTGTAGATCTAAACAGATCTCAATAATAGGCCTAAAGACTACAATTAAAACTATGTTTCGGCACCATCTAAGGTTCAAGCTATAAATAGGTATTACTGATGCTCCCGCTGTTAACCTAATATCATTTACATCAAATGGATTAATCTAAAACAATAAATATTGATCTACAACGCTTCAGATTCCAACTAACGCTTCAGATTCCAACTATTAACTAACAGCTATTATCAGTATAAATCCCTTGAAACCAGAACCAGAAGCGATCTTTGGACTTTAAATTTAAAGTCTGATGATCAGCTGTTGGTCTGAAATTCATGAATACATACATCTACCCACTATACAAGCCAGATTTTACCTTTGAAAAATTTACTTTAGTAACTAGTTACATATTTTCATTGACCCTCCCACACACACCCTCTACAGTTGGTCGCACATACACAGACACTCATGCTACACAGATTAGTTAATTAGGCAGGGTTGGGTTAGGGCCCTAACCCTAACCAGTAACAAGAGTTTAAAACAATATGGTATATACAAGGAAAAAAAAAATATAGGTATGTTATTTAACAGTTTTGCAAAATTTTCATCAACACAAGGTATTTACAAGACATGTAGGTATCCAGATTCGGACGAATATCATATTTTACTATTCGGCAATATTCAGCTCCGGCCAAATATAAAAAAGTACTATCCGGTGCACCCCTAGAAATAGACCATATGATGTATTCTTAGCAAGCCTTACATCTGATAACAGTATATATTTGTAAATGGAAAAAAAAAAAGGATTACCTTGTTTCCATCGCCTCTGTTTCCTTCATCTATTTCAGCAGTTCCTTTCGTCCAGTATAATTTTTCATCCACTATAGGAAACATAAAGATGTTAAGAGGTGGCTTAGTAAAGCATTCTGGATTAAAATACAACTACATTCTTGATTCTGAAATCAAGAAATATCAATTTTAATATTTAAAAAAAAAAGATATGTTGTATGCATAGTTATTTGCTTGTTTCATAATCTAGAAATCTAGAACTTGTCCAAAAAAAACACACAAAAAAACAATTAATCAGTTTCAATAATAATATTATTATTATTTACAAGCACATTTCAGTTTGAACATTTGTCCAATGGCTACTTTTTTATACATTCTATAAGTTGCAGATATTACATTTTGGATTAAAAACAAATCACAATTGTGAGTGGTCAAACTGTAATGTACCAGGTCATGGAGTCTCACATAATCTCAACAGATAATGCCTCAGGCCTGGCAATACACTTATCAATCTAAAAAATGGTTTTATATCCAACTTTTTTTTAAAATCAACTTAAATACTACTAAAATCAAACATAAACTTTTCAAGAATGCACATCATTTAAGAGGAAAATGACAATGCTGTAAACATATAAGACAGACTCATGCCAAAGGGAAGGACAAAACAACTTAAATGCACCTTAAACGTAGGTCCATGTCCTGGTATGATAAAGTCAATCATCTCCAATATGGTATATCTTGATTGCACCTGGAGATTTGGTCGCTCACTTTTTTTTTAGCCAAAGGGAGGGGGAGAAAAGATCACCTTCACAATAAAATAAATCCCCTGTGAAACACAAAATTGAAAAAACATTAAACATCAGTTTGAAAATAAACAGGAGGCCCAATGGCTGAACAGTAAAGCCCTTGGCTTCCGAACCGAACAGTTTACATCAGGACTGTTTGATTCCTTTGATGCAGACACTTCTAACCCATACAACATCCTAAACACCATCTCAAACCAAACTCACCAACCACTAGCCAGATCCACTCCTGTTAAACCTAAATCTACTAAAATTAATACAACAGCCTCACTAAAAAAACCTACTAAAGAAGTAATACCAAAATACCTTAAAACCTTAGTAATAAATTTTCAAAGCATTAGGAACAAAACAGCAGACTTAGAAGTTTTATTAGAATGTGAGAAACCAGACATAATTGCAGGAACAGAAGAAATTACCTTACCTAACTCAAAAAATATAGAATCAACATTTTGTAAATCAAATCTAAGAAAAGAGAGAGACTTCTTACAATAGACGATGAAATGCGATTTTGTTTGTCGACTTTGGAGCCTCGATTAGATCGCATTTGCTCTCAAAAACAGACACAACATTCACATTAAACATAATACTGAAAAACAGGTAAAATCTTTTTTTCTTTTTATTATAAAACATCTGTTTACTGTGCCGGCAGACAAAAAAGTTTGAGAAACACTGGTCTAGAGCTTGATCAACATTGTTGTAACATATCATGTAGGCCTACATAGATTGTGATAGAGATCTACTCTCTACTCAAGCCTTCAAGGTCTAGTATTCTAGATCTAGATCTATGGCTACATAGATCATAGATATATTATATACAAAATCTGGATAATGTCTTAGATTAGAGTGTGACTAGATCTAGAGTCTAGCCTACATAATGGTTAGGCTTAGTAGGTCATTCTAGATCTCATCTAGACTCTATAGAATAGATCTAGAAAATCTAGATAACATCTAAAATCTACATCTCTCTGTTGCTGCATATTTTAAGCATATGAAACTTAATTTTTATCTAATAGATTTAGCTAGATCTAGTCTTCACTTCTAGGTCACTTGATAAGATAAATAAATTTAGCTTTTATGTAGCACTACTTTCATGCTTATAGCATGCTCAGAGCGCTAGGGTCCAATCTCATTGGTGGACCGGAGGGGAGGGGTATCTGGGAGGTTTTCAGTGCTGCCTTTAGGCGCTCATTAAACACATCTCTGCACAAGATATATTTGGGCTATAGTTACAGATAATAGTTACTTATTATTAGATACTAGTATTATATAGATCAGATCTAGCATCTAAACCAAAGAAAACTTTACTATCCAGTTTAGATCTAAGTCTAGGGCTGAAGACTTTTTAAAGTTTATTTTAGGACTAGGCTCATCAAGACTAGTAACTTGTTGATAAATCTAATGGTCCTAGATCTGTGTTTCTTTTACAACTTTCAAATGCTCTTTAAGATTTGAAGCTAATTACACCTTAGCCCAAACCTTTTGGCTGTTGCGGCTGAAGCACTTCACTAGTCTCAATTGAATTTTTGGTGTAGACTAGGGTTTTGAATTTCTATATTTTTAGGATGCTTCGAAGTCCAACCAATTCTTTATATTACAAGAGTTCTACATCTATTATTAAAATGTTATTGCTATTTTTACTTTTGAAAATGTCTACAGGCTTACAAGAGTTTAGCAGCTTACAACCAGTTCCTAGATGGTTGGGTTCAAGATGTTATGGCTTTTAAACCACTAGCAAAGGTAAGTAATAAATATTGTTATATTATAGTTAATATCTTGATATTCAAAGGTATTTACATGTATATGAGACCAATGTCTTGATATGTACAGGTATTTTAAATAATTTTTTTTTCTTTTTAATAGGTCTTCACTCTCAGTGGTTAGCATGTACTGCAGCCCTGGATAGTAATAAGTCAAGATGGTATTATTCTATCAGCCCACTGTTCTTGTATAGTTGGACTTGGTGAGTCCTGCACTCAGGTGGCAGACATGGATCCTTGAGTCAAATAACCTACTCACTGAAGCCCAGGCTGGCTTTAGAAAAGGCAGATCAACAGAAGATCAAATTGCCTTCATCACACAGAAATAGAAGACGGCTTTCGAGAAAAGAAACCAACAACAATTGTGTGGGTTGACTTAGAAAAAGCATTTGACAAAGTCTGAGAACAAGGTCTCTTGCTCAAGCTAATCCAGCATCACATATCCCAAAGAATGTACAACTGGATAAAGGAATACCTAAATAATAGAAAAGCCTTAGTTTGCATGCAAGGACAAAGAAGCCACACAGTGGGTATAAAAAATGGCGTCCCTCAAGGAGGAGTCCTATCCCCAACACTTTTCCTAATATTCATAAACGATCTAAATCAAAACCTACCAAGAAAAGTTAAAAGCAGCATGTATGCAGATGACCTTGCCATAATTAGCACAGAAGAATATGTAGGAACATCGAAATTTCGATTACAAGATGCTCTTGATAAACTCAATAATTGGTCCAAAGACTGGGGCATGTCCATCAACACAAAAAAGACCACATATACCATATTCTCACTGTCAACAAAACAACAAACAATAAAATTAACATAAGATTTGGAAGCTTTAGAAAAAAATGACAGCCCTACTTATCTTGGAGTCACCTATGACCCAAGACTAACCTGGAAAAACCAAATAGATAAAACACAGAGTAAAGGCATCCAGAGACTATCCCTCTTGAAAAAATTAGCTGGCACAGATTGGGGAGCTAATCACAACATCCTGAAAAAGATCTATACCAGTTATGTAAGACCTGTATGGTGCCACAGCATGGGGCTCAGCAGCCCAAACCAACCTAAGAAAAATAGACAAGGTTCAAAATATTGGTTTAAGGATAATGACAGGAGCAATCAAAACAACACCCATAAGAGCTATGGAGGAAACCGCTGCCCTGATCTCTCTGGATGAAAGTAGAGAAATAAAAATCCTTTCCCAATTCACTAAATTGGAAACCTTGGAGAGGCACCCACTCAGAACAAAAATTCTCAAAACTGGCACAAAAAACCGTCTCAAAAGGACCAATTTCATACAGGAATCTCTAAACCTAAAAAAGAAACACCAACTTGAAAAAATTACTCTGGAATTTTCGATACACTATAATGAATCTCCACCCTGGGACGAAAGCCCTCTTCCTACTATAAGGGACCATAATGAAAACATAAAAAGAAAATCTGATTACAGACCAACAGAGCTCAAGGAAATAGTGAACTGTTTTCTACATACCAATTACCCTAGCAATCAGTGGATCAGAGTTTACACGGATGGCTCATCCCATAAAGCCACCACAAATGGAGGAGCTGGAATACTTATCGAATGGCCAGATGGAGGAAAACTAGAAAAATCCATTGCAACTGGAGAGTTCTCTGACAGTCACAGAGCAGAAAGGGAAGCACTAGCACTAGCTGCTACCATGTTAGCAAATCATCCAAGTTTCCCTCACAGTCAGATTGTCTTTCTAACAGACGCGAAAACAACCCTCCAAAGCTTGCAAAACTCTGATTCCCCTCATATTAAAAACCTCAGAACAGCACTTACAAAGCTCAACAACAACAGCAAAAAAACTGTTATTCAATGGATACCAGCTCACATACAACTAGCAGGAAATGAGAAGGCTGACACACTCGCCAAGAGTGGGAGAACAAACTCACAAGTAAACTCTGCACTCCATCCAGAAGAAATGAAGAAATTAATTGTAGATAAAATAAATGAGAAATGGACGAGCTCCCATCCAAATCACAAGAAAGATGACGCTTACTATAAGCTATCCCGACAAGACCAACGTCTAATCTTTCGACTCAGGACCGGACACAACAGAATGCGACAACACATGTTCCGGAAGCTCAAAATTGGAACCAATAAAATCTGCCCATGTGGAATATCACCAGAAAATGCAGACCACATACTCCAAAACTGCTCTCTCTACCAAGAGGCCCGTATAAGACATTGGCCCCAAATCACCCCAATAGAAAGAAAACTATATGAAGAGCTCCCTGATTTGGAAACCACTGCGCAGTTCATCTCATGTACTGGTCTAGTCATATGAACACTCCAACATAACAATGAGAACGATGAAGAAGAAGAAATGTGGCAGACACTTTATTTATGCTGGAAGCCAACACCAGGCTAAAAGAGAGTAAGACAGTTACAGGCTTGTTATCTTACTGGATAAATCCATCAGAGCTTAAAAAAAGTTTTGCCAACTAAGGTTTCTGAGATTGACATCACCTCATTAAAAAACAAAAAGTTAAATTTGATTCTCTTGTGAACAACATCACTTCTAAAAATAAAAATTTAAAGGCTATTAAATCCAAAGAAACTATAAAGCTTAGTATAAATATTTTTAATTCATTTATTGAAAGTAATGAGTTCCAATCAGATATTTTACTGTGTTGTGCTAATAGGAAGAATAGGTTTGTGCCTGTGCTTTAACGCTACTAGGTCTCTCAATGAAAATTTCAAAACAGTCATTTATTACTGTCATCTTCCTGTCATAAGTACAAATAAATTTTTTGGGCCTGAGACTCTCCTTATTGGGCCAGAAAATCAAATCGGATATGTCGACATACATAACATCCAAAACAGTACATGAATATCTTAGATCAGGGGTGGGCAACCTTTTTGTATCGAGGGCCGCATTATTTTAAAAATTGGGAATGGCGGGCCGCATATTTATATACAACTTATAGAGACACTCTAAGCTAACTGTGTAGAATGTCTTTTAATTCATATTTACACTGTATTATATTCACGTTTCTTTTTTTTTCCCACACTTCACGTTAAGGAATTACAACAAGAGTTAGCAATTATTTAAACCAATTTTACGATTTTTTTTTTCAAATTGCAGTTGTCATTTTACATTAAAATATCCTGACAAATATACAGTTGTACTTAATGTGCAGTATTTTACTTTTTACACTCGTGCATGATGTTCCGGAACTGTGGAACTAGCTTACTAGTTTCTATCCTTGTGACTGCTGTCAAATTACAGTCAGTCAAAATCGACCAGTAGTAATGCTTGTTTAGTTTCCACAAGGAAAAGGCTTGTTCACTGAATGAGACAATATATGTTCTGGAAGTTAAATGTCGGGACTAGAGAAACTTGCCCATCACCAGAGAATGCTGACCATGTCCTTCAATGGTGCATTCTAAATCAAGAGACCCGAACAAGACTTTGGCCCAAAAACCCTCCTAAAGAACAAAAACTAAAAAAACAAACAATTTTTATTTGTTACTACTAGGTCTAAATCTATTGACTAGATCTAGTGAAATCTAGTCTAGATTATTCTAGATCTACTTGATTATCTATCCTTTTCTAATTCTAGGGCTCTACTCTAGTCACACTAGATCTTGTATATAGTTCTAGATCTAAAATAATTTAAGAGTCTACTAGTACTAGTCTAGATCTATATCTAATAAGTCCTCTATGAACACATATTATGATAATTATATTAGAGATCTAAATATTTATGTCTAAATCTATAATAGACTTATCAAGAACTAAATTTACATAATGATACATAGAAATCTAGAATCTAGAGATCTATCACCTTCTAAGTCTATTTCTAGATAGATCTAGAGTCTACTACTAGATCTAGTTATCTAGTGCTAGCCCTACTTCTAGATCTAGAAACTAATAATACTAATTTAGACTATGTAATAAGAAAAGTAGATCTAATAGCCTTATTTAGGCCTTAGACTTACTGTGTCTAAGTCTTAAGTCAAGTTAATTAATTAATTTAGGTCTAGATCTTTTTTTTAAATCCTTTTGAAAGTTTCTTAGATTACTTAGAAACCAGTTCAAGGAGTTAGTGTTAGAATTAGAATAGTCAGATCTATTTGATCTATCAAATCATCTAAAATCTAAAAAACAATCTAGTCCTAGACTTAGACTAGATTAGATCTAGATCTATATAAATCTATTCATTCTAATCTAAATTCTAAATCTAGTCTAGATTCTAGATGTCTAGTGACCTAGACCTATCTAATAGCCTAGTCTAGACTAAGACTAAGACTAGATTGTCTAGAGTCTAGAATCTCAATCTAGGGTATTAGTATACTAATCCTAGATAGATCTAGATGTCAGTCTAGATTTAGATCTTAGCCAAAATAGAATCAGCCGTAAAACTAATCAGCTAGCTAGGTACTTACTTTACTTAGTTATGCCTAAGGCTAAGGCCCATCTAATTAAAAATCATGTAAAAATTGTAACAACGAAAAAATCTTATTTTGTTTAACAGAAGAGCTCATTACTACCCAGACGAAAAACCGTGTCAAATAACCCCTTTTTTTTATTCTCTCTGATGTTGATCCGAAACGAATACCCATGTTTGAAATGAAAAAAAAAAGATTATATGAAACATTTTACAAGTATTTTTTACTGACAGTACCATAGATTATATATAGTCTATGACAGTACTTATATTTATATGTCTATACTAACTGAACATGCTATATTATATCAATGACCTCCACGTTATTTTCTTTGTTATAATAATAATAAGGCTAAGTCCGAAGATTATATCTTATCTTATATAATACAGGAATGCAGTATTTCCTGTTTCCTACTTATTTTGCCACATCCAGGGCAAGCATAACCATTGTCCGCAGGTGGTCGATTTAGATTTTCTTTTCGCCGTCTGCGTTTGTCATAGGGAGCAGATTTTCATTTGGTCTCAAATGTGTATCTCGCGACCTTCGTGAGTGACCTCCAGCTGTCTTGTTCTGAGGCCGCATGCAACCAGGTACTCTCTTCTATGTCAGCCAAAGAAAGTTGACGCCTAAGCTGGTCTTTGACTTGTTTCGTGGGGCGCTTCTGTTACGTCGATCACCTTTTTAGTTCACCAAAAAAAAAAAAAAAAAGACTGCCTTTGGCATACGTTCGTCTCTCATTATTATAGCTTTTATATAGCGCTACTTTTATGCTTATAACATGCTCAGGGCGCTTTTGGTCCAATCTCATTTGTGGGGGGAGGGGGGTATCTAGGAGTTGGTTTTCCATGCTGCCTTTAGACGCTTAGTAAACACAACTCTGCCCGAGTCGGGTGTCGAACCTCGAGCCCCCTTCTAGGTAGCCAAGCCAAGCCAAGCACACTTGGCCTCTCGACCACGCTTCCCACGGGATACGTGCCCTACCCAGCGCAACTGTTCCGCCAAACTCTCGCCTGAAGGCGTCCAAAAGCGCTACTGGTCCTGGCGAGACGGTTATCAACTTCCCTTGAAAGTGAGGCGTCATTTGACACTATACTACCTAGATATGTGAAGTGGTCTACCACATTAAGGGGCTGTCCGTTTACGGTGATCCTTAGGGCTGAGTATATTTTATTGGGCGACTTCTGGAACATGAATTCTGTTTTCCCGAGGTTAGGGTTAGGCGGCAGCGTATGTAAATTCGTTTACCTCGTTCTGGAGGTCATGTTTATTGTGAGCTAGCAGGACGCAATCATCGGCATAGAGAAACTCCGTTATGACCATCTCCATTGTTTTTGTATGGAATAGTAGACGTCGAAGATTGAACACATTGCCGGTAGAACGAAGCCGGGTAAAGATGTCTTCGTGCAATCGCTGCCTCAATGGACCCATCATTATCAAAGGAATCGCTTGCAAATATCCCCCAGAAAACTATGAGAGAGGAGATCGACGACCTACCGACATCTGAGGAAATTGAGACAGCAATATCTAAACTAAAAAAAAAACAACACAAGGCACCTGGCTCTGATGGACGCTGAAATATTAAAACCCTAACCGAGAGGCTAACAGACTTGTTCGCTCTATGCTGGGAGAAGTGCGTGGTCCCACCTGAACTTCGAGACTCCGTAATCATATCCCTATACAAAAAGGGTGACAAGTCTATCTGCTCAAACCTTAAAACTATCGAGGCATTACACTTCTGTGAGTAGCTGGAAAGATCTTTGCTCGACCGACTAACCCACTCTTTAGTGGACTAGGTCTTATCTGAAAGCCAGTGTGACACAGAGGTGCCCTCTCTGATCACTTTCCAATAGAAAATGGCGTAAAGCAGGGCTGTGTACTTGCTCCTACTCTATTCGCTATCTTCTTTCTTAGTTATAATGCATTTATCACTTACTTGATCTATATTATTAAAATAGAATGGCACCCTCCTTCAAACTCTTTGGAGTGAAAATACAAATCTCAAACATGTTATATCCTCATGTTTACTTTCACTAACAAGAAAAGTACGTTTGTAGAATATACATCATGCTCAGTTGTTTCCCTTTATTCCCAGTTCCCACTTCAAATTTAGCATATTCCACAGCCTTTAGGTCTATATTATCTCTCCTTATTAATATTTTATACATTTAAAGTTTACTTGAAATTATATAATTATTTTCATTGGTCTAATCTAAATTTTGAACAAAGTTAAAGAAATGTTGAGCTTTTTTTTTTTTTTTTCAATTATTTCAAATCTTGAGCTATAAGTCAAATGTGATGAACAGAGCAACCAGATCAATATGACACTGAGTCAGAACTAGAGAACTATAAGGTGTGGTTTGGTATTTAAAGTATAGAAGCCACTTGATGACCCTATTCATATATCCCAATAAAATTTGTGTGATGCTTCTTACTCTGTTGTAAATTCTGCCAAGTAAAAGAAAAATTGATGAAACTTGAAAACAATATTAGAAAATAAATAACTTTATTTTCACTCATTAGAACATTTTTTTCAGTAAGGCATCAGTTGTGGTGTAACAGAACCAATTCTTGTTAATCCATGAAAGCAATAAAATATCAGCTAATGTAAATCACATATTACAATATCACTAAGCTAATTTGAAGATCTAATAGTGCTAGGGGCCTTTAACAAAAAAATTGATTGCTATAATTATAAATAACAACTACTACTCGTAGCATAGTCATTGTAGGGTCACATTTCTGTGGCTTAATGTTAAAAATTACACCTTATTCTATTTAAGATATTGATTCTAACCAATGGCAGTTAAACTTGAGTACGGAATGTTTTTATGTACAACACTTCTGCAATTAAGTAAGTAAAGTTCCCCTTTCAGACCTTGTGGTCTATAGGGCAGATGATGTAAAGGTCATCTGATTCTGTGGCCTACAGTTAACGAAAGTATCATATAGCCATCACAATGACCAACCGCCTTTACTTTTCCTCAACTAATGCCAGGTACCCATTAGAGCTGGGTGGACTCAGAGGACCCAAACTTCTTACATGATAGTTACATATCTACCAGGCAGTGGCCTCGAAGCACTTCACTATGGCTCTCAGATTTGGCAGCTACATGCAAAGCATTTAAGAGTGCTAGAAGGATTGAACCAAAGGAGTCTGGGTTCAATTATGGGCATAAAATGGCAAGAATACACTAAATATAAATACAGACTGCCACAATGAAACAAAGATGACCTAAAGAAAAACTGAAAGACCAGACAGACAGTTATAATAGAGCTCATGGTCTGTGTTGATACATAAACAAAACTTCCAACTTCCTTAAACTTAAGACTTAATAGAAATTATCTGATATGAATATTTACAAACACATTATACAAGTAGTTTAACATATAAGTTATTCAGAAAAATCAAAACACCAAAAAAAAAAAAGGATTCAAGACCATACATGAAGATCAAATAGCTATTTCTACTAATTCTTTATGTACAGTACATATTTACAATAAGACGGCTTATTTATGTATTAATACAGTTGTAGCTGTGTAAAATACAACCATGCCTAAATAGCCTACCTATAAATTCAACCTTGCGAGCTCCTACAAAAATGGTCATATTATTTTTCTTAATTTGTGTCAAAATAGGGGAAATATTTGAGCTTTATTTTTGTTCTTTCTAGAAAAAGATAAATGTGGATGCTCTTTCTCTTTGCTCAATTTAGGAAACCTTGAGGCCTAGTTACATTATTTGTACATCAACAGAGATGACAAATTTATCCAAAAGTAGTCAATTTTATTTAAGGCCTCTAGTTCATAACTTATGAAAATTTAAACTACTAGAGTGAAACACCTCTTGTTCATTTTATTACAAGTATTGACATCAAACATATTCCAATAAAGCATACTTTTAAGCAGAGGATATTCTCTCTATATATATATTCATAAATATTAGATATAGAAGCACATGTAACAGACATTTTCAATTCCACAATTTTTATGAGAAACAAATGGCTAGTGAAATGAAAGACAGTTTCCATAAACATCTTTTTAAATTCCATTGTAGAACTTATTGACTAAAAGAGTGTAGTAGCTTGAACTTAAGAAAAATCTTAACAAAAATATCTCGACATATTTCTTTTACAGTCAAACTGTGTATAAACACAATTATTTGTCTAGAGTCAATGCCAATCTTGGGCATCAAACTAAAATATATGTTTATTCAAATACTGGTAGGATTCAACCAATCATTGACATGCTTACAAGTACTGTATCTCTTGTACTGGATTTTTTAAGAAGAATGAAGTGGCTTTCATTTGAATTATAACCATTGATTGGTATAAAAAAAAACAACTTTATACTGCTTTTACAAAAACAGTGACTCTTTAAAAGGATGTTATTAGTTCATTCACTTTTTTTTACTTCTCCAAGATTGTTCATTTATTTCTGGCATTTTTGTATCTTTTATTAGAGTTCTTCCTGAAAAAATGTAGCAGTAAAATAGAATCAAAAAAATACTTAACAAATATTTTTAATGAAGATCTATGTACTTACTACTTTATCTATACTAATAGCTACTAAACTGTAACAAATAAATACATTTTATACATTCATTGCCCAGTTCACTTCAACACAGTGCTAGGAGTTAAAATCTAAAGTTGGATTTTATTCAATAATTAATTTGCTATGGAAACACAAAGAGTGTTTGATTCTGTTTTTGTGATCAGTGTCTTTATAATTGTCCATGTGAGAGTAAATGTTAAAATTGTGACCCAGAGGGTGTTTATCTTTAAAATCTTTATAATTTTCTTAATGTTTTCCTCAAATAAGTATCCAAGTATGGTTTGTGTTAAATGCCAATGATTGTACTTTTAAGGGCGTATTAAGTTTATTTTTAATGTTCAGATTACCAAACCAGGCAGATATTGAAAATTAAAATATTACAGATGAGAGCATCGTACATTGACAATATTTTTTTGTAATGCATAATAAGGACATTGTTTTAGTAGTCTTAATCTTTGTTGTCCATTTTTGGTGATATAATTGGGTGATATAATCTGTGTGTGTAGTGAAATATAAATATATAAAGTGTAAAGCATTACTATTCTGGGCATAATTACCTCTAACCGAGCCATTTTTTTCTGAAGATGACTTTCTCTCTCCAGGCTCACCAATAGCACCTCCTTGCATAGGCACAGCACTCTGAAATTCAGCACCCATTTTATTGCACTAAAAAAAAGATAAATAACAATAAAGTGTAAAATAATTGTGTTGATATGAAAACAAGAAGAATATGTTTTTACAAGTCAGTGGCATAAACTGCTTGGCTGCAAGGAGGCTTCAGTTCGAAACCCAAATAAGTTGTTTGCTGACAGCCTAAATCAGCACAGAAAACCTTAACCCATATACCACTCCCCCTACATTTCCACACAAAAAACAAACAAAAAAAAACTTAGAGCAATGATCATGTTCTAAGCATGAAAAAGATACTATGCAAAAATGTTAAAAATATATAGAATGTATATAGTCTATATCCTTTCAGTAATTTTGAGTATGAGAACAAACACATTCAATGATCCTAACCCTTACCAATAGTGCTAACATGGCCAAATTCAAATTTAACTTTCCATCAGGACAATCAGTAACAAATGTGGTATGGACTGAGCAATGCAACTCCTGTTTCCAAGCCTGTAACATACTTTTTACTTTTCCTGTTTTCTACATCAGGAATTCCACGTGTCTTTTAACCTCTTAACATGACGTGAACATTAAATCAGGCAATGTCAACTGAGACTGTGACAATCATGACCATCTAACGACAGTCAAGAGCACAAAGCACACGATCTGGCAGCCATCCAAGAAGCAACATAGACTCAACTGAAGGGAGTTGCCCAGAACAGACACCCATGGAGTGGTACTGTTAGAGCCCTATGCCCTTCTGGGAGTCAAAAGGAATAAGTCAAGTAAGTCAACATTGTGACCATCTAATGACAATTAGACAAGGTAGACATCCCAGTGTTAAAATGAATCATTAGAAAAAAGTAAAAGATTATTAATACCTTAAAAATAGTGTTTTAATTTGCATCATTGACTTGAGGAAATTAATACAAGTTACAAAATGTCTTTAAAATCTATTCAATCTAATCTATTCAATCTATTGTTTTCATGAGCAGGAGTTTTTCTACTTATAAACGTGATGTTCAGCTGAATGGCAAAAGCTGCATGGCTAGCCATCAAGAATGGGAAGTTTTGAATTGTGTGCATGTTCTCAATGTTTCAATGACGTTTGAAAAGATTCCACAGAACAGCACTAAAATGTAAGGAAAAAAATGGAAAAGACAGAAAGGAATGAGTCAAAGTAGATTTTGTTGAGTAGAGCCTAATGTTAAGGCTTGTGATACTATAAAAAAGTCTCCTTCTCAACTGGGTGGGCATGATGCATTTGTTAAGATTTAAGGGTGTGTCATTGAATTTAAGCTGTGAGGGGATCAACATAATCAAAGGGGAGTCCCAGAATTCACCAGTTTCTTAAATGAGCAGATGGCATCGTAAAGAAAAAAAAAAGCCTTAATATAGGAGAAGGGAGTGTCTAAGTAATCCCTAGTTTGCTTGATGAATCAATTGTAAAGTGAAGGGGGAAAACAATGCAAAATACAAAATATACTTACATTCCTGTCTTTTAAAACAGATGCATGTGTTTCTCTGGCAAGGTGAAGTTCCTCTTTTAATTTTGCTACTTCAAATAATAACTCAGCTACTTTTTTCTGATTGAAAATAAAACATGTATACTTACAATAATTGCATGCAATATTTAAATGATATTGATCACAAGGTGGTGTAGCTGAGATATTCAGTTACAAGTGTTCAAAGGAAATACAATGACCGTTAAAAGAATGATAAATTAGAATTTCTTAAACCTTGCAAGAATAACATATTAGTAAAAGGGTTAAGTAAACTTGACTCATAAAAACAGATTACAATCTAAACAAGTAAAATTAAACATAATCAATGCTGAGTCCTTAAATTGGTGAAGAATCATTGTATTAATTAAGAAAAAGGCAGGGTTTGTAAAAAAAAAAAAAAAAAAAGGCATAGGAATTTTTTTTTAATGTTACAGTTTCCTCAACAGTTACAACAGTTAGACAGTATCTTTGATACTTACATCTTTGCCAAAGATTGACCTCTCAAACTCTTCCATCTTGCGGCTATAGGCTAATTCAATATTCTTAATAACTTGAAAATTTGGCACTTCAGGAGCTTTCTGCTCACAAACTATTGAACACAAAGAAATTAGAATAATTTTATTCCAGAAAAGTCAAAATTATACAATTATTCTAGCTTGATCATTTGAATTTGGTAAAGACCAATGACCTTACAAACTACAGAGCTAAATAAATAAACACAGAAGAAGCTTTTTTATTTCATTAAGTTGTTTTATTTTGCAGTTTTCTTGTTTCATAGTATTAAATAAAAAAAAAAAGTCATGATACTAAAAAAGAATTGAAATAAAGTAGCAAAGCTAATAGGTTAGAGCCATTAATGCATTTGTTTATGTTTTGGTCATGTTCAGTTTTTTCATTGACAGAATTTGTCCATTTTGAGATGATCTCACATAGTTGTAGTGGGTCAAAATTATCTATCTTGTTTAGTGACACTCATTTAATAAGACTATACAACTATACAACTACAAGTGTCATAAGTTGTATTTTCTTTTGAACTTTTAAAGTGTTTATTCATACAAGAAAAATAATGTGACTTCCCTTTCCTAGGTTTTTCAGATAGTTTTCTCCTCAAAAAAAGCCTACTGCCTACAATGACAACTAGGTATGGATGGGCTACCTGGTCCTTTTGACTTTTTTACTTATATAATTTACTTTTCATGAGCAAGCATAACAAATACCACATACATCTATTTACAAACCAAAGTAATAACCTTCTGACATTGGTAATGGCAAGGGACTAGAGAACCTGAGCTAGAAATTTCCTATTATCAGAATGCAATGTCAAATAACTAAGCAAATTTATTTCTGAAAGTTACAATAAAATATTTGTTAGTAATAGGGCAGTCTTACCTTCTGTGTGCTTCAACTTAGCTTGTAAAACTTTGTTGTCTTTTTCAAATTTCTAGAAATCAAAATGAAAGTTTTTTTTTAACCAATTATAATTTTTTAAATAAGGTTTATTGTACATCCACTCCCCTCATTAAAGAATTTTAAAACTTTGCCCTTCCACCTAGACCAGGGGTGGGCAAATTATGGCCAGCAGGCCACATGCAGCCCGCCGGAGCATTTTATGCCGCCCGCTGACACCCAAAAACATTATATATGCCCACATAATGTGTAAAAATATAATGATTTTAAAAATCTATTTAAATTATTGAAACTTCTGAGTCATGACGAAGACGCTAAAGAAACATTTCTTTATATGCCATTCTAATAAGTTTAAAGTAAAGTAGGATTTTTGTAATTGGTAATATGTCGAAACATTTAGTCAAAGACACAAACTCAGGCCATTTTTTTTTCAGTACTATAAAGAACTAGTTGAAAGTGTTGGGTTGGCATGGAACAAGATGGCGAGTTTAACAACATGGTGTCCGAGCTTTGACTGAGAAAAACACGCACAAAGCTTTCCTAATAAAATAAAGAACAATATCCCAACCATAAACTCTTACCTCTACACTGGAAAGTTTGTGCAAAGCTGCATTGAATATTAGACATGTTATTGACCCAACTATCTCAGAGCTCAAAGTTATCAGAGCTAGGGGTCTTGATCACAGGCAGTTCAGAGAACTACTTGGATATTTGGAAACATATCATTCCCATGTTCGGTACTACAGTGTTATCCGCTAGCTTAGCATGTTCAAGGTAATGAGAAAAACTTGAGATCTCAAGGAAGAAATTGTTTTGTTCCTGTGACTTTGTAACTAATATTTCTAAGGAAGAGTGAAAGACAGCCTTTATGTTTGCCATCAACACTATCCCAATTGGTTATTTGCACATGAAATGTATGTGCATGTTAAATCTTTTCAAACAAAGTCATCCCATTTCTCCAGGCAAGCAAGTAAAGACAGGTTTTGACATTTGCTGAAATGTGAAACTATTTGAAAAGTACAAGACTTATTCTTTGATTGTGGAATTTGAAAGCAAATTTTAAGAAGTCAAGAACTTAGAAACAGTTTTCAATATCATCAGTTCACCAATTAGCTGATTCAACTCTTGAGGACACACCTCCAAGCAAATAATGACCTGAAAGAGAAGTTCAAGTAAGTTCTTCCACAGGAGTTTTATGGGTCTTTTCTAGAAACTGCATTTCCAAACTTAAAAAACATTGCTGTTAAAGTTTCCCATTATTAGGGTTCACATACATCTTTGAAAATATGATTGAAAATAAACAAGTGTAAGCAGTCAAGAGGACAACCAGTAAGCTTGTTCCGCAGTTCAGGAACATTATGCACAAATGTAAACAGTTAAATACTTCATATTGACAACAACTATAATATTAATGTCTTCGATTCCAAAGATTAAAGATGATTACAGTGTTTCACATGACTTCACAAACCCAGTTGCAACCTGCATATTTTCCCGCATTTCGTTCAGACAAAGCCATTGTGGTGAAATGTTATGATGTTGGAGGCCACTATGAAGAGATTATTAGTAAAATTAATTTAATTTACAACTCTTGTTGTAGCTTTTCAATAGGGAGTGTAAAAAAATTTAAGTAAATGTATATTACAGTACATATGTGAATTAAAAGATAGTATACATAGTTAGTTATAATTTTTTTCTAAGTTGTAAGTACACATATATACATATGTATATGTGCTGAACCCCATCCCCAATTTTTTTAAATGCGGCCCTGGATGAAAAAATGTTGCCCACTCCTGATCTAGACAAACATTGTTCCTTAAGGTACCCTTTCTTTCAAGTTAACTATTCAAAGCTTTAGAGGAAAATATTTTGTATTTGTTTTCATACTTATTTTTCTTGTTTTTTCTGTGTTTGAAAACTACTGACATCGACTTTTTTTTAGGATCATTCACTCAAGAAATTCACCTGAAGAGTCATGTTCACTCTTTGCAGTTCTTCTTCTTTGGCTGTCAGCTGAGATTCATGATTCTGAGGAATAAAAAATATTTTGTTTACTCCATTTGTAACTTAGTTTGCATATTTTCTATTTTTACACTTTGACTTCTGTATCAAACTTTATTAGACTGCAATGTTCTGAACTTAGGGCTAGTAAAGCTTTCATTGTGTTTATTTCCTCCTCCATCTTTTCTTGTAGTGACTGGTTCTAAAAATAAATCTGTCTGTATTTCCTGTTCAAACATCTCTGGGCTTATCACCTTCGATGAAGTCCAGTAGGGAATCGGCGCCGGAGGCGCCATTATCCCGTTGATGGTTAGAAAGGCTTTTATCCAACCACCAGGCCTGGACATGGGGCTCTTCACCCCTGTCCTGTCTGAGGGCACCCAACGGTAGGCGGCCATATCGGTTGACTGAATGGGAAAACTGGGCCATGCCGTGTACACAGCGCACCGTCCCCGCTCTCATACCACTTGCTATAAGTGGTCGAGGACAGTACTAACTGCGGGGAGCTTGTCTCATATTCCTATTCTGTAACCACCACAATTCCGTGCGGGAGTCGCCATTCCAGGCTCCTGGTACTGATGACGACCCCCTTTGTGGAACGGCGTGGCAGACTTTTTGGACTGGGTTGCAGGTTACTTGTTCCATCCCCACCCCGAGTGAGATAAAAAAAACAAAAGCTCACCCAGGGAGACCTGCTAGAAGGCCTGGTTCGCTACTCGTTCTTAGCCTGTCCAGATCCACCTCTGGATGTTTCCACCGGAGGGCCACGCTGAGGCGACGGGTAGCTGGAATATCCTCCGGGGGCTTATCACCAGGAGTTTCTCCTCAAGCTCACGGACCTTACTTTCCAATAGTTTGTTCTCTATGTCTGTTTTACTATCCCTTTGTCGTGACAGCAATTTCTCTTCAGAGATCAATTCATCCAGCTTACCTTTTAAAAGTTCTTCTTCACGTTTCGGCTGGTCATTATTCTGTTGAACACATTTCTCTTGCTTCACTAGGTCCTTGCTTTTCCTATCTTGACTGATTTCAAGCTTATCCATCGCACATTTTCTTATCTCATCTAAACCATTTGCAGTGTTCATGTCTGTCTGGATGTCAATGTCTCTTTTTTCAGTTGTTCAAGATAAATTGCTTTCCTCCTCCTCTTCTCCTTCACTGATGCAGTCTACTGCTGGGGGCTTGGAGCAGCTGTGGTCCTTAAACTTAATAAAAAAAAATTAAGCATTATCAATAGATAATTTTAAATAAAACTCTTGTATTTGTTACCTAAAAAATTGAAAACAATGCAACATGTTTTAAGTTTGAGAGAGTGGTGTGAGACAATCATCACTTGAAATCATCTTTCTTTACATCTTTATCAGGTGGACTTTAACCATTTTAACGTTTAAATAGAAAAGTTTACAAAGTGGGATTCTTTTAATAGGTAACGTAAATGGTGTTTGAAGCTTAAATGTTAAACAAATAAAAAAGTGTTGTCAGTAAAGTTCCCCTTAGTGAAATATAGGATTATCTGTTTCTGTGGCCCACAGTTAACAAGAGTGTCACAAGGCCTGCATGATGACTAACAGCCTTTACTTTTCCCCACTTAATGTCAGGTACCAATTAAGGCGCCCAAAGATCCTGAAATGAAAAATTCCAGTCTTCACCAAGAGTTGAACCTGGGACCCCCGGCTTGGAGGGCCAGCATTTACCAGGCCTCCTAAAACAAATAAAACATGACATATAACATAAGCACAATAATTGCTGACAGAAAAAAGTGAACAAAATCTGGTGAAACAAAGATAGGCTCTGACATTACCCTGAATACACAGAATATAAGTAACTTTAGCAAAAACATAAAATTCAGCTAGAATCCATTTTGACATTAGTTTTCTATCATAGACTATTTCATGAGCAATTATCAGAAATTAATATTATAACTTTCTTCTACTCCTAAAGAAAATGAAGAACTACTTTGAGCCAAGTGCTGTCAGTGTTGGTAGCTTTCTGTCTCTCTGATCCTGCCAGATCAATTAGATTTATCTGTGATATATTAGAGCATGGAATGGGTTGCCTGAGCTAGCCAGGAAAACCAGTGACTTGGCTGAATTTAAGTCATTGGTTAATATGCATGACTAAATGCATGACGCGTAGGACGTAATCATCTTCTTTTTTGAAGTAACTGCTTTTTTGGAAACCACCTACTTCCTCCTAGTAGATCAACACAGACAAAAATAAATGTCTATTTGTACATTAAGTGTACATGTTTTAATTAACATTAACATTTAATTGAAATAAAAACTATACCTTTGACTCTATTTTAACTGTAAAAACAGCATGAGAGCGCAAACCCTCTCTGTTCATGGAAGTAGGAGCTACTCTACGATTCAACCAGCCCTTGATTATTAACTGAAGACAACAAAGTATGTTCCATTCCTTTAAAACTCAATTCAGGCATATTATTATCAAGAAAAATCTTACAAAAAACAAAAATGTGTAAAACTAGAATTAACTCAATGATGGCTTGAATACCTGATAAGCATTTCTTGGGTTGCAGATAACTTGCTCAATGAGTCCATCTACAAAGACACCTTTGTTCATATTCTCACGCAAGCGAATACCTTGTGAAGCTGTATCCAAAAGATCAAAGATTTGCTCTTGATAGATTTCTAAAAAGGAGCAGCGACACAAAAACTGTTTTTTCCTGCCATGCTGTGAAGAGAATTAAAAAAAATGTTATGATTCGTGTTTTAAACAAAAGTGGGGCAGAAAAAAAAAAGGAAACATTTAAATCTAATGGTTTCATTACACCAGTTAAACCTTATACAAACAATTGTATACAATAAAAGAAAGTTACATCTTGTTGGTGAGCTATTACACTAAAGAGATACTCCAAACTTCTGGGAATCACACCACGAGCTTTCCAAGTTCTCAGAGGGACCTTTAATAATAAAAAAAAAAGATTTAAAATAAATTTCTCTGTTAAATGTTTTTCTTAAACATCAGCAATAATGCAATTTTTACTAGATCAATATATTCAAATATAGATATTTATAACTACAATCAAAATATAACTAATATTTTGTCCTTTGAAAAAAAGCTTTCCCTTTTGTATGCATGTCATGTCTCCCTACTTGAGAAATGCTGGCCAAAGAACTCATAAAATCTAATTCCCCTTTAAGACCTTGTGTTCTATAGGGCAGATGATGTAAAGGTCATCTGATTCTGTGGCCTATAGTTACTTAGGGTGTCATGTGGCCAGCACAATGACCAATCACATTTACTTTTCCCAACTAATGTTGGATACCCATTAGAGCTGGGTGGATGCCTGGAGATCCCAAAATTAAAAATCCCAGTCTTCACCAGGATTTGAAACTTGCAAACAGAGGGATCTTAGGTTCCAATCTGATTGATTTTGAATTTCAGGAATTTAAGGATGCACCTGAGTTCACTCAACTCTAATGGTTACCTGAAATTTTTTGGGGAAAGTAAAGGCAGTGGACCATTGTGCTGGCAGCATGACACCCTAATCAGCCATAGAAACAAATGACATGTACATCATCTGTTCCATGTATTGCAAGGTCTGAAACTAGCTACTATTGAAATGCTTAAAAAAAAAAAAATAAAAAAAAAACATGACTCTTCAACACTAAATGACTAGCACTGCAACCATGCATGTGTTGAGTTACTCAGCAGCTTTACTATTGATCTTAATGTTAAAATTGTAAAAACAAAAATGGTTTGAAAAAAAAAAAAACTTAAACGAAGTGTAATTGTATCAATTAGTTTGGATCAGTCATGTAATCAAATTTCGAACAGATTATAATTATAATAAATTATAAAAAGAAATTATAGTAATATTGAACAACAACAATAAATCGGTACGATTAATAATATTTTACCAATGTTTTTTTTTAGAATTATTTCATGCTCTTAGCTTTCTCAGTATGCTATGACACTTATCTGGACCAGGGTGGATGTTACTGTAATTGATTTTTAAAGGCATTTAAAAAAAAAAGGGAATGACCTGAATTCAAACTAGTATCCAGGCTCATGCCTCCTTGGGCTGAGGTGCTAACCAGTCTGCTAGTGAGGTACTTATGACTGGAAGATTGTATGTTTGTTTCCATTTAGAGGGGCAACCTATAAAGGGGACATTCAATTTATACCACCACTTCAGTCAAGTAATGGAACAATTTCTTTCCCCTCATTCAAGATATGAAACAAAATAATAAATTACCAATAGTTATTTTACTAAATTTGTTAAATTATTTTATTGATTGTTGTATTATCAGATAAAAGAAATAATTGTGAAAAATTTCAGCTTAATCTGAGATTGGGTGTCAGACATAACATACAGGCAGATAGAGAGTTGATATTTAAGCTTTGTAAAAAGGTTCAACACCTAATGTATCTGGCATAAGCATCACTTATGTTATAAGAAATAAAAAACTAAAATAAAAAAGTTAAATAAGTAAATAAAGGTAAACAAAGGTAAACAAAGATTATCAATTATGCTTAATGTTTTGTTATAAATTACTGGGTGATTTTTTTTAATACCGGTACATTAAAAATAATTTACTATTATGAAAAACAGTATGAAATATATATATTATGCTTTAAAGAAAATAATTAAATAAAATAAAAATGCTTAACCTGATTGATGGATCCATATATATTGCAGCTGTAAATTTAAAAAAATATATTGTTAATGTGTTGTTCTATCCAAAAACAAAAAATGTGTTCTATAAACATTGAAGTATAATTAAATACATAAATATTTAAAACAAAGCATAATCATTTTTATGTAACAGTACATCAGAGCTATTAGTATTCAGAGAAAAAAAGAAAAACAAAGATTATATTAAGCATCTATAGCTGTATCAATAAGTTTGGATCAGTCATGTAATTAAATTTTCAAATAGATCTACACCAGCATTTCCTAAACTTTTAACATATGCATACCTAGCCCCCCCTAACCGAGATGACAGTTCCTGGTTAATTTTAATCTGAGACACTGTGCCACATCTGTTCCTATTTTTTCAATTTAATGCTGAAAAAGTAACGTTATATAAATTTTAATTTTGAAAAGGCAAGATATATTTCAGAACTTTTCTTTTAAAACCGGATACACATTTGTAGCCTTTGAAAAAGTCAATTAGGAAATCAGAGTGCTTGTAATGCTCTCCATTATTCATTTGACTGTTAGAAAGTATTTCTCTTAAGGCCAGATATGGATCAAAATCTCTTAAACCCAAGTCTTGTCTCAAGGTCCACAAAGGCAGCAACCATTTTTAGATTGGGTTGTGCCACATTCATAGTGCCCAGACTCCGGTCATGAGCCAATTACTACAAGCGGGCAAAGGCCATGCTAACCACAGGTTATTTCTTCATATACCTATTTTGTAACTACAAAAGCTCTGTAAGTACCTCTATTCTGTGTCCTTAATTTGAAAAACGAAATGTCGGACTTGCAGGGTTGTCAGGTCTCTCTTTCTGTTGGTGATATGAAATGATTATTTTATTATTGTAGACAAACAATATTAATTTTAATAAGACTCTAATCTCATACACTAACTGTAACTAAATCTCCATAGTGACCTTAGGCTACCTCTACTAAATCTCTAGGATCTAGAATATTCTAGATTATAACAATATTAATTATGAAATGGCACTATAAATGTAGACCACTTCACATATCTAGGTAGTATTGTGTCAAATAACGCCTCACTTTCAAGGGAAGTTGATAACCGTCTGGCCAGGGCCAGTAGCGCTTTTGGATGCCTTCAGGCAAGAGTTTGGCAGAACAAATTGCTCCACCTGCCTACAAATATCAATGTCTACCAGGCGGTGGTTCTCTCAACCCTTCTGTATGACTCTGAGACATGGACACTTTACAGAAAACAACAAAGACTTCTTGAGCGCTTTCACCAAAGATGCTTGCGCTCCATCATGGACATACAGTGTTAAGACCGCACTACAAACAGTGATGTCCTTGCAAACGCCAGTATAGACAGTATAGAGGGACTTCTTATGGTCTGACAGTTACGCTGGGCAGGGCACATATGCCGTATGGGAGATGAACGTATGACAAAGGCAGTCTTTTTTAATGAAGTAAAAGGTGGTCAACGTAACAGAGGTGCTCCACGGAAATGCTTCAAACACCAGCTTAAGTGTCAACTTTCCTTAGCTGACATAGAAGAGAGCACCTGGTTGCAGGCGGCCTCAGAACGAGACAGCTAGAGGTCAATCACGAAGGCCACGGGATACACTTTTGAGACAAAAATAAAATCCGCTGCCAAGGACAAATGCAGATGGCAAAAAAAAAAATCTAAATCAACCACCTGCAGACAATGGTTATGCTTGCCTTGGATGTGGCAAAATATGTAGGTCACAGCTGGGGTTGCACAGTCATGGGAAATACAAGCATTCCTCTCTAATCTTGGGACTCAAAGACAAGCCTTATAATGTATAATAAACTACTACTACTAACTACTTTTTAACTAGATCTAGATCAAGTCAATCTATCTAGTTAGTTCTACATAGGTATGTGACAAAATTGTGTAAAATTTTTTTTTTAAAATTTGGATAATATTTTATTAAAGATCTTGTTCTGAGCTTTCCAATGAGGTATAGAATGTTAGTACGAGTCCAATAGATAAAAAAATAAATAAAATTTTGGCGCGTTTTCACTTAACATTGAAGCAATGGGAAACCATGGCACAAGATTTTATGAAAAAATGAACAAAAATGAGTACCATTTCGTTAATTTTTATCACTTTGCTATAATCTATATATCAAAATAAAGCTTAAAGTGTGCTTAATAAAAGTATTTTATTGTTTTATACAGTTTATATATATATATTTTTTTATTTTAACCAACTCAATATGAGGTTATCATTTTTTATTTTTGTAATAAAATGTTCTTATATTTCTATTTTAACAAAATGTTGATAACAGATAAGTGAAGGTTAGGGTTAGGGTCCTGAGCTTTCCAGTTATATATAGATTATTTCTATATGCCAAATGGTTAATTTTTTACAAATTTTTTAAACGCATTTTCACTCAACACTAAGTGAGGTTTTATGAAATCAATAAAGCATACTATCTCACTCATTTTTTATATCACATCTAAAAACAACACCAAGATAAAGATAAAACTTTATTTAGATGTGATGAACAAATATATCTTTAGCTACATGTTTATTATTTTTGTATATTTAAAGAAAAAAAGAATAAAAACTTTAAATCATTTTGCATAGAAAAAAAAAATTACTTACATTTAATAAATGTTTCTTGACAATTGATAATATGATGTTAATTTTTAAGTAAAGCATGGTAAGATGGCAAGGCATAATTGATTGCTGGATTGTGCTGATAACGTAGAAGATGAATGTGATAACATAGAAATTAAGTTCGACCAACTGATGATGAAGCCAATGGTGGTTTGTTAGTGACGTAGGGACTCGATGGCATGCAAATTAGTCAGTGATGAATGACGATAAAGTAAATGGTGGCTTCTTTGTGTTAGAAGCGTAGCAAAGCAGATATCATGCAAGTAAGCAGCATAGAATGATGATGAAGTCAATGGTGGTTAATTTGTTGGTGCCGTAGTGACTCTGATGACAAGCAAGTTAGTATGTGCTGGATGATGAATAAGTAAATGGAGCCAAGTGACTCTGATGACATGCAAGTTAGTATGTACTGGATGATAATTAAGTAAACGGAGCCAAGTGACTCTGATGACATGCAAGTTAGTATGTACTGGATGATGATGAAGTAAATGTTGCCGAAGGGACTCTGATGACATGCAAGGAGTTGAAGGACACCATCATGAAAGTATAAGGCACATGTGGGAATTTAGACACCATCACGAAAGTATAAGGCACATATGAATTTATGAAAAGTTTAATGTTTAATTTAATGAAGGGTTAATAATAAATAGTTTAATGTTTGATTGATGAAAGGTTAATAGGAAATTTGATGATTTGTGTTTGAAAAAACTTAATTTTTTAATGGTACACATAAATATAAAAAGGAGAGTTTACATATCTTTACAGTCACAAACTTGAAGTGAAGACAATTTTATAAAACTAATAATATTGTTTATAAAAATTATTAAATATTTTAATTTGAAAGTTATGGCTTTACATTAAACATAATTTAAATTAATTCTTTATGAACTATCAATAAAATAAATTTTAACAAGGAACGTTATATAAAAAGTGATGATGTACCACATATCATTAGTGATAGTAAAAATAGCTAAGAAAAATAGTTAATTAGCTTTTTTTTTATTAGATGATATAAAACAAAATAGTGTGCTAGAAAAAAAAAAATAAACGCAATATTAAAAATGGGAATGACAAGTAGTACACAACCACTGGTGTTATTTCAGATCTACTGGGAGGACTAGAGAAACACTTAGTATGTTAGTAAGTCATGATCATTATTAATTTTAAACTTTGCTGTATTACATGTGATGCAATAGGAAAACAATTTTAAACAATATGTAGGTTTAATAATTTTAAAAGTTATAGTTACATGAAGGAAATGAATAATAATCAAATTAACAAAAACAATCCCAACACAAATGTTTTGTTATAAAATTACAGAAAGAGGGGCTTTACTTTTCTGTTAAAAAAAAATTTTGAATGATCATTCTTTATAATTTGATAGTTTTATTTACATCTTTTTTTTATTAAGGTACTATTTTATTTTAAATATTTTATATTTTAAAGCTTAAAACATATAGTAGAAAAAGGTTAGGGCTATGGTTACCTCTAGTGAATTTTATAATAGTATATAATATGTTTAAAATTAATGACATAAACTTTTAGTTTACTATTCTTTACAGTTTGAAAATTTTATAAAAGTATTTATTTTATTGAAATGTATTAGTCACTAATGATTTGCTAACAGATTTACCCCCCCCCCTATTGTTTTTCCACCCTATTATAAAGAATCCCTGTTTGTCAGACAGAAGTGAAACTGGAACATTTTTGTCAATGGGTAGGGAAAAATCCTTGATGTTAACAAATACTATTCTACAGTAATGTCAAGTCTTTGAACAGTATGTCACAGGCAAGCTGATACTTGCTCATGTCATAGTCAACCCCTCTACTCTCATCCTCATCATCCAGCCAATATTTTACCAAATATACATCTTTCATTCCTTTTTTCAGTCCCTTTACCCTGCCACTATACCAATAGTGGCATATCAACCTGTCAATAAAATTTCCAGATAACAATTCCTGCACATCCATCCAAGTCTGTTCAGTCACGTTAGTAATCAGTTCTTTAATCTTGTCAATGTAATTGTCTTGTCTTAAAAGTTTTTCAATTTTCTTTCTTTCTTTCTGTTCTGTCTCCTGGTTTTTTTGCTCCGCCCTCAGAGCAATCTCCTTAGTCACCTCTGACGTCCTCACTCGATTAACCTGCCTCCTACTGCGAGAGACACCAATGGCCCAAGTTACCCTTTCAGTCATATCTGAGGCACTCAGAGAATCTAGATAGGCTACAGTTCTGTTCTTTAGGGAACAGATTCTAGAGGACATGTAGCACATCGTTGCATTAGGTGCTTTTTTCTTGGCTGCACTAAACATGCCAATCACCTCTTCAGAATCCATGTTATGTAGCCTAGCAGATTCTGTCTGAGTGCTCATCAGCTCAGACACATTCATACAGATACCTTTAAAATACTGCCTATTGATAGTTTCTGCAATAGAAGACAAACTAGCTTTTATCATGTTTTCAACTTCCTTATCTTGAGGGCAGAGCAAAAGAACCTCCAGTATGGGATCATTAACACCAAAGAAGTCTAGGTTTCTTGTGAAAATAATGAAGGGATTATTAAGGCATTGATCTACTTGGGCTAGAACTTCTTTAATGACTGTGATAGCCCCAACATGAGAAACAGCTTGCGCACCAGGCGCAATGTAAAATTTTTTCATCCAAGGGCTTGTCAGCAGTTTCCCTACCTACCCATAACAAAAAGTTGTTTCTTCCCAGTTTCACTATTGAGGTCACTGTGCAGGCAACTTATCAGCGATCCAGAGGAAAGGGCAGGGGATTTTAAAAATGATAATATTTGGTCATAATGAAGGACCAATATTCCACAAATACGGAAAAACACATGCAAACGATTTCCCCTATACTGTGGAATAAGGCCCTTCGGTAAATTTTCATTAAGTAGAAAGGAAATAAAATTTTTGGGGTCACCCTTTCCATCTCGATACCTGAGTTTGTCTATTTGTAAGACAATGTTGCCTGCTATGCAGTCACTCCCAATAAGGCTGCTCCTTTCTGTCTGCAGGGACTTAAGTGCCAACCTGCAGCCTTTTGAAATACTATCAAGTGGGTGCAGGTGGCAATTAAGTTCATTTAAGGTTTTACCCCATAATGCATTTAATTTAACTATGGAAGCATGATTCACTGATGCCCGGTCTGAGATAGTGTTGGAAATATTTTTGATAATTTCATTATGACAAGTGGAAAACTCTATCTTATGAAAATCTGAGTAAGCATATGCTAAATTTTTTATTGACTCAATTAAGTGTTTTTCATAGTCCTCAGCCCTCCCACCACTCAACTGATCTAAAGCTATAACAAAAGTATCAGTTGGAGTGGTGAGATGTACTGAATTGACACGTACACCCTCTTGGGTTGTGGAATCAAACCCAAGAGTTAGATGTAGTGTTTTCATGGCAACTTCAGCGGCTTGTAGGTCTGAAATAACACCAAGTTCTCTTACAAAGTTGTCTACTGATGTTCTGTGAGGGACGCAATCAAGAAGAACACCCAATCTACTAACTATAGGGGAGATGGAAGAGGTTGGGGCCTGGTATAAAAGACAATTAAAAAACATTAACCTTGTCATAACATCATATGTTTTATTATTTTCTTTAAGGGACCTAGCTTTATTTTCTTTTAGTTCTTTAAGTTCATCTTCAAGAAGTAGTTTATCACTTTGAAGAGATGTTATGATAGCGTCCTTCACAGCCAATTCTTTATTAAATGATGATTTCATTTTCTTTAATACCTCTTGATGCTTTTTTGTTTGCCAAATACATTTTTTACATTTTAAAAAACGTTTGCCAGAAGCAATTTCATATTTGTGCAATTTTTTTAACAACTTATTAATCCTCTCATTTTTTCGGTGAACAGACCGTCTAAGATTTTTAATAAGGTTAGGCTGAGAGTTAATTTGAGATTTTAATAAACATATTTTTTTCCTATATTTATTCTTGTCTTCACTTCTTGCCTGGGACACAAAAGAAAGTCGTCTTTTTAAATGTCTTCTACGAGGGGTTAATTCATCATTGCTTCTTAAATTTGATGAAACAGGATTTATTTCAGTAACAGGATTTATTTCAGTTGGTTGTATAGCTTTTGTTGGAGTTAAATCAGAGTTAGGAGCAGTTGTGCTAGGTAACTGGTAAAATATTTGATAGCAAATGTTTTGAATTTCTGACAAATATTTTGTTACATTACTTTTATACTTTGCAATGGTGCATTCAGTTAAATAATGAACTTTTGAAATTAAACATGGATTAAATGGGAATCCAAAAGTTGAAGCAACAGTTTCTGCTGTGGATGTTTGGGAGGACTGATTTTGCAGATAAATTAGGAGGACATGTCCTTTTAAGCATAGTTTATTATTGTCATCTGGTGAAAGTTCAGAATAATTAAAATTTTCATAAAGGAATTTGTACAAAATAGTTTCTTCAACATTATTACAGGATGAAAGCTTTCTTTTTCTTTGTCTTGGCATGATATCAGATAAAAGAATGTGGGTGCGTAAGTGAATAATCCAATGGAAAATCTTAAATAATTCTTGAGTAATATTTGATAGTAGATTGTATTGTAGATCAAGTAATTAGATAAACATTGAAGTAGATATTCTATTGTAGATCTAGACAATCTAGTAATTAGATAAACATTGAATTAGAATATATTTTTAATAGTAATTATATAAAATGTAAGTAGCCTAGATTCATCATAGAATTAAATAAAGGACTACATAGCAATGGTCTGGGCACTCTGGGCTGCATGATGATCATGATGTTCTGTCATATCAGCATTTTAATCCTACTCATAAAGCATGAGTATGATAATAATGATAGCAATCAGCATGATTAGCAGCTTTAATTTCATGAGATTGAAATACCCCATCTCATTAAACTTAAACCAAAAAAAAAAAAGCTATCTAGATCTAGATCTATTTTTCTATATAATATAGACATAGATATATAGTAGAGTCATGATCTAATTATAAATATGAATGTTAATCAAGCTAACAAAATAAATCAATCAAACTGATCTAAATCTAATGTATGTACATCTAGTTTTATGTAGTCTAGATATAGTCACTAGTATAGAATTCTGCATCCAGTAACTTTTTAATACATAAATACTAGATCTAGATTTAGATCTATACACACACTATTAGTTAATACAGTAGTTGAGTAGTCTAAAATATAAATATAGTTTGGATTCTAATATAGTGTTATAGACTATAGTCAGAGTAGATATACTTGATAAACTAGAGTTTACTAACTAGTAACTAGAGGTAGAGTCAGTAGAGACTAGACTGGGCTTGAATATAGTAGATCTAGATCTATATAGTCAGTGTCTTAGTACTAGTACTTGACTAGATCTATATTTTATATTAATAATAATATTATATATAGATCTAGAATCTAACTAAATGTTGTCTAAGAGTACTAAGACTCAGAGTCTAACTCTAACTCTAAAACTACTAAAAGTCTACTCTAAGTCGACTAAGTCAAGTCAGGCACTGAAACTTTCAGTGAAGGAGTTAATGAATTAGATCTAGAAATTAGATCAAGTATTATCAAAATTAAATCAAGATCATTTAGATCAAGATCTAGATCTAGAATTCAGATATATTCTAGATATACAGTTTCAAGAGTTGCTCAGTTTCCCTTCGATGTAGATCTAGACTATAATAAATGTTTACACTTGACTACAGACAAAATAGTCTAAAAATACTACATTGCTGTCACGTGACAGTAATGATAAATTGATTTTTTTTTCGCCTTTTAACATGTAACATGCTTAACCAAAATGCTATTAGAGAAGTCATCTAGATCTCTATAGAAAACAGAATAACTAAAATTGGTAGAAGAATGCACGTTTTACATGAATAAATTAAAAACTCTATCAAAAAAATGTTTTTTGGATCTAGTCTATTGCCAAAACTGAAGGACCTCGAGGTCTGATCCATTCCCGCCATTTTTAAAACAAGTCACATTTGTTGCCTCACAAGAATTTAGACAAAAATCGCCTCGATTATCATATTACAATGAAATTTGTTCAACTTACGGCCATTTAAATTATCTTCAAGAATAACCAAACTTTTTCAACGTATAAACAACCTGAAGCACGAAATAGATCTACAAAATAACGAACTTTTTACGAAAGTTCGGCCAAATAAAAATTAACACTTTTTTTTTTAATTTCATTTTTTTTTTAATTTTTGTAAAAAAATATTCACAAATAAAAAAAAAATTCTAAGGTGCTTCATATATTGACTGGTTCTTCATTCTTTGGTTTAAATCAATAGCACCCATACTTAAATAAATATAAAAATGAAAAATGGCTGCGCCACTTTTCCCACGAGTTGAAATTGTGGTCTGTGCGCTGCTGAATGTTCAAGACTCGAAAGTGGCCGAGTTTCATTTTTGAAGTGTTAGGGAACGAAACAATTACTTAAGTTTATATTTTTACCACAGACATAAAGGCATATATATCTGTGCTTTTTTTTTTTTTTTTACCTGCAAAGTTTCTAAGGACAATATCAAAGTAACAGAACAATATTTGTTATGGGAGATTGCATACAATCAATTTAGGCCTGTTTCGAAAATAAAATTTGTAAGAAAGAAAATGCTTGATGACTGCTTGGTGGTTTGGCTTCCTAACCGATGAGTCTCGATCGGGTTCGAATCTCGGTGAAGAGTTGGTTAGGAATTTCTGGATTTTTTAGGGTGCTCCTGAGTCCATTCAGCTCTAATGGTGCCTGACATAAGTTAGCGAACGTAAAAGCGGTTGGTCGTTGTGCTAGCCACATGACATTCTAGTTAATGGTCGTCAACTGCCTTATGGATAGCAAGGTCTAAAATAGGTACTCTACTCTATATATCTGTCTGTCTGTTAGGGGTGGACTGGGTATCAAAATCGGCCCAGGCATTTCAATACCATCCGGCCCATAAATTGTATATTATATGATTGACATCCAGATCTAGGTCTACCTGACGTCATAATCATTATGTTAAATTTGATATTGTATCGAAAGCTGTACACATGCCTACAGTGAACACTGTGTCCTTATAAGGAATTAAGTCTTTATATTGCTTTTTAATCGCAAAGTGTATAGGCCCTAAAAGGATGAAGCTCTATGGATTTAGGCTATTACATTATTTCGGAAAATATGTTAGATTAAATTAATAGGCCTTAGTAGAGTTAAGAGTATATTTAAAAAAAAAAACAACTACTTCGCTCAGGGGCCACTTCCCCTGAAAAAAGAATATTATAAAACATTTAAAAATTTAATAGTGGCATCCATACGGCCCTTATCTTATAAAATACAGACGTGATTTCAAAAAAAGATGCTTACTCTAGTCCTACCGGCTACCGGCCCATTTGGATACCGGCCCACCGGGCATTTGCACGAATGTCCATATAGCCAGTCCGCCCCTGTTGTCTATCTATCTATCTATCTATCTATCTATCAACACGTAACCTGACATTAGTTAGGGAAAGTAAAAGTGGTTGGTCGTTGTGCTGGCCACATGACACTTTCGTTAACAGTAGGCCATAGCAACAGATGATCTTTACACTATCTTCCTTATAGATTGCAAGGTCAAAAAGGGGTGCTTACTTTATTTATGGCTGTCTGGTGACGTGGTAAGAGCGCTGGGCTACTGTCTCGTTGGTACCGGGCTCAAACCCCGCCCGTTGCTTTACACAAGTTGTTCTGGCAAAGGTTTCTAGGATGTATTCATCTTCTATTCTGATGGAACATCCGAAACATATGAAAGGAAATTAAAACAAGTTAATACTCAAAGCCGACCATTGACTAAGAAAACTATTTTTAGAAAGATAAACTGCTCTAAATGACCTGAACTACTCTCCAGGAGTTCAATAGAGAACTCGTTAAGCCAGTGCTATGTGTACAACATTTCTATCCCATGGTCTCACTTGACCTGGTAGACAGACCTGAGGGCATGCATGTTGATTTCCACGACATGTCTTTTTCATGTTCTATCTATCTATCTATCTATCTATCTATCTATCTATCTATCTATCTATCTATCTATCTATCTATCTATCTATCTATCTATCTATCTATCTATCTATCTATCTATCTATCTATCTATCTATCTATCTATCTATCTATCTATCTATCTATCTATCTATCTATCTATCTATCTATCTATCTATCTATCTATCTATCTATCTATCTATCTATCTATCTATCTATCTATCTATCTATCTATCTATCTATCTATCTATCTACCTATCTACCTATCTATCTATCTATCTATCTATCTATCTATCTATCTATCTACCTATCTACCTATCTACCTATCTACCTATCTATCTATCTATCTATCTACCTATCTACCTATCTACCTACCTACCTATCTACCTACCTACCTACCTACCTACCTACCTACCTACCTACCTACCTACCTATCTATCTATCTATCTATCTATCTATCTATCTATCTATCTATCTATCTATCTATCTTTCTATCTATCTATCTATCTATCTATCTATCCGTACTTCCGTCTGTTTGTAGGCCAGTATATATCTATAAGCTCTCTCTCTCTCTCCCAGCAAGAGCGTTTCATGGGATATCAAATGTGGACATTTGGTTGTCAGGTTTTGTGTTATGCGCTCTGTTGTCTCACTCGTGCATAGTTTGAACCTCGCCCGCCACCCCACCAACGCCGTAGGATGTAATACACTTCATATAGAAAAGAACATCCGAAACTTGTAAAACATACACCTCTATACATTATATGTGTTTTGAAAGTCATTTACTGTCAGTTGTTACTGTCTATGCAAGATAGTTGATCCAGCACAGACAATTTAACGATTTCTTTTAAAAAATAGGCCTACTATGTGGCCGTGGGGGATGAGTGGTCTCAGGTTCGAATCTCGGAGAAGGCTTGGTTTCTGAATTTCGGGATTTTTTAGGACACCTATTGTTCTGTTGTCACAGATTAATAATAAATTACTGTAGACGCTACTAATTAATAATGATAATAACCAGGGGCGGACTGGCTGTCAAAATCGGCCCCGGCATTTCTATTCCATTCAGCCCCAAACTTCAATGTCATATAATAGGCATCCAACTCTAGTTCTACTTGTCCTAAAAATTAATATGTTAAGTTTGATAATGTATCGATATCTGAACGCAAGCACACAGTAAAATCTATATCTTTATAAGAAATGTAAGCGTTATGTTGCTTGTTAATGGCTAAGTATGTAGGGGCCCTTCAAGGATGAAGCCTACTACGGGTGTTGGCTAGTAGCCTACATTATTTCGGAAAATGTGATAGATAAAATGAGCTTTATACTGTAAGAGTCTGTTAAAGTTGTTTTTTAAACACGACGCTCAGAGAGTTCCTTTTGCAACAAAATGCTGCTATAAACCTTTCAAAAATTTAATACTTTCTATAGTGACATTCGTGAGGCCCTTTAGGTGGCCTTACCGGCCCATTTAGGTACCGGCCCACCGGGCATTTGCCCGAATGCCCATATAGCCAGTCCGCCCCTGATAATAACGAGACTGTCTTTATCAAGGTAGACATATATAACTAACTTTTATTTCCGTCCGATTCTTTGCTTTCGCATAAAACATAAACAACAAACAATGACGTAATATCTTCTAATATTAGCACACCTATGAGTCCATCCAACTATAATAGGTACCTGACATTTGCTGGGATAAATTAAGGCTGTTGATCGTTTGTCAGCCACATGACACCCTCATTCGTTAACCGTTTGTCAAAGAAAAATAATCTCTATATCATCTTCCATGTAGACCGCAAAGTCTAAAATCGAGTCCAATCGCTATAGAAGACCTCAACTTTGACCTGCTTCGTCACAACCTTTGACCCAATTTAGACCAATGGATCGTCTCTGTTTTGGCCTTGGATAAAATCTCTTTCAATGACAAGCACGTCCATTCTTTGATGTTGCCTTCTTCTTTCTCCATCTGTTTCTTCTTTTTTTTTTTACCTGGTAGTTTTCCCTGAAGGAAGGCATTTACAAGCCCTGAGGATATTGTGATATGGCCATAGAGTTTTAGTTTGCGTTTTATTGAAAGTAGTTAGCAAGTTATCGTGGGGTCCAATCGCAGTGCTAATCCTGTCTCTAATCTCTTCATTTGTGATGAGGTCTTTGTATGTGATACCTAGGATCTTTTAGTAGCATCTCAATTCCATTGCTAGGATCCTTCCTTCTAGCTCTGCATTCAGAGTCCACCCAACTCTAATGACTCTAGTTGAGGGAAGTAGAGGCTGATCGTTTTGCTGGCCACATGACACTCTCGTAAACAGTTGGCTTAAGATATAGATGACCTGAACATCATCTTCCCTATAAACCGCATGGTCTGAAAGGGTAACTACTTTTTACTTTTTAGTAGTATGGCTGGTTAACTAAGTTATTATAGCGTCATGCTACAGCGTGTGGGTTCGATCCTCGTACTGCCTAATTATTTTTCTCTTTAGAATGAAAGAAAAGAAGAAAAAAAGAAAAATAAAAAATGCATGACATCATTTATAAAATTTCTGATTTTTTTTTTATTTAAACAATAATTATTAACAGTTACTGTACAATGTGTCATCTAGACATCAATAGCAACATGATTTGAAACAAAATTATTCTAAAATTGAGACTCTCTTAAACATGTTGATCTTCAAACGATGGAGATTAGTTAAACACTGTAAATAGACAGGGTAAATAATCCACGAATTATGGATTGATCCTAGTATCCTCCCTTTACTTCTACAATCCTTTTGGGGGGGGGGGGGGGGGAATCATAAATATATGTATATTACATTTCTTTTTCTTATTAAAAAATAATCATTGCATTACTACAAGAATAATTTTTTTTTGAACAATTTAATAATGTGATTTGGTTCGTCGCTAAGCACAAGTGCTACTGAAGCAGTCAATTAAAATAAAAACTTCAACATACACATGATCAAGATTAAGATAAATGAAAAGTAATCTATCTATCTATCTATCTATATATATATATATATATATATATATATATATATATATATATATATATATAAAATTCTCCTCTTCCCTTAACAGTTTAAAAGTAAAAGAAAGATCACTCTCTTATTTCTGCGGATATTCCACGAGAAAACAAGGGGGGGGGGGTTAACACGTTGTCACAAAATAGCAGAGCCGGACCGTTGAAATATCACTTTTTTTTTTTATTTCTACCTCACGTTTAAAAAAAGGTGGGGGAGGGGGGGGGAGTAATCTACTCTGTAGTAACTATCGAGGCGACACGGAGCACGCTCAAAGTTTGGACACCATGGAAAGATCACTCTTTTATTTTTGCAAGTCGGACGGAGGGAGTTATCCTAGAGTCTAGAGGCAAAAAAAAAAAAAAAAAGAGAGGGGGGGGGGGTGAAGTAGTATTCATCCGTCTCTAAATAGCAGAACCGGACTTAACCATTGTAGAGCCCTATGCGAAACGGATTTCGCGGGGCCAAGTTTGGGTAGGGATACGGATAGTACGTGAAAATTAAGAGTTTGTATTAGAAAATAAATTCGTCTTGCATTTTTATTCATTCTTTACTACGTACAGAATTACTTTACGAGCCTTGCGTGTAGCGAAGTCATATACAGTCTATCATAAAAATTCTATTTCCTACATAGATCACGCTCAATAGCAAGAATTACCAAATGTTTCAACCTATCTACGAGAATTGTTGATCTCAAGTAATTCTTCATTAGTTTGAGGCGCGAGAAGCTTATTTCACTAGATTCCACAATTGCGGGTATTGCATAATGCCGTTTTTTTTATCGTGCGTAGGATTGGCTTTTTCCATATTGAATGACATCCCAAAATGACAATATTCGTCTATATATTACATGAGATTTGTATAAGTTTTCAAAAGATTTTAATAATTTCAGGATATTTCCAGGACTTTTTCGTAGGTATATTTTGCAATTTCAGAATATTTCCAGGACCTCCTGTTAAATCGACAGGAAATCGAGAAATCTGTTATAAGTTATAAAATGGTTTAATTTAATAATTTATACACCTAAAATTAGCGCGGGTCCTATAAAAGTGCTTGTCCCACTGTGGTCGCGTAGGTTGCAGTGGCCTAAGCTCGGCCCTGCAAAATAGCGGCGTATGCTACGCCGCCGGTCGACTAGTAATAATGAAATCGGTAATTTAAATTATATTTACAACAGTAATAATGAACAACAATACCGCAACTATCAGATCACGTGATTCACAAACAGTGAAATTGTCATCTAGAACCCAATTACATTCTAAGCCATAGACATAGCAACACACAATATGAGAATATTGATGTCAATAATTTAATAAACTTATATATTAAAATAACAATATAACATTCTATAGTAGGATTTAGCTTCTGAAAAAGGCAGAATTAACTTTATGAATAAACCAATATTTTTTTTTAAGTTTTTTTTTTTTTTAATAGATTTAGAATTTAACAGTTCAGCTAATTTTTCAACATTGGACCTGGAATAATATTTTCTTTTTTTACCAACCTTAGTCTGTGTTGTTTAAAATGCTCACACACCAGCAGGTAATGAAAAGAATCACCTATTTTTGGTGTACGAAATGGACACATTCTATCTTTATAATTCGTCATATTGCAACGGTCTAGTTCTATTGGAAGATGGTATTACAACTTCTAATCTTTAAAAAAAAAAAGTAATTAAAACATGGTAATTTATTTCAAAAAGGTGGGCAGTCTTCAGAGACGGCGTTAGCATTGGATGAGGCCTGTGCGAGTGTCTTTAGGGGCACAAATATTTGTAGGATGGGCTGAATATGACGAAAGATTCTCTTTGTGGTGGGGCTCCAATCTCTTTCTCTCTTTTTCTCTCAATCTTTCTCTTTCTATCTCTATTTTTCTCTTTCCCTCTCTTTCTTTAAAATAATGATACACTCATTAGCCTAATAAAGCACTTAAGAACACTGCACGCTGGATAGCCTACACCAGACTCTTTCATAAAACACTCTCTAAAACACAGGTTACACACAACACAGTATGAACTTTTTTACCATGGGGACTAACTCTTCATACAAACACATACACATAAATACAATGTCAACAAGTCTATCTTTTTATCTCTTTCTTTCTCTCTCTCTCTCTCTCCTTCTCTCTCCCTCTCGTCGAGTATTATCGGGGCTCCAATCTCTCTTTCTCTCTCTCATTTTTTCTGTTTTCCTCTCTATATTTTTCTCTTTCCCTCTCATGTTAGCTTAACTAATAATAATAATAATAATAATAAGGCCTGTTTTGGAGTCCGAAGATTAATGAGGAATGCAACATTTCTCGTGGCTATGCAGTCCCAGCCGTGACCTACTTATTTTACTACACCCAGGGCAAGCATAACCATTGTCCGCCGGTGGTCGATTAAGATGTTCTATACCTGCGACGCTAACTGTGACCTCCGTGTCGAAGGTGCCGCGCTAACACTAGACGCTGGGTACATGCACACTCTTTAATAACACACGTAACACACAACAATAGGAGCTTTCTTACCAAGGGGAATAACTCTACATACAAACACATACACATCAACACAATGTCAACATCTCTTTTTCTTTCTCTCTTTGTGTTTCTCTTCCTCTCTCTCGTCGTTTGGTACGCTTTGATTCTAGTATCCTCCCTTTGTTTCTACAAAATTGTATTTAAAAAAAAAATGAAGATAGCATTAGGGGCACGAATATTTGTACAATGGGCTGAAGGGGACGAAAGATTCTCTTTGTGGCGGGGCTCTTTAGGCACTGGAAAACACTGAAAAAAAAATATCATAACAAAAACATAAAAAAAAAAAACATTAAAAAAAAAACACCAAAAAAAAAAATACCCCCCCCCCCCCAATAACAACGATACAAAAAACGGACAGAAGCGAGGCTCACTACCCGCTGTTCGCCTATCTGCTTCCGCTAACATTTCTACCAAGGCGCCACTTAAGGCCGTGGGGATTCGAAAATTAACTCGGTGTCATTGAACCAACTGTCTCTGCAGGGGCGTAACTAGGGATTTGGGGGCCCGGGGGGATTGACCTCTTTGGGGGCCCCTTACATTTTGACATTCGACATATGACATGGTATAATGTACGCAAAAATATATACGCCCCAAATCCAATTGGTTCAGTATATCAGTAAACTTAACAAAAAGTAATCAAGACTCTTTTAATGAATAATACCGTTGTTTATTAGTTAAATAATGCACAAGTGACAAATCTAAATTGATATCGCTTCACGTCGTGCATTCTGTGCAGCAAAGACATCTATAACATCAACAACATCAATACTTTCTAGTATTTGTTACTTCACTGACATTAAAGCCATGATAAGCCTTTCTTTTGTCATTGTGCACCTGAGATAGCTTTTGATGAACTTGAGCTTTGAGAATGATCTCTCACATGACGTAAGGGAAGTGGCCTGAGTTAGCAGTATTCGGAGGAGGTTTCAAAGTTTGAGCACACGTAATTACCATATGAAGCCTGTTTCCTCAATATGTCTATTGGTGATTGTATTACTGGTTTGTTGATGAAAAGTGCTCGTGCATCAATGACATCATTAAAAAAGCGATTTGCCATTTATTTCATCATACAAACAGGAAACGTAGCACAGTTTGTCATAAGTGGGTCTTCATCTAACAGGTGTCTTGGTTCAAGAAGAAACCCAAAGGTATCCATTTTCTTTCCAACCTTTGAAATCTGCTCTTCATCTCCATATGAAATCTGCCCAGTACTTCTGTCGCAACACGTTTGAATTGCAGTTCTATTGACAGTCCTACATTACAACTCAACTTCCCATCAAGTCTTTTCTTTCTTCTGGTTGTTTTGATTACAGGGAATCCATAGTATTCACTACCTTCTTTTGCTTTTTCGATGGATTGGTTTTTTGTCAGTTTCTCATCATTTTGCAGAAAGCATGAAAGGGTACTAATTTCTTTAGCAGCTTCCCGTATATGCAGTCCAGACTTTTGTAGTTTCTTCTGAACTATATTAATTGGGCGCAAGAGCTTTGATCAGAATTCAAGATAGGCAAAAAATTCTTAATTTTCCACTGCATGAAGAAGATTCTGTGCTAATATTATATGGTATTACGTCATTGTTGGTTGTTTATGTTTTGTGCGCAAGCAAAAGGATTCAGAGAATACAAAAGTGGGAAAGATCCATATCTCGTTATGCCCGAGTATAGAAATACTCCGATAAGCGGACTGCCGTATTACCATCACAACTGATGACGAGAAGAAGACTCAGGGAATCATTCCAACTGATCCCAAACTATTGAAACCATTGGTAGCTGAAAATGCAGAGACATTACTCAACGAACGACGGATGAAAACAAAGGGAAATACAATGCAAAAGCAAGACTACCTAAAGATTATTCTGTCGGAGAGTTCGTCTAGGTCAAACATGGCAGAAAGCAGTTGTCATAAAAAAACATTCAGCACCCAGATCTTACATCATAAAGACAAACGGAAAAACATACAGAAGAAATCAACGATTTTTGAATAAGAGTTTCGATGAAGACATCTCTGGGTACTATGATACCGATGGAGACAATGAACTGCAAACTATTGGAAGAAACGAAACAGACTGTTATAGACCAACGTCTAGAGAACTTGTTGTGCCAGTCAAGACAACCAGAAGTGGACGAATTGTTAAAGTTCCTAGTAGACAGGGCCGGCCTTAGGCCACTGCAGCCTATGCGGTGGCAGTGGGCCCCGCGCTTTCATAGGACCCGCGCTAATTCTAAGTGTACATTATTAAATTAAACCATTATAACATATATAAAACATATAAAATTATAAAACGTATATAAAACGTATAGATAACAGGGTTTTCGTGACCTCCTGATTTTCCAGGGCCTCCAAGAAATCTCATGAAAGGCAAAATATACGATACAGTCCTGAACTTTTTTTGAATTTATTCAAATCTCCTGAAGAATAGACGAAATTGAAATGTTGGGGTGCCTATAAATAAAAAGTGGCATTGCGAGCTTTCATTTGATAAAAATGTATTGCAAAGACGAAAGTATGCCTATTTTCTAATTAAAAAAAATAAATTTTGACATTATGTTCATCCCTACCCAGACTAGGCCCCGCGCAATCCGTTTCGCAAAGGGCCCCGCAAATGTTAGGGCGGCCCTGCTAGTAGATATCACTTTTAAGAACTTCAAAAGGAATGATGTGCTAATATTATATTGTTACGTTTCTCTCTTCCTACTCAGGCCTTCTGTAAACACTGCTAAACACAACACAACACATCAAGAACCTGACAACAAGAGCTCCACAATATCGGGTACTTTAATAATGAGTGAATAAGTAGATAACAGCCAATACTAGACAATTGGCATCAAACATCAACAACTAAAATGTCACTCTGTACATCACCGTACAAAACTCTACTGTCTCTCTTTCTTGACTTGTACATCAACACATGAGGACTCGACCAGGACCGACTAACAGTCCCGGTCTCGACGCTCTCCGGTCTTGAACTGCCGCTTTCCTACACACTGTGCCCTCGTACACGCAGGCTTTCGATCACATGACCATAACATTGGTCATATTGGCGTGTAATCGTGTAATCGTAGTACTGTCCCTTGTCCATGGCCCCGCTGACCTGAGTGATTCACGTGTGTGTCAGCTGAGCCTATAGTTAACCCTTTTGCGCCGCCAATAGGGTCGTAACAATATGATATTACGTCATTGTTTGTTGTTTATGTTTTGTGCGAAAGCAAAAGGATTAGATGGAAATAAAAGAGTTTCCATTGGATTGAGGAAAGATGAATAAAGGGGTAATAACTCGAGTGTGAAGTTTAATTCTGAAATTATAGACGCCAAACCCGAATAATGGACTATTCTAGCATTATTAAGAATAACTTTTGGATCTGTTATACTCGATTCTGTAAATTTTGATTCCAGGTTAATTAGTGTAGCCATATAATACTCGACATTTAGATCTATTATTAGTAAAGGTAACAAAATACCTGGAATTCGCTGTATATCATGCAGTTTTATTCGTTGCAACAAAGTTTAAAATGTAAAACTAACTTAAAAAAAAACTTTGATCTCTGTGGGAAAAAATATTTTGAAAATGTCAGCAAAGTCAACGTACTGATAGACCTAGATCTAGGTATAGTCTTTGTGATAAATTTAATCCATAAATGTTGAAAAAAAAAAGACACCCGTTGACATAAATAAATTTCGGACACCCATTTGGGCCCCCCCCCCTAGGTGGGGGCCCGGGGGGATTTTAAAATTCTCCCCCCCCCATTCCCCCCCCCCCCTTAGTTACGCCACTGTGTCTCTGTACTATTTGTCGTGGCGCCATTATTGACTTCCACCTATCCCTTGGTCTGTTAGCCCGTTGGGGCACCACTCATGATCGCTCAACCGTCTTCCCCCATCCCTGCCTATCCTTTGCTTTGAATAGAATCTCTTTCAAAGACAGGCCCCTTCCATTCTTTAAAGTTGTTTTCTAATCGCTTTCTCTGTCTGTCTCTTCTTTTTCCTGGTACTGTTCTCTGAAGAAAGGACTTTGCAAGTACTGAGGACTTGTGGTCAGCAGGCATTCATTAACCTATTATAATGACTTGAATTAATTTCCTTATTTCCGACCCAGTGCAGTCTTGCCAATGTTGACATTATTTTGACGAGAAACTCGTGCGCTAATGGACACACGCGATGGCTGTGTTGAAGCACGGAGATACTTTTGGGCTGTATGACACGTTGCGGGGTTGACTGCAGACACTTGGTACTAGATTGACACGTGATATGACGTAATTATTTTCCTTTTTGAAGTAACGTTAATAATATGTAAGATAACTTTATTGATCCAATCAAATGGAAATTCAGTTTGACTACAATTGACACCCTCAGCGTAACTCCTGTACAATAACAATATAGATGCACATACGAACAACATTCACACACGAAAAACACATACACACTCATAACCATCGCTTTATAAATAGACTTCTATGAATTCTCGATGACAGAATGTTTTTCATCCAGGGTCTATTATTACTGAATGTTTTAATTTTTTTCTTTGATATAATTATAGTTTCCACAGAACTGGATGTACGACAGTTGTGGTAAGTTTATCTGTCTGGGCAGTTGTTTACAATCTGTTTGCTCCAGACAACTTTGTGGCTGTAAAACAGCGTCGTCAGACCATGACTGGATGGACTGTACTTCGGGTTTTGTTGTTTTTAAAACCGATTTGTACACGGGTGTAAGTGTGGTCCGACTCTTCGAGGGGAAATAACGATCGAGATGTGTAGGCCATTTTTATGTTGCTATAACACATGTCCAAGGTTTTATCGTGCCTTGTGGGACTTATTGGCACGAGTCGCCGTGGTCAATATTAAATCACGATGTTTTGCACTGAGCCGACTTCTGCACTGATCGCGAAGGACCCGCTCGGGAAAGACAGCCTTATGAACTCTCCGTGACTTGCGCCTTCTTCGATGTAGCGCAACCAGAAAAAAAAAATCTCAAGCAGAGAAGATTACGTCATAAACCAGCGGTTCTCAATCTTCTATGCTCGGCGACTCCTTTTTACAATCTCCCACTCCAACACACACATACAGCATTAAAAGAGTAGGCAATAACAATCCATATTTTCGATTTTCTTAGGCGACCCCCTGGCAAATCGTCGATCGACCCCCCAAGGGGGGTCGCGACCCACAGGTTGAGAACCCCTGCCATAGACTGTTGTGATGGTAGACTGGCAGATGTCTATGGCGCGGGACGAAATGTGAGACTAACCGTGACCTCCGTGAAGGCGCCGGACCGGGTCACGGAGGTCACGGCCGGACTAACACGGAGCTGTTCGATGAGTCAACCGAACTGGACACTTCGTAACAGTATAAATGTCAGTTGGTGGACACAAGGGAACGTGGGTGGGTGCGCTATGAGCTACCACCCCCAACTCCATTTTGTTTTATCCGCTCTAAAAACTCCAAGGGGGGATAAGTATCTGTGTGGTGAAGCACTTGGCTTCTAAGGGTTCTCAGCAAGAATTTCTAAAGACTGGTATTTTTAAGTTCGTGATAATTATGACGCCTGTGTCTACACTACTCTAATGCTACTAATGGGTACCTGGTGGGGAGGTTGGTCGCTGTGCTGGCCACATGACACTATCTTTAAGCGTCGGCTATTGAAATAGACAGGGCCGGATTTAAAATATGTGTAGGCCCCGGGGCAGGATTTTGTTAAGGCACCTACACTTTTTCGAAAACCTTTAAAAAGACCCACTTATGATTAATATAAATAACTACCGGTACTTTTATATCCAAAAGGATGCCATATTTTAGAAGAAAGAAATAGTAGACCTACTTTTACATTTAATCTCATTTTAAAAACCATTTTTTTTTAAACGCATATTTTAGTTTTAAAAAGTGTAGGCCCATAGTCTTGAGTTTGTGGACGGTAAGGCTTTTGGTAGTCGCACTGCCGTAAATTCGGAGCTACTTGTACATATTATGAGGGATATTATTATTATTAATGACTCATGAGCATGCGACAAGCGGGCACTTCTTAATCACGACAATGTTGCCAGCCGACGTAAGATTTAAAGTGTAGGTGGTAAAAATGCGAATAAAATGTTTAACAAAAAAATTTAAAAAAAAACGTACTGATCCGTCATAATTCGGTTTTATTTTTATTTTTTATAGAGGCTGTAGCCCGGCATATTCTCCCTTAAATCCGGCCCTGAAAACAGATGGCCTTTACATCATTTGACCTATAAATGGTGAGGTCTGAAAGGATACTTATTTTTTTTTAATACTAAAAAAACAAGGGATAGAACGCATGTTGGCAACCATTGAGTAGTTAGGCATATTCAGTTTTAAAAAAAAAAGATTTCTTTTGTTGTACTAGTTATTTTATCCATTTATTATAACATGCAGTTGATACAAGTTTAGACCTGACCTTGAACTCTGAGATCCAGCTAGGCGCCCACAATCTCGGGGACTTTAAACCAGTCGTGCAGACCGACCTCCGTCTCTATTTCGTAGGTTGACCCGCGCCCTCTTTTTTTTTTTCCCACAGACACAAATGAAGAGCAACTACTGTAACATTAACAATATAGATGCAAATACCAACACCATTCACACACGGAACACATACACACTAACAACCAGCGCTGTATAAGTTAGACTTCTATGTACTTCTCGATGACGACAGATGACCTTCGTGTTTGTAAATTATGGTACAGCTAGTGTTATGTATTATTGCTACTTTACTTTACTATAAATCAAATAAGAACATAAAACTAAAATGTTATTTAACCTTGGTTAGGCCAATAATAGAATATGCATCCTCTGTTTGGGACCCCTCAACTCAAGAAAACATTAAGAAACTAGAACAGACACAAAATAGAGCAGTGCGATTCATAACAAACGAATATTCACATTTGACTAGAGTAACACCTTTAGTAAAATCACTAAATTTAGAAAGCCTTCAGGACAGAAGGCTCAAAAGTAAAGTAGCAATAATACATAAAACACTGAACCATAATCTTCAAATACAAAAACAAAATTTAATAAAATACTCTGAAAGACACAAAGATAAAGGCACATTCCTCGTCCCATATGCTAGGACAAATTTGTACAAATACTCCTTCTTCCCTAGTGCTATTAGAGCATGGAATGGGTTGCCTGAGTTAGCCAGGAAAACCAGTGACTTGGCAGAATTTAAGTCATTGGTTAATATGCATGACTAAATGCATGACGCGTAGGACGTAATCATCTTCCTTTTTGAAGTAACGTCTGTATTATATAAGATAAGATTTGTACTTTTTAGCCTTCTGAGTGATTTCGATCATTATCTCTTCACACACTGAACCATAATCTTCAAATACAAAAACAAAATTTAATAAAATACTCTGAAAGACACAAAGATAAAGGCACATTCCTCGTCCCATATGCTAGGACAAATTTGTACAAATACTCCTTCTTCCCTAGTGCTATTAGAGCATGGAATGGGTTACCTGAGCTAGCCAGGAAAACCAGTGACTTGGCAGAATTTAAGTCATTGGTTAATATGCATGACTAAATGCATGACGCGTAGGACGTAATCATCTTCTTTTTTGAAGTAACGTCTGTATTATATAAGATAAGATAAGATTGTGCTACTCCAATCAAATGTGTTCTTTTTTGGCAGTTGTTTTTCTCTGTCAGCTCGATCAAAATGGCGCCTCATTTGACCTTTATAGCGCCCGGGGGGGGGGATCTTTGTTACGCCCGAGAGAGGGAGAGGGGGGGGGAGAGAGAGAGAGAGAGAAATAGAATTTTTTAAAAATCTTCATGAGTATTCACTATTCACTGTGCACAGATAACGAACATAGTCAATATTTGATGGAATGATAATTTACGATGGGGGATTATTTTCGAGGATGGCTGCCTGGTCGTGCGGTATGCGCGCTGGACTGTCGTTCGCACTTCTCGATGGTCCCGTGTTCAAACCCCGCCCGCTCCCGTCTTCCTGGCTAAGGTTTGGACTAGGAAGTAAATTATCTTCTACTCTGAAGGAACATCCGAAACATGTAAAACATTTTAGAATAATTGAGTGACATAAGTCATGTTATTACGCAACACTTTGCGATTTAATCATCGAATATGTCGTCACATCTGGGAAGCGTGGTCGAGAGGCTAAGTACGCTTGAACTTATCTTGGCTTGGCTACCTATGAAGGGGGCTCGAGGTTCGACACCCGACTCGAGTAGGGTTGTGTTTACAAGCATGAAGGTAGCACTATATAAAAGCTACATTTATTATTATCTCTTCACACAACTTCCAATCTACACGGCCAACATAAATTCAACACACCTTGGCAAGTCTAGCGAATCACTCAGCAAAATATTGAACCTGGTCGAATCATTAGCTCACACCTTAAAGGTAGATCTCGTTCCTAGTTGAAAGGGGCAACAAAGGTACAATACCACAAACAGCCTCTGTGCCATGCTGAACAATCGTCCATCGGTAGCCAAGGACGCTAAGAGATGACGTAAACACAGTCTTTGACAACAGCACACAGGCAAAGAGACACTGTTGCTCGGATGTGCCGCGTAGTGCGCAGAGAATAAAACAATACAAATTAAACCCTAGCCGGCCAAGTCCTGATTATGTGATTGCTAAATATGTTTTGGGGCTCTATATAATAATAATAATTTTATTTATAAAGCGCTGTTAATTAACAAACAAAAAATGTAGGCTCAAGGCGCTGTGATAACATTACAAACATAAAATGACAAACTAATCTAAAAAAGTTTTAAACAGATAGGTCTTAATGTTCTTCTTGAATGTAGTGTACCGAAGCAGGTTGTCTGAGATCAATGGGAAGTGAGTTCCAAATTTTTAGGCCGTGCACAGAAAAAGCCCGCAGACCGTAGCTTTTGAGGGTTAGGGACGGCTAACCCTAATCCTAACATGTGTTGCCTATAGGCTAGGTAAATCCGGCCCTGGTATAATACTAAGTTTTAGCCCCCCCCCCCCCCCCCACCTAAGACAAAGGTAGCGGTTGGCGCGAGATTGTACTTTTAAACCTAATTATTGCAATAAAAATGTCTTCAGGGCTGCTAACTCTGATCAAACTTCAATTTTGTATTGTTTATATATCTCTCTTTTGGATGACGAGTTTGGCGACCACTGGTTAGTAGATTGTGTGTATGTGTATTGAGGGGTCACGGGTCAGAGTAATTTAAGCGATCTATAGTTTCATAGCAACTAAACGTCAAAGTGTGTACCGTGTAGGTCTATCTAGTTCCGGATGTAAGAAGCTATTTCACGCCTCGGAAAAATTGACCAATCGGTCATCTTTTAGATCTAATCAAATCAAATTTTGGCACAGATGCCTATGATCATATGATGGGTCACTGCCGTGGTCAAGTGAACAGAGCTCAGTCACGTTTGGCGCATTCAAACGGTACGCTCCTATTTATCTAGTTCTATCTGTGTCATCTCGTTTCCAGTGTCATCCAACTATTATAGATCTCATACCATCGTATTATCTAGTCAATATTTATTTGCTTTGGCAACAAAGTTAACAAACTATTTTCTTTACTTTATGATATGGTAATAATTTTTGTCAAAGATTCAATAACTAACTTTTATAATATGATAGACTAGATCTAGAATTCTAGATTGTCTAGAATCTAGATAATAGATATATTTTATATCTTATCTAGATCTATCTATATATTATATATAGATCTATTCTATAACTAGTATAACTATACTAGAGTTACTAGTAATTTAATAGTATAGCCTACTAGATCTATTATCGTCTATAAATAATGCTATAACTATAAAATAGTTAATATGCATTAATTAAGGCCTTTTATTTTTAGATAAAGTCACAAAAGTAGAATAATTAATAATTTTATTAGGGTAACCAGCTCATCTGTAGTCTAGATCTAGATCTCTACTAGTTACTAGATACTACTATTACTAGATCTAGATCTCTATCTCTAGTGTCTAGTGTCTTCTCTATCATATATATATTAATATGGATGCCTGGCCTATGCTATCCTATGGCGGCTATGGCTATGCTATATACTACTATATAGAATATAGATCTAGATCTATTATATCTAGATCTAACTCTATTACAGTAAACTAGATTTATTATGACTACATAGTCATAGGACCTCTCTACATTAGTCTCATTAGAATCTAGATTAGATCTAGATGTATTATTATTAATCATCAAGACTCTAGAACTCTAGATCTAGACTAGCTCTAGATAAGATTGGCTTAGACTTAGATCTAGTCCTAGAAATAGCTGTCAGCACAACTTATCAAAAATGTAATCCTTAAGGGGCGTTGTTGCCATTGTAACTATAGATCTAGTTGAATAATCAATTTTTGGGCTTAAACTTAAACCAGCTCAGAGATTATGCAAAACTTGGACATTTCTTTTTCATTCCTTGTTAGGCTTGCTGACCTGTAGATTTAGAATAATTTAGATTATATCTAGATCTAGTCTTGCTAGATCTTGTATAGCTTACAAACAACATTCTAGATCTAGATCTTAATGATAAATGTGTAAACGAACAAAAAAAGATACTGTAAAGCGTAACTATTTGCGAAAAGATAAATGCAGCCTTAATAACATAACTAGATCTAGTAAAATCTAGTTACTTAAGATTTTAGGTCTTAAGTTGTTCCTAACTATTTGTGAAAAGAAAAATGCTGCCTTAATAACATAACTAGTTACTTAGTTTAGATTTTAGGTCTTAAGTTGTCCATTTGTGGCAAAATATGCATTGACAACTTGGTCTGCATAGTCATGTGAAATACTGCAGGCCTACTCATCCATAATCTTTGTATTAAAGATGGTGTCACTCATCCATAAACTTTGTATTTTAGATGGTGTCACTCATCCATAACCTACGTATTAAAGATGGTGTCACTCATCCATAACCTATGTATTAAAGATGGTGTCACTCATCCATAAGCTACGTATTAAAGATGGTGTGACTCATCCACAACCTACGTATTAAAGATGGTGTCACTCATCCATAACCTTTGTATTTTAGATGGTGTCACTCATCCATAACCTACGTATTAAAGATGGTGTCACTCATCCATAACCTACGTATTAAAGATGGTGTCACTCATCCATAACCTACGTATTAAAGATGGTGTCACTCATCCACAACCTACGTATTAAAGATGGTGTCACTCATCCATAACCTACGTATTAAAGATGGTGTCACTCATCCACAACCTACGTATTAAAGATGGTGTGACTCATCCACAACCTACGTATTAAAGATGGTGTGACTCATCCATAAGCTACATATTAAAGATGGTGTCACTCATCCACAACCTACGTATTAAAGATGGTGTGACTCATCCACAACCTACGTATTAAAGATGGTGTGACTCATCCACAACCTACGTGTTAAAGATGGTGTGACTCATCCATAAGCTACATATTAAAGATGGTGTCACTCATCCACAACCTACGTATTAAAGATGGTGTGACTCATCCACAGCCTACGTATTAAAGATGGTGTCACTCATCCACAACCTACGTATTAAAGATGGTGTCACTCATCCACAACCTACGTATTAAAGATGGTGTCACTCATCCATAACCTTTGTATTAAAGATGGTGTCACTCATCCATAACCTATGTATTAAAGATGGTGTCACTCATCCATAACCTACGTATTAAAGATGGTGTCACTCATCCATAACCTTTGTATTAAAGATGGTGCCTACACATCCATAACCTTTGTATTAAAGATGGTGTCACTCATCCATAACCTACATATTAAAGATGGTGTCACTCATCCATAAGCTACATATTAAAGATGGTGTCACTCATCCATAACCTTTGTATTAAAGATGGTGTCACTCATCCATAACCTACATATTAAAGATGGTGTAACTCATCCATAACCTACATATTAAAGATGGTGTCACTCATCCATAACCTTTGTATTAAAGATGGTGTGACTCATCCATAAGCTACATATTAAAGATGGTGTCACTCATCCACAACCTACGTATTAAAGATGGTGTGACTCATCCACAACCTTCGTATTAAAGATGGTGTCACTCATCCACAACCTACATATTAAAGATGGTGTGACTCATCCACAACCTACGTATTAAAGATGGTGTCACTCATCCACAACCTACGTATTAAAGATGGTGTCACTCATCCATAACCTTTGTATTAAAGATGGTGTCACTCATCCATAACCTTTGTATTAAAGATGGTGTCACTCATCCATAACCTTTGTATTAAAGATGGTGTCACTCATCCATAACCTACATATTAAAGATGGTGTCACTCATCCATAACCTTTGTATTAAAGATGGTGTCACTCATCCATAACCTACATATTAAAGATGGTGTCACTCATCCATAACCTACGTATTAAAGATGGTGTCACTCATCCATAAGCTACATATTAAAGATGGTGTCACTCATCCATAACCTACGTATTAAAGATAATGTCACTCATCCATAACCTTTGTATTAAAGATGGTGTCACTCATCCACAACCTTTGTATTAAAGATGGTGTCACTCATCCACAACCTACATATTAAAGATGGTGTCACTCATCCATAACCTTTGTATTAAAGATGGTGTCACTCATCCACAACCTACATATTAAAGATGGTGTCACTCATCCACAACCTTTGTATTAAAGATGGTGTCACTCATCCATAACCTACATATTAAAGATGGTGTCACTCATCCACAACCTTTGTATTAAAGATGGTGTCACTCATCCATAAGCTACGTATTAAAGATGGTGTCACTCATCCATAACCTACGTATTAAAGATGGTGTGACTCATCCATAAGCTACATATTAAAGATGGTGTCACTCATCCACAACCTACGTATTAAAGATGGTGTGACTCATCCACAACCTACGTATTAAAGATGGTGTCACTCATCCACAACCTACGTATTAAAGATGGTGTGACTCATCCACAACCTACATTTTAAAGATGGTGTCACTCATCCATAACCTTTGTATTAAAGACTGTGTCTGCTTATCCATAATCTTCACTGTCCTTTGTATTAAAGATGGTGCCTACACATCCATAACCTTTGTATTAAAGACTGTCTACTTATCCATTACCCTCACAGTCCTTTGTATTAAAGATGGTGCCTTGTTATGCTAGAAATATAAGTTAGATCTAAAAAATTTACCAACCAATTATATTTTAAACAGGAGTGTTGCAATAAATAATTTTTAACTGTGCAGATTTTTTTTTCTTTCAGATAAAAATGCAGATCTCTTCTTTGTAATATACAATGGGAACATCATAAAGATTGCTGGTAATTATTACCTTTGAGAAACAGACAAGAAATGAAAACACTTTTAAAAAAAATGGTGAATCAAGGATGCCGGCATTCTTTAAGGCAAGTAGTCATACAAAGCTAGAATTTAACTATTCTGATTTATTATCATAAAAATGTTTTTACTAAGCAAGGGCAAGCGATGAAACCGCTGATCCAGCAAAGCAAGTGTCTTTATAAGTTTCATTCTTTTTGTTTGTTTGTTGCTTTACCTTTTGTGTTATTGCATGCAAATGGAGCATGTTTTTAATTAAAATTATTTTAAGAATAATTGTTAGATAATTAATCATTTAGCTTCATATAAATTTTATAGATCTAGTTTAAAAAAAAAAGGTTTTAATGGTTAAGTTGAAATTTTATCTTCAAACAGACTTAAACTCAACAACTCTGCATAAATGTTTTATGTATTCATTATCATAATTAGATTTTGGAACATTTTCAGATCAATGTCTAGTTATCAGAGGATTAGAACCTTCACTTGCGAGGAACTGGTCAGAAGTTGAAACATGTGTAAAGTGCTATGCCACAAAGTTGTATTTAAGGCAAGTAATCTATTCAATATAATTTAAATTTTAAATTTAATTTCATAGTTTCTTTTGGTGTATGTTTATTAAGAACAGGAAAGCTGTGGAACACTGATCTAGCAAGGCATGTATTTTTTTTTTTTATGTTTGTTTTATTTTATTTTTTATTATTTTTTGTGCATGCAATTTGAGAATGTTTTCAATGTTTATATAACATTTAAAGAAAATTTTTTCTGATTTTATAGAACATTTTGTAATTAAAAAAACGGCATCTTGAAATAATGAAATAATACTTTTTTTGTTGTTAGCAGCCAAAGCTTCAACACAAGTTTCATGTCACATTAAACATGTTCAGAACAAGATTGTGTACAGCCTGTGGGTGAAGTGAAGGAGGACAGTCAACAGATCATGTGTGGTGCCGCAGCAGTTCAACAAAGGAACAGGTGAGGGTGTTGTGATGGAAAGTAGTGAAGATAAGATGATCAAGTTTTTTTCTTTTCCAAAGACATTGCTTCAAATGCTATAATTTATGTAATTTAGACTTAAGTTTCTTTTGATGCTTGCTTAATAAAGAATAGGCAGGCAATTGGTATATATAGATATTGAGCAGCACAGTAAGTAATAGTATAGTTTTCTTGACTTTGTATTGCATGCTAATTAAACTTGTTTTTAATATTAACATAACACTTCGTATACTTTTCTGTTATCTTAGTTTTTGGTAACTAGTTTTAAATATATGCATGTTAGAGAAGCCTCATTACCTTGATGTATTATTTATTGAGATAGGTAAACTCAGGTTTAGCCTTACTAATTTGGTAATAAAGTCAGTATTTTCAAAACAAACTCTTTCTCTTTGCAGCCATAACATTCTATCCACATTCTCATATTTTATATAACATTTTCAGTTCCAAATGCAGTTTACAACCGAGTGATTTAGAAATGGAGCATAAATACAGATTATGAGAACTATGAACTATAAAGCACAAATAATCAGAATTGTAGCAAGCTTGTACCAAATTTTTCTTAAGGCAAGTGGTCCTTTCCAATGTTACATTTAACTACTTTAATTTAATTCAGTTCTTTTCATGTATGTTAAATAAGAACCAGTTTCTTACTACAGATCTATCAAAGCAAGTATATTTTTTCTATGTATTTGTATATTTTAATTGCATTTTTTTTTTTGTTGCTTTTTTTGCATGCTAATTGAAAATGTTTAAATATTTTCCTATCAAAATCTCAAAATACATGTTTTCTGTTATCTCTTAGCCTTATGGTAATTAGTTTCAAATGTATGCATAACAATAAAACTTATTTTCTTCACTTTGACATTTAGAGAGCTAGATCGATTGGGGATTATCTCATTATGAAGTTTAGTCAAAATCTCACTTAACTAAGACTTGTATTTGTGTTTATCTGCCTGTACACATTTTATTACAACTTTCAGGTTAAGATGCTGAGTAGAGCTTAGTGCTCCTTAGATGTAGGTAATGAAAAGAACCACAAGTTATAGGGAACAGGAAAAAGCAGTGTAGCAAGCTTATCCAGAAGTTTTTTTAGTCAAGCCTATTTCATTCTTGTGGTTCTCTAACCATCAAGAATTCTGGACATACTTTCCATTCATCTGTGTATTGAGCTTAAAAGGCAAGTAGTTCATTTAAATGTTAAGGATTTACCTTTTTTTAACATAATGTATACTGAAGTGATAGGCAAATTATGAATATTGTAATGCTTATTTTTAAATGTTTCATTTGAATTCCATCTTTTGAGTTAGTGTTTGCATTGGTGAATGCATTATCAATGTTAACAATTTTCTTTTTTTTTTTTTTAAGCATTTGTGCTTTTTACTAAGCTTTTTCATCATGGGTACCCTTAGATAACATTTTGAATATTCTTTGTCCTCTTGGTCTTTAGTAATTGCTTTGAAATTATTTACATAAAAACACTCATTTGTCATTTAGCATTTAGAGTTAGGTACATATAGTCATGATTATTGTAACAAGTTAAATACAATTATATTTTCACATTTTTCAGATTAAGATGGTGAATAGATCTTATTCAAGAAATGGAGTGCCAATACAGATTATGGAAACCATCTACAAGTAGTTAATATGAAGAGCAGGACTAGGAGACTTGAAACAAGGCAACATATGTGATACCACAACCCTGCTTTTTTTTTCTGATCTACTTTCTTGTCTATTATATGTAATTATTTTCAATATATATTTTTTTAAATACTCCCCCCCCCCCCCTCTTTTTCCATGGTCAAGACAAAGTTTATTCTCAATAGAACATCCTACTTGAAGCACAATATTTCAAAACTATTAAACTACAGATATTGCCTTACAAGTGTATAGTGATTACTTTTAAGCAATTTTTTTAGATGCAATTTATTTACTTAAATGCTCAGCTATTTGATATCTGGTTGAATTCAGATAACAATTGCCTCTTAATCTGTAATTGTAAAATTATTTATTTAGCTTGCAGTGTTTTTTTAAATAGTTCAAGATGTTGAGTATTGATTCAACTTTTAGCTTGGGAGATAAATAGCCAAAGCTGTAAATAGACAGGCCAGGTAATTGAAACTAGAGGTAAACATCATGGGAAGTCCAATTATAAGGCAAGTATTTTTCCTTTATATCTTATTTAACATAATTAGTCAAACTATGTAATACTTATAGGCTTAACTATTGTTTCCATAGAAACAACTTTTTTAAAAATACCATGAGATATTGTATTTAAGAGATATTCTAGCTCAGTATATGATGTTTCCATATATCATCAGCTTAACAAGCAACATTCTCTGCTGCCAACAGTACCAATTTGTCAACCAAGCAACAAATATTCCTTGGTAATCTGCTATCAGATGGCATTTTTATGAATTAAAGCTTTCAAGGCTTAAGTAAGACTTACTTTTTTTTTCTTTGACTGCTAATTCTAAAATAATTTATCATTGCATGTTAAAAATAATAAAGAACTTTTTATACATATTTCTCTACCATTTTTCAGTGTTTTGGTCAAGTTTCAGATTTGTTTAGCATAATCCTGTACTTAGTGATGGGAACTAAACTAAATTTTTTTAGTTAAACTAAAACTAAGTTTGAACTAAAAAAAAGTAATTAAACTTTTAGTTAATCACAAATTGAAAAAATTAGTTAAACTAAACTAAGAAACTTTAGTTAAACTTTTACTAACTATTTTGACCTTTTTTAAGGACAAACAGTCAAAAATGAAAAAATATAAACAACAACCAATCTCTTTAGCAAAATGTAATAAACATTTATTTGTGCACATGAAAAAAGATTTAAATGTCTTTATGGGATAGATGTAGATCTTAATAGAATCACTAGATTAGACTAGAATGATACTATTATAGCAAGAAATTAGAAGTAATTGTCCAAGTTCTAATATAAGTTACCTTTTTAGAAGTAATGATAAAACTGCATGTTGACTCGCTAACTAACTATAGATTCTAGAATATTAATAATATCTTCTACAAACGAAATGATCAGAAATATAATCTGGATCTAGAATTAGATCTAGCTACTAGACCAAGATCAAAAAATTAATATTTTAATCTAAAAATAATTTAAGAAATACTAGTTACTACTACTACTACTACTAGATCTAATAATAGAGTCTAGTAGATATCTTAGTAACTCTAGATCTATCTAGAGATTTTAGATTATTATAATTATGATTATAACAAGATATAGGTATTTAGATCTATAATATACTATAATATAATACTAGATCTAGATCTAATAGATCTAGATAGTAGATATAAGTATAATTATAATAGAAGTAGATGTAGATCTAGTCTAGATTTAGTTAATTTAGTATTAGATCTAGTATAGTGACGGCTATTATTAGTAGGCCTATCATAGTCATTAATATTATAGATCTATCATCTTTGCATCTTAGGTCTTAGTATAGAGTATAGGCCTAATAAGTAATCTAGAATTTTCTAGATATATCTAGATCTAATCTAGACTCTAATTCTAGAATAGTGGAATCTCTAAACTAATACTACTAATAGATCTATATTATTGACTTATAATTTTAAATTTACATTTAGATCTAAGACTACTAAGAGTTAGACTCTACTTAAGACTAAGAGACTAAAATAATTAAATATAGACTATTATGACTATAGATCTAATAGTAGTAATAGACTAATACTAATAGGCTAGACGTCACTAGACTCTAACTTTAGATCTATCTAGTAAAAAGTTTTAAAATAAAAAGAGTCGACATTTCTTTTAGATCTATAGTAAAGCAAAATTCTTTGCCTGCAGCTATACAGGAACACACTGGTGTTTAATAAAAAAGCAGCAAAATGTAGATCTATAGAAGCAAGGAATTATCAGGATTTATCAAGCAGCGAAACTTGCTAGGAATATAATGAGCACGTGTATTTTTTTTTAAAAGGCGGGAATAGCGGCCATTATAGGGTAAAGGTCAAAAGGCTTTCTAGTGACCTGTGCACCCTCTAGTTTATTCTCCTCTCTATCATTCATTATATATATTCTCTGAATTACATATAGATCTATCTACATATTTATTGGTATGACCGTATGTATGTTAAAAAAGTTTGTAAACTTTGTAATTAAACTTTTTAGTTTGTAACTAAAAAAAATTAATTAAACTAGGATTTTAACTAAACTATTTTTTTTTAATTAAACTTTGGCCTTAACTAATTTTTTTTAGTTAAACTAAAAGTTAGCAACTTTTTAGTTAACTTTTGCCCATCACTACCTGTACTACATATTAATAAATGTTTGGTGTGTCTAGTTCATCTCTCTCACTTTGAAGATGGCTACACAGTGAGTACAAAGTTTTATTTTCATTCACAAAACTAATTTTACTATAGAAAAAAATAATAAAAGCTATAGGTATTTAGTTTGCTAAACAACCTTCTTGTTATAGTGATCAAGTTTATTTGATGCATAACTAAGCCTTGAACAATGCATCATCATAACTAATATAATGTTCAAAGGCATTTATTAGTTTAAAATTTAGGTCAATCAAATAAGATAATGTGATTTAAACTGTTTTCTGGGTACCAGCTATCAGCAGTGCACCCCTATGATATACAAGTCTTCATTGCCAAGTCACTCTGCCAAACAGTGTGTACACCTTTCTTGCAATGGTAGTACTTTACTGTACTTCAATCACTTCAGGAGTCTGGATATGTCAGCCCAAGGCCAAGGAGATCAAGTTTGTGTCCAAGGTTACTTAGGTAATTCTCTAAGAACAATAGGTGAGTTGAATTCTAGTGTACCAGTCAAATATCTTATAGCAAAATGAAAAAAAAATATTTTTATAACATAAAAAAAATCTATTATAAAAACACAATGTCTAGAGTTTTAGAGTACTCGTTTCAGACCATCTGATCATAGGTCAGATAGTGTTAAGCTCAACTGTTTCTATGGTCAATGGTTAACCATGGGTTGTTTGGCCAGCAAATTTTCAGATATTGCTCTAGTTTAAGGTTTATAAGATACATTTTCTTCTAAAGGGAATCAATTAGGACCAAAATGTAAACTTTTATAAAGTGGTGTACTTAATCATGCAAGAGCTGCTTCACATTTACTGTAAGAATGTTTGAATAGTGCATACATTTTCATAATAACTTACCCTCTGATTTGTAAGGTTGACAATTTATTATATATATATTTTTGTTTTTAGAAAGTATACTGTATTATATAAAAAGAGCATGCATTGTCCTATAATTCTATACCAAAATGTAACATTTTCTGATTACAAACAAAAATGTTATTGAAGTTTAATCATAACAGGGTGGAATTGAAGCATTAACAATTCTGTCAGAATGTGGAAAATAATTATGGGGGAAAATTTATAAACATGGGCAAGGGCAATTACTCTGTTTCCTTTTTTTTTTTTAATATATTATTGACATTTTTCTTTCAATTTGTAAATTTGCTTCAACATTTCAGGTTTTTTTTTTTTAAAGACAGACACTACATGTTGCTGATCTGTGGGTTAGTGGCTCAATCATTGTGCACTGATTCTCCACTGATGCCTAGATTTCCATAAGTTTATCTACAGATCAAGGTAATAAATATTTTTCTACTCTATAACCCAAGAGCTTTTTCTTTAGGATACATTGTTTTTACACTATGCGCCTAATTCTGTTGTATTTTTTAGGACCCTAGCAATAGTTTCTTAAACTTTCAGACAATCAGAGCTAGTTTAGAATGAAAGCACAAAACAAAAGCCAGATCTGTATAGTGTTTTTTTTTTCTGAAAATGTTTTTAAAGAAAAGTCCAGATATAGCAGCTTTATAAGGCCAACTTGGGAAATTAGGTATTTTTAAAACTTGTACTTATACTAAAGATATTTGAAGTATTTTTAAACTAGCTCTGTTTTTCAAGTTTTTTATTTATTTGTTTGCATTAGATTTAAATTTTTTAAATTAATTATTTGAAAAAAAGATTTAGTTGCACTATTTTATCAATACTGCATTATATGGTAATGCATTTAGATGTGATATATATCTGTTAAACAGTGAGTTTTTCTCAAATCAACTAGGGACTAAATGGTCTATTAAACATGAGGTCTAGGAAAAAGGATGAACATTTCAAGGCTGCAGGAGGAACATTAAGCTTCTCTCTCACTGTGAAAAGATTCTACCGATCTACAAATGATCAACATGTTTTATCTTAAGTTCATCTGCCATTTCTTCAAATGGAGCCATAGTCAGAATAAGGTAAGAAATATTCTTATACTTCACAGCATTTATTTTTTGTAAAGCGATGATCCTGCATTAGTTGTATGTTGTATGTGCATTGTTGCTGTATTTGTTTTGTATATAATCATGTCAGTAATTACTTCACAAACACATAACAACTTCACACACAACTTGTAAGTTCACCTGTCTAGTTAAAGAAATGTGTATTGTATTTGTTTTAGTAGTGTCTAGTTATGAAAGTAAACTGAATTTTCATTTGTTAAACTTAGTGATATACCATTTTAATTTCAGTTAAAATATGTGGATGTTCCTATTAAATTTTTCAGAAAAACTGAATTGCTCTGAAATAATTCCAACTGTATAAATGTAAATATATTTCAACAAATAATGGAATTGGATTCTTTGTCATTTGGATTAATTCAATAGTAATGTATTCTAAATATGGAATTCAAACACAAAAATGAAAAGTTGTGAATCACCATCAACTTTCACTTTGCCACTTGGAGATTGGGATGATTCAAGTTACTATTGTAGCAACTATGTGTTAATGTGCATGGTCTTTACACCCCAGTACTTAATTGGACAAAAAAAAAAGGATCTACAATTCACAGTGATATGATGTACTATTGCATAAACAAGTTGACTTGACTTCATGTAGATCTTTAACTAAATAAACTTTTTCAATTCTTCAGTGTGTGATAGTGTGACAAAAAACATTCATGGTTTCTTGTGATTATGTGCAATATAATGACATATTAAGTTGACTTGAATACTGTTTCATTTCTAAGGTGTGGAAAAATGTGCATTATATTTTCATGTTGGGAGTTAATGTGAAAACAAAAATCTACTATTCCATGTGATATGATATACAATTGCATGCAAAAAATCCTAACCCTAACACATTCAAAGAACAATCAGTATGAACGTTTCCACCAAATGAAATGTTGCCGCTCATGATGCATCTATTTATTTGGCTCCAGATATTCAACTGATGCACATTGGAAAAACAAATGTAAAAAAAAAAGATTTAATCCATTACATGTATATAATTGTGCAGGAACATTTGGGATTGTCATTTGTATCACACTCATCTCTCATTCATTGAGACTCTACACTTAATCTGGTGATCTAAATGTATTTGCAATTCCCAGTGAAATCATTCTTTGAGTGCTTAAAAAAGAAATTCATAAGGATGTATAACTGTGTTAGACATCTTCATTTATATTCCGATGGAAGGTTTGTAACAATAATTAAGTCACACTCAAGGAACATAAGAACCTGTCCATCAAAGGAAATATCGCCGCTCGTGATGCAACGCACACTAATCAACATTTGTACTTGCAGACCAACTAAATAGTTGCGGAGAAAACACATTTAATTGATGACTTTACTATGTTTAGCTTAGGACTTTTCAAAAGCGAAGACCGGACTCTTTAGCCATCTTCGTGTTCATAGGAATGATTAATGGAGGACTTTTAAAATCGAAGACTGGACTCCTTAGCCATCTTCGTGTTTATAGGAATGATTAATGGAGGAATTTTAAAAGCGAAGACTGGACTCCTTAGCCATCTTCATGTTAATAGGAATGATTAACGTAGGAATTTTAAAAGTGAAGACTGGGCTCTTTAGCCATCTTCATGTTAAAAGGATGTAGTTGAGGACTTTTTCAAAGAAGATCGGTCTCGGTGGCCATCTTTGTACTTATAGGAAAGGATATTGTATTATGTTCTAAACATGAGGATTTTTAGCTGAGGACTAGATGTATTAATAGTCATCAATTGAATTGTTGATCCAAGACAAAATAGTTGGTTATGTCTGTGTGCATTTGTAGACAACCCAGCAGTGCACATCCTTTTTCTTGTTTTGCTTTTTTCACGTGCTACAATGCCTTGGACAAAGCATCATCATAACTTGGAATGTTTAAAGGCATTATAAAAATATCATAGAAGAATGAGTTTGTGAAATAACCGGTTATTTCAGTTCAGTTGAATAATAGTTGGGACATAATTAGTTGAGTGCAAGCTTTGAGGCTGATTCAACTCACTCGACATTAGTTGAGTGCGAAGTTTGTGAGGCTGATTCAGCCCTCAAACCGGATGCTTGTAGACCACCTTCAATAGATTTAACACGACGCCATCGTAAAAATTCGTTGCAGTCAGTTTATCAAAATGAAGTTGTCGGTCGACAAGCTCAAAACAGGAGTCAGCCGAAAATGCAAGCCTGAAACTTTTTATTGGGCTCCAGCTATTCAACTGATGCACGTTTGCAAAACAAATTTAAAAAAAAAAAAAAGGATGAAAATAGAAGCCATCAGATGTATATGATTGTGCAGGAACAGTTGGGATTTGTGTCGTTTGTATCACGCTCATCTCTCATCCACTGAGACATTGTGAAGCGATGTAACCAGTGATGTTTCGAAACATCTCTATTTAATTGTGATGAGGATATCTACAAACGTTTGTGTACAAATGTGTGATAATTCGCAGATTTTTCATCTCTGCACTTAATGTGGTGATCAAAATGTATTTGCAATTCCCAGTGAAATCATTCTTTGAGTGCTTAAAAAAGAAATTCATAAGGATGTATAACTGTGTTAGACGTCTTCATTTATATTCCGATGGAAGGTTTGTAACAATAATTAAGTCACACTCAAGGAACACAAGAACCTGTCCATCAAAGGAAATATCGCCGCTCGTGATGCAACACACAATAATCAACATTTGTACTTGCAGACCAACTAAATAGTTGCGGAGAAAACACATTTAATTGATGACTTTACTATGTTTAGCTTAGGACTTTTCAAAAGCGAAGACCGGACTCTTTAGCCATCTTCGTGTTCATAGGAATGATTAATGGAGGACTTTTAAAATCGAAGACTGGACTCCTTAGCCATCTTCGTGTTTATAGGAATGATTAATGGAGGAATTTTAAAAGCGAAGACTGGACTCCTTAGCCATCTTCGTGTTCATAGGAATGATTAACGCAGGAATTTTAAAAGTGAAGACTGGGCTCTTTAGCCATCTTCATGTTAAAAGGATGTAGTTGAGGACTTTTTCAAAGAAGATCGGTCTCGGTGGCCATCTTTGTACTTATAGGAAAGGATATTGTATTATGTTCTAAACATGAGGATTTTTAGCTGAGGACTAGATGTATTAATAGTCATCAATTGAATTGTTGATCCAAGACAAAATAGTTGGTTATGTCTGTGTGCATTTGTAGACAACCCAGCAGTGCACATCCTTTTTCTTGTTTTGCTTTTTTCACGTGCTACAATGCCTTGGACAAAGCATCATCATAACTTGGAATGTTTAAAGGCATTATAAAAATATCATAGAAGAATGAGTTTGTGAAATAACCGGTTATTTCAGTTCAGTTGAATAATAGTTGGGACATAATTAGTTGAGTGCAAGCTTTGAGGCTGATTCAACTCACTCGACATTAGTTGAGTGCGAAGTTTGTGAGGCTGATTCAGCCCTCAAACCGGATGCTTGTAGACCACCTTCAATAGATTTAACACGACGCCATCGTAAAAATTCGTTGCAGTCAGTTTATCAAAATGAAGTTGTCGGTCGACAAGCTCAAAACAGGAGTCAGCCGAAAATGCAAGCCTGAAGCTTTTTATTGGGCTCCAGCTATTCAACTGATGCACGTTTGCAAAACAAATTTAAAAAAAAAAAAGGATGAAAATAGAAGCCATCAGATGTATATGATTGTGCAGGAACAGTTGGGATTTGTGTCGTTTGTATCACGCTCATCTCTCATCCACTGAGACATTGTGAAGCGATGTAACCAGTGATGTTTCGAAACATCTCTATTTAATTGTGATGAGGATATCTACAAACGTTTGTGTGCAAATGTGTGATAATTCGCAGATTTTTCATCTCTGTACTTAATGTGGTGATCAAAATGTATTTGCAATTCCCAGTGAAATCATTCTTTGAGTGCTTAAAAAAGAAATTCATAAGGATGTATAACTGTGTTAGACGTCTTCATTTATATTCCGATGGAAGGTTTGTAACAATAATTAAGTCACACTCAAGGAACATAAGAACCTGTCCATCAAAGGAAATATCGCCGCTCGTGATGCAATGCACACTAATCAACATTTGCACTTGCAATTAAGTAGTTGTGGAGAAACACATTTAATTGATAAATTTACTGTCATTAGCTTAGGACTTTTCCTTTGTGGGTGGTGAGTCCTTAATGTTTGGCTGCACACTTGGCAGGTTTTTCCTATCTGAGCTTGAGTTATTGCCATAAATGAGATAAGTGAAATTAATGTTTTAGTTTTTTTGTTACTATAAGTAACTGACATTTTTCTGGATGTAAAGACATGCTCCAATGTGATTCCCTTTTTTGTAATTCATCTAATTTTCTTTGTAAAATTTCTGTATCTTGAGTTAATTTTATTGTTTTATATATTATTCAATTGTCTGGAAACAATCTGACTTTTGTTCCTGAACTTATGCAATTTGGTAAATTATTTATGTACATTAAAAATAGTACTAAACCTAAGACTGAACCACATTTCCATCGACATGAATATTGATCATATAATTGACTTTTTTTTTTTTATAATTATAAAGTTCCATTTCATATTTTTTTTATATAATTATAAAGTTCCATTTCAGATCTTTTAATTTTTCCAGTAATCCAACCACACAAAAACTTAATCTTCTATCAGCCTTCTCATGTTGCAGTGTTAACTTTTTATGTTCCTTTGTCTTCTTCATTGCTTATCTGAATTAGCTCTTGCTACTTTAGAAGTAAAATAACTGTTTTCTCTTACTTTGTTTACAAATTCAAATTCATTCTTTAATAACATATAGCCTTCAATTAACTTTAAAAAAAATATTGTTAAAGGACTCTTTGGATTGCATCCAATTATCAATTCAAATGGAGAGTAGCCAGGAGTAGTTCTATCATCAATTCAGTAGTTATCATAGCCTTTGTAAGTGACCTCTAGCGTTCTCACTCTGAAGCTGCATGCAACCATGTGCTCTCTTCTGTGTCTTATAAATAGAGAGACTTCTTTTGGTCTGACAGTTATGCTGGGCAGGGCATGTATTCCATATGGGTGATGAACGTATGCCAAAAGCAGTCTTTTTTGGTGAGGTGAGGTTATCCATGGGCAGTCAATAAACGCTATTGGACATGATATCTTGTTGTTTTGCCAGCATAATTTTCTTACTGTTACCCATCATATTTTCTTAGTTTTACCTGTCATATTTTCTTAGTTTTACCTGTCATATTTCCTTAGTTTTACATGTCATATTATCTTAGTTATACCAGTTATATTTTCTTAGTTATACCTGTCATAGTATCTTGTTTTAACATGTTTATCATTAGTGACTGTGGTATATTTCACTAGTACACCATTAACATATGCTGGAAAAAATTCTAGTTTTACTTCAATATTATATACTGTAAGTTGGAACTTCATTTGTATTAACATTATTGCTTTGTTACCTATTCTGATTTCCAATTCCTTATCTATTTCTTGGTACATTATATTTTTGGAGAATTAGATTCTTGTCTTTAATGTTGATAATAAATTTCTCTTTGGTGATCTAGATTTCAATAATATTGCTTTTAACAGGATGCATTTCTTTCTTTGTTCTCTCTATTAATGAGTTAATAACACTCAAAGTCTTGCCTCTTAGTTTACATATGAATATATTAGAACAAGTATCTTCATTGTAATTGCAAGTTTTACAGATAGTCTGAAAATAACTTCAGTATTTCATCAGTTTCTTTAAGGTCCCTCATTTTTTGCCTATAAATATTCTCTTTATGCTCACGCTTGGTAGTTTCTGTTTTGTCTCCCTTGTTTTGAATTGCAGCTTTTATTTTTCAGTTTTTTTTTTTTTTAATTTCTGATTCTTTGTCTGGTTTTGCTTCCTTTTATTTTCTTTCAGCATCTAGTTGCATTTCTCTCTTCTCTTTGTGCTTTGTAAATATTCTCTATATGTTCACGCTTGGTAGTTTCTGTTTTGTCTCCCTTGTTTGGAATTGCAGCTTTTATTTTTCAGTTGTTTTTTTTTTTTTTAAATTTCTGATTCTTTGTCTGGTTTTGCTTCCTTTTAATTTCTTTCAGCATCTAGTTGCATTTCTCTCTTCTCTTTGTGCTTTGTAAATATTCTCTATATGTTCACGCTTGGTAGTTTCTGTTTTGTCTCCCTTGTTTGGAATTGCAGCTTTTATTTTTCAGTTGTTTTTTTTTTTAAATTTCTGATTCTTTGTCTGGTTTTGCTTCCTTTTAATTTCTTTCAGCATCTAGTTGCATTTCTCTCTTCTCTTTGTGCTCTCGCCAACTCTTTAAAATATCAACTTGATTTTCTTTCCTTTCCATTTATGTCAAAACATCTTTCTTTTCTTCATCTTTAAGACCAAACAATTCAGCAACTTTCTTTACTTCAGTATATCCATCCATGTATCTATTAATACTTATCAAATGTACCAATGCATTCTGTACTTTTTTTATAGATAATAATGATATCTAATATCTTTTATAGTTTACAATCACTGACAATATTATCAAGCCAATACTATTGTGATTAACATAACACACTAAATTGTCAACAATCTAATAATCAATGTCATAATCAATTATTATGTCTTTACAATATATTATTTTGTCATATAGAAAGAGAAAACAAAATTAATAAAATATTATAATGTAAAAAAAAAATGTAACGAAGTTTATACCAAAATGTTACAATTATATAAATGATGATATGATGATGACTCAGTGCACTGAAAACTTTGATTAAATTGAGGATTCAAGCAACACATTGACCTCACTCTCTTACCCTAAAGCACATCCTGTTCCAAAAGCAAGATTTGGTCAATATATAAAAACAAACAAGCACAGCAGGAAAAAAAGACAGAAAATTTTCAAGAAATACTATATATACTTACAAATATAAATAAAAATGACTTAAAGACCCCAAGAAATTGTGCACAATATTAATACAATGTAAACATTAAAATAAACAATAGTCTAAACACAAAAATCTACTAGTGTTAAATCTGCGACCTCTAAAACCTTATGTTCTGATCATATATATATATTTTTTTACACATTGAAAAAAGACAAAATTTAACATGGACACAATATCAGTAATACCAAATTTTGACAAGAACAATACTGTCAACTGCTTTCTAAATATAGAACATAAAAATTAAAAATGAAAATCAAAATTATCAGTAATATATTTCAATACTGATTATCTTCCTGTAATGTCATTGAATACTAGCACTGATATAGCTCATCACTTTGAAGAGTGCTTCTTAATCTTTTCCCTGTCCAACTTCAATAGAATGTATATATAAATATATATATACTTTTACTGCACAAAATTACTGACTATTACTTGAGATGTATAATATACATCAGCACAAAATTACTGCCTGTGTCCAAATTTACAATTACTGTCCAACTTCAATACAATTATATATACTTGTACTGCACAAAATTACTATTATTTGATGAGATATATAATATACACAAATGTACTGTCTGCCTGTGTCAAAATTTACAATTACAGTTCAACTTCAATGCAATATATATATTTGTACTGCACAAAATTACTGACTATTACTTGATGTGATATATAATATACATAGGCATAAAAATATTGTCTGCCTGTGTCAAAATTTACAATCACTGTCCAACTTCAATATACTATTTACTAATTAATTGTTGGTGCACCTGAAGTGTCTGGTCGATTTTTGGGGCACCTTTTTCATCCTTCAACTGTCTAAGAGTGTTTACATACTATTTACTAATGAGATATATAATATACACAAACTTACTGTCTATGGTGTCAAAATTTACAATTACTGTTCAACTTCAATGCAATATATATACTTGTACTGCACAAAATTACTGACTATTACTTGATGTGATATATAATATACATAGGCATAAAAATATTGTCTGCCTGTGTCAAAATTTACAATCACTGTCCAACTTCAATATACTATTTACTAATTAATTGTTGGTGCACCTGAAGTGTCTGGTCGATTTTTGGGGCACCTTTTTCATCCTTCAACTGTCTACGAGTGTTTACATACTATTTACTAATGAGATATATAATATACACAAATTTACTGTCTGCCTGTGTCAAAATTTACAATTACAGTTCAACTTCAATGCAATATATATACTTGTACTGCACAAAATTACTGACTATTACTTGATGAGATATATAATATACATTGGCATAAAAATATTGTCTGCCTGTGTCAAAATTTACAATCACTGTCCAACTTCAATATACTATTTACTAATTAATTGTTGGTGCACCTGAAGTGTCTGGTCGATTTTTGGGGCACCTTTTTCATCCTTCAACTGTCTAAGAGTGTTTACATACTATTTACTAATGAGATATATAATATACACAAACTTACTGTCTATGGTGTCAAAATTTACAATTACTGTTCAACTTCAATGCAATATATATACTTGTACTGCACAAAATTACTGACTATTACTTGATGTGATATATAATATACATAGGCATAAAAATATTGTCTGCCTGTGTCAAAATTTACAATCACTGTCCAACTTCAATATACTATTTACTAATTAATTGTTGGTGCACCTGAAGTGTCTGGTCGATTTTTGGGGCACCTTTTTCATCCTTCAACTGTCTACGAGTGTTTACATACTATTTACTAATGAGATATATAATATACACAAATTTACTGTCTGCCTGTGTCAAAATTTACAATTACAGTTCAACTTCAATGCAATATATATACTTGTACTGCACAAAATTACTGACTATTACTTGATGTGATATATAATATACATAGGCATAAAAATATTGTCTGCCTGTGTCAAAATTTACAATCACTGTCCAACTTCAATATACTATTTACTAATTAATTGTTGGTGCACCTGAAGTGTCTGGTCGATTTTTGGGGCACCTTTTTCATCCTTCAACTGTCTACGAGTGTTTACATACTATTTACTAATGAGATATATAATATACACAAATTTACTGTCTGCCTGTGTCAAAATTTACAATTACAGTTCAACTTCAATGCTATATACTTGTACTGCACAAAATTACTGACTATTACTTGATGAGATATATAATATACATTGGCATAAAAATATTGTCTGCCTGTGTCAAAATTTACAATCACTGTCCAACTTCAATATACTATTTACTAATTAATTGTTGGTGCACCTGAAGTGTCTGGTCGATTTTTGGGGCACCTTTTTCATCCTTCAACTGTCTACGAGTGTTTACATACTATTTACTAATGAGATATAAAATATACACAAATTTACTGTCTATGGTGTCAAAATTTACAATTACTGTTCAACTTCAATGCAATATATATACTTGTACTGCACAAAATTACTGACTATTACTTGATGAGATATATAATATACATTTGCATAAAAATATTGTCTGCCGGTGTCAAAATTTATAATCACTGTCCAACTTCAATATACTATTTACTAATTAATTGTTGGTGCACCTGAAGTGTCTGGTCGATTTTTGGGGCACCTTTTTCATCCTTCAACTGTCTACGAGTGTTTACATACTATTTACTAATGAGATATATAATATACACAAATTTACTGTCTGCCTGTGTCAAAATTTACAATTACAGTTCAACTTCAATGCTATATACTTGTACTGCACAAAATTACTGACTATTACTTGATGAGATATATAATATACATTGGCATAAAAATATTGTCTGCCGGTGTCAAAATTTACAATCACTGTCCAACTTCAATATACTATTTACTAATTAATTGTTGGTGCACCTGAAGTGTCTGGTCGATTTTTGGGGCACCTTTTTCATCCTTCAACTGTCTACGAGTGTTTACATACTATTTACTAATGAGATATAAAATATACACAAATTTACTGTCTATGGTGTCAAAATTTACAATTACTGTTCAACTTCAATGCAATATATATACTTGTACTGCACAAAATTACTGACTATTACTTGATGAGATATATAATATACATTTGCATAAAAATATTGTCTGCCGGTGTCAAAATTTATAATCACTGTCCAACTTCAATATACTATTTACTAATTAATTGTTGGTGCACCTGAAGTGTCTGGTCGATTTTTGGGGCACCTTTTTCATCCTTCAACTGTCTAAGAGTGTTTACATACTATTTACTAATGAGATATATAATATACACAAACTTACTGTCTATGGTGTCAAAATTTACAATTACAGTTCAACTTCAATGCAATATATATACTTGTACTGCACAAAATTACTGACTATTACTTGATGAGATATATAATATACATAGGCATAAAAATATTGTCTGCCTGTGTCAAAATTTACACTGTCCAACTTCAATATACTATTTACTAATTAATTGTTGGTGCACCTGAAGTGTCTGGTCGATTTTTGGGGCACCTTTTTCATCCTTCAACTGTCTAAGAGTGTTTACATACTATTTACTAATGAGATATATAATATACACAAATTTACTGTCTGCCTGTGTCAAAATTTACAATTACAGTTCAACTTCAATGCAATATATATACTTGTACTGCATAAAATTACTGACTATTACTTGATGAGATATGTAATATACATTGGCATAAAAATATTGTCTGCATGTGTCAAAATTTACAATCACTGTCCAACTTCAATATACTATTTACTTATTAATTGTTGGTGCACCTGAAGTGTCTAGTCGATTTTTGGGGCACCTTTTTCATCCTTCAACTGTCTACGAGTGTTTGATTTGTGATAGGGCAAAGCAATTGTGAATATATAATATTAAAAATAGATTTTTATTAATTTATGTAAATGTTTACTATTTTCACCATCTGAGCTGTGAATGAATCTTGTTTTTAATGACCCAACTGTATAAAACTTAGCTCTTGAGCTATGAAGGGGGAATAACCCTTGAGAGATTATGGGCATGACATAGCCTTAATTGTGCTGATGTGCCAAAAACAAAAAATATCAATACCTTCCAACTGTTGGGCACCTATATGGTCATCAATTGTTGGAATACTTCATCCCTCATACCAACTGCTGGGCACCTCAAGTGTGTCCTGTCAGCTATTGGGGCACCACAAGTGTCCTAACAACTGTCTGGGCACCTCAAATATCCTTTTAACTGTTGAGGCACCTTAGGTATCGTATCTATTGTTGAAGCACTTCAAATGTCCTATCATTTGTTGGGGCATCTCATTTATCCTAACAACTGTTGGGCACTTCAATAATCTTATTTTTGGGCACTCCAAGTGTTCTATCAATTGTTTGGGCACTCCAAGTGTCCTATCAATTGTTAGGCACCTCATCGATCATACCAACTGTTGTCCACCTCAAGTTTGTCCAATCAGCTGTTGGGGCACCACAAGTGTTTCAACACTTTTTAGGCACCTCAAATGTCCTTATAACTGATGGGGCACCTCAATATCCTATCAATTGGTAGGGCACCTTAAGTATCCTATCAATTGGTAGAGCACCTCTAGTGTCCTATCAATTTGTAGGGCACCTCTTGTCCTATTGTTTGGTAGGGCACTTCAAGTATCCTATCAGTTGGTAAGGCACCTCTTTTTTCCTACCAACTGTTAGATAACCACAAGTCTCCTATTAACTGTTGGGGTACCTAAAGTATCCTATCATGGGGCATCTCATTCATCCTAACAACTCAATGGTCTTATTGTTGGGGCACTCTAAGTGTCCTATCAATTGTTGGGCACCTCATCCATCATACCAACTGTTGTTCACCTCATGTTTGTCCTATCAGTTGTTGGGGCACCACAAGTGTCCTAACAACTGCTTGTCCTTTTAACTTATGTGGCACCTCATGTGTCCTATTAACTGTTGGGGCACATCAAGTATTCATTCAACTCTCTCTATATATATTATATTATATTATGTTAGTTTTGATTACCATTATAAATAAATAAATAAATAAATATGATTATGGTTATTATATATTATATATAATCTGCAGTGTTTTTACAAATGTGTAGTCCTGCTTATTACTCCCAGAACCACTTTTTTTTTTTCAGTTTCATTAGCAACATATGAATTTATATATTTGAAATGTTTAATCACACTTCTTTTTACTGAAGTTTAATTTTTTGTTAACAGATATCAAGCTACAAAATAAAATTCCAATTTTTTAGGTTTTCGCCTATATCTGCAATTTATATCTATATATTAAGTTTTGTTACCTTGAACTCTTTCAAGTTTTTGTTACACAACTTTATATTTCAGATTCTTTTTGTTCTTCCTTAGGTTCAAATGTATCAGTTGTTTTTGTTGACAGATATCAAGGTACAGAAATAAGAATCTAATTTAGTGTTTTTTAAAGCTTGATTAGTCATAATATTTGCACTATTATTTCCAATATGTGCCAGAGTGTCTGCTAAATGTAACTAGTATGATTAAAAACATGGTCATTGCAAAGTCTAACATATGGACAAGTAGGATGCTTGGGGCTTGATTCAGTGAAAGAATGTTGGACAAGCAGAAATGTTATGGAGTGTGTGTGTTTTTATGGTGACTGTGGTAAGAGGTAAGCGATTGGATGTGAATGATGCAAAAGTGGCATTGTCGTCACTGGGTCTTAGTTAGGGGAGACGACTCCAGAATGTAAGACTGAAAGGTTGTGTTATTGTAGTGAGTTAGATTGTAAGAAATTTTATTACTTAAGTCTACTACATTTATTTCATGTGATCACAAGTATTATAAATGTTATATTTAGTTTTGTTCACAAGGAAGTTGTTCAAGTTCTTATTAGCTAAGATATATTATGCCTTCAACAGTTTAGTTGACTACCAGCAGTTTGGTGCTACAAGTCAACAACAGTCAGACTAAATTAAATAAAGCCATGTCTATTTCTACATGATTTTGTTGCTACTAACCTGGTGTTACTAACAACTAACTCGAAAAGGGAGAGGAGAATTATCATCTTATTCATGTACTATTTACATTAGATTTTTACCAAATTATTAAATTTTTACTACCCTTACTATTTTAACTGTGAATAGACCTTGATTACTGACTTGACTTGACTGAACTCAAAGTCAACTTTATTCATTCTACTTCCTGTTTTCTACATCAGGAATTCCACGTGTCTTTTAAACTCTTAACATGACGTGAACTTTAGATCATGCAATGTCAACTAAGACTGTGACACATTTTCCTTTGCTGAAAGGTGAAACTATTTCTAGTAAAAAGAAAAGAACAAGACTTATGGAATTTGAAAACAAATGTTAAGACGTCAAGAACTTAAACCATTTTTGAATATCCTCACTTCACCATTTAGTACAGAAGCTGATTCAGCTCCTGAGGAAATACTTCCTAGCAAATTATGACCCAAAAGAGAAGCAGTTTGAAGGGTGCATAAGCTGTATTTCCACACTTAAAAAGACTTGATGCTAAACTTTGACATTTTTGGATGCACAAGAATATTTTCTTTTGTTTGAACATATGCAACCAGAAGAACCAAGTGGATGCTGACTGGCTGTAATTTAACAGCAGTCACAAAGATAAGAACTAGTAAAGCTAGTTCCAGAGTTCCGGAACATTATGCACAATTAAATACTTCACATTAAGTATAACTGGATTGTTGTGAAGAATGAATGTGATGTAAAAAGACAGTAACAAATTTTTTAAAAATATTAGTTAAATTAGTTTAAAAAATTGCTAAATCTTGTTATAATTCCTCAATTTGAATGTCTAATACAGTATACAAGTAAATTAATAGACAGCTAGCATATTTTTCTAAGTTGTAAATACAAATTATATATATGTGGCCCCCTATTCCTAAAAAAAAAAATTTAATGCGGCCCTCAACAGAAAAAGGTTGTCCATCCCTAATTTAGATGGTTGATTTTAAAAGGGAGACAATTAAATTAGAAGTTATACTACTTAGACATAAAAAAAAACAAAACAAAGATACAAAGGGATAAAATAAAGTACCAGTTGTTATTCTTAAAATAAAAAAAAATGTATTTAACACATTAGCATATTCTGTTCCAAAAATATAAACTTGATCAGAATATTTATTGCTAGAGTTGTATACTCTAAACATTACTACAACAGATATATTGACATGCTGATCTATTGGTTCCCATGGGATAAAACACTGTCAGGCAGTCATCTAATGAACAATGTAGTTAACACCCAGGACTATACATAAATACTTCATGTCAACTTAATAACATTGTCACTACCAACGAGGTTCAATGTACAATGAATTTACACTGAATTCTATAAATGATTATAAAAACTAAAATGCAAGTAAATAAATGCTTTCACTATGATATACATATTCTACGTATATACAAACAAAACAAACTTGATATGAATAAACCAAAATTTTTATCACTTTAAAAAAAATAGTTCAGTGCAGAGAGTACATTAAATATGAGATGTTTTTAATATATAGCTATAAAAACCTTAATTATGTAATACAATAAATATGCCATTGTACAATATTTCATTTACAAAACATAGTTGAAAAAAGTCTAGTAATATAGCAGTGTCAGTGGTAACATTTTCATAAAGAACTCTTAAAAGAAAACTACAGTTGATAATCTTATCTTATATAATATAGATGTTACTTCAAAATAGAAGATAACGCATATATTAAAAAGTAAATTAAGTTATTAGTAACAAGTAAAATACAAGCCAGTGGTTTCAAATACTAATATATCCAGTTATCATTTATTAATAGGTCTAATCACCTGTACAGGTACCATTTATTCAAAAAACATTCCACATAAAGATGATGTAATCTCAAAAATGAAAATGTTTTCTTTTTAAATTTCTTTAGCATTTAAATTTTTTAATGGAATCCTGTGGTTAATTAACTGTACTTATACCTATTTAAATTTCAATGACAAATATTCTAAAATCCAAAGTAAATGAATAATAGGTACCTGGTAAATTTAAATTAATAAACATAGCAAGTTGTCTTAAAAAACAAACACCCAAATTGACCTTTGATCCCTCTTTCATGAACACTCTCAGCATCAAGAAAACTAAACCATTCATGAACAGTATTGCCTGAGCATAAAATTGTGTTATTTGGCGACTACAAAAAGTTGTATACAATTAATCTCAATCTTTTATCACTAAACGGATAGAAATCTTTCTGCTAGACAAGTAAGCAATGGATTTCAGATATCCCTCACAGCTTCTGTGGTTGAATGATTCTCAGAATAAAAGCTGCTTAGAATAATATCAGTTGAGCTTGACCATCACTAAACAGAATTGACAGGTAAGGGGACACACAATTCGTTCACTGAAATTTATAATGCAGAAATTTTCAATAGTAATTATGAAATTTTAAGAAAAGATAGGGCTTAAAATCATGGAGGAGTTCTTTTAGCAATAAAAAACACTCTTATAGCAGAAGAAATTACCTTACCTAACTCAAAAATATAGAATCTACATTTTGTAAAATTAATACCACCTCAACATCCCTAATAATAGGCAGCATTTACAGACCACCAAATTCTAGTTTAGAATACATGCAAGAACTATGTAATCAGATTACTACACTTAAAGAGACAGATAAAAATGCAGTTTTTTGGATTATGGGTGATTTCAACATACCTGATATAAATTGGAAAACACTAACCATAGATAAACACCAAAACCCTAAGGACATAAATGAGCTTTTCATAGAAACTTTACACAACCTAAGTTTATATCAAATCATTAAAAAGCCAACTAGATTAAACAACACATTAGATCTCTTCTTAAACAACAGACCTGGATTAGTAGTTGATTATGATATTATCCCTGGTCTATCAGACCATGAGATCATAAAAATACACAGTCAGATAAAAGCAGTAGCCAATACAAAACCCCAAAGAAAAATTTTACTCTGGAATAAATGTAACCTAACACAACTACACCAAGCTGCAACAAACATTCTTATTAGAAAAAGACATTAACCAACCAGTCGATGACCTCTGGAATTTCATTAAAAACCATCTTAAAAGCATTATAGAAAATCATATACCAACTAAATACACATCAAACAAAATAAATAAATGCTGGTTTAATAATAGACTAAAGAAGCTTTGTAAACAGAAGGAAAACCTATATAGAAAATTTAAAGAAACCAAGGCAGAAAGAGTTTACAAAAAGTATATAAAAATTAAACACCTAACCCAAAAAGTAAGCAGACAGCTGCAGAGTGAATACATAAACAAGGTAATATCTAAAGATAACAACAAAAACCTATGGTCATACATTAAGTCTAAGAAAATGGAAACAACAGGCATAGCGCCTTAAAAGATGACCATAACATAATACATAATGATAATGAAACTAAAGCAAACATCCTAAACAAATACTTTGCATCAGCATTATCAGCCCCAGGAGACAAAGACATATTACTTAATTTGAACCAAGTAGACAACATAGAAGATTTAGTAGTACAAGAAAATGGAATTCAAAAACTATTAGCCAACACCAAACCAAATAAAGCTTCTGGACCTGAAGGTATTCCAGCTAGATTACTCAAAGAACTAAGCAATGAACTAGCCCCAGTGTTCAAAATACTCTTTCAGGCATCGCTTAACCAGGGCAGAGTACCAAAGGACTAGAAAGAAGCTAATGTCACCCCCCTATTTAAAAAAGGAGAAAAATCTGACCCAGGAAACTACAGACCAGTATCACTTACCAGCATCACATGTAAAATCCTAGAACACATAATATGTAGCAACATCATAAACCACTTAGACAAACATAATGTTCTCACCCCATACCAACATGGCTTTAGGAAATATAGATCATGTGAAACACAACTAATAGGACTAATTGATGATTTTTCAAAAGGTTTAGATAATAGTGAACAAATAGATGCTATCTTACTAGATTTTTCCAAGGCTTTTGACAAAGTTCACCACTATAGTTTGCTTAAAAAATTAAAATATTTCGGCATTAATGGTCCACTGCATCAGTAGATTAAAGATTTTCTGATAGGGAGAGAACAAACTGTAATAATAAATGGCTCTAAATCAACACCGATAACAGTAAACTTAGGTGTACCTCAAGGAACAGTCTTGGGTCCACCACTATTTTTAATTTACATAAATGATTTACCAAATTGCATTAGTTCAGGAACAAAAGTCAGATTATTTGCAGACGATTGCATAATATATAGAACAATAAAAACAACACAAGACACAGATATTTTACAAAGAGAATTAGATGAATTACAGAAAAGGGAATCAAATTGGAGCATGTCTTTCCACCCAGAACAATTGCTAGAACTTAGCCAAATAACCTCAACGAAAGGAGTATAAAATAACAAAATAGAATGTTTAATAACCAAATAGGAAACTAGATCTAGAATTACACTAATCACATCACAAGCGTCGTTTTCATCTCTAATCATCGGCCATCTTGACTTCCTCTCTTATTTCCTGTCTCTGTCCCGTGTCTCCTGGTGCGCAGTCTCACACCTAATGACAGCGTGCATTGTAGAGTCATAACACCAATTGCTGCAACTCTCGGCTAGGCACTCAACGAATAGGCATGCAACTCAACACAGTGTAACAGGAAATAAAGACAGGTGTTTATTCACTAGGACAAACACATAGCATCCTTCAGCTTCCTCAGAGTCTTGCTACTAACTATACCAGTCCTTTGCTACTTAACCCGAATGTGGACCAACGACAGCCTTCCCCGCTTCGCTCCAGGTCCCTACTACAACCTTCAGGCAGCACCAAAAGCTGGCTTGTTAGTTTCCAAACATTCAGACTCTTCACAATCCCTGATGCCCTGTTCTTCTCTCCATTCTAGTCTCTTCCTGTTTACGTTCACTAGTGCGCTAGTGTGCACCTCAAGCACTGGTGCAAGGCAGGGTTACAACACTACCCCCATGTTTACACAACATTTGAATAGTAACACAAAGATTATATAGGAAACTAAAAGCAGTGATAAATCTAGGAATAAAAAAAAAATACTGATAACAGTGAAAATAATTTCACAACAGTTTTACAAGTTTTAATTAATCTTTTAGACATTTAAAACAATGTTTAATGATTATAAATCTGTCTACTAAAGCAAAAAAAAATTTCTTTAATTTTCAAATTAAATTATTGTGACCAAAAAAGCTATCACCCTAACTTCAATACTGCTTACCAAGACAGATTGCAACTTATAGTTCGTCCATCGTGGTTTGATGATGACCACTTTGTCATCCAGGGGGCTGAGGGCTTTGCACTGGGGTTTTATGCCTCCTCATGTGGCTGGTGAGACCTATGTGAGCCCGGAATGTTCGGCCGCACACTGGGCAGGTTATTCCAGCTGGAGCTAGTGTCGTGGGCCTTGCTTTTCTTTTCTGGCGTTTTTCTTCTGCCAGCATTGTTCTTTTTTCCCCAGCAACCTGTGCGCCAGTTTTCACAGCGCGACGCCATGATGCTCTGTCATGTGCCTCTGTCTCCCAGGTGCCTGGGTCTATGCTGAACGCCTTCAGAGAAGCATTGAGGGTGTCCCTGAAGCGCTTTCTTTGACCACCTTGCAAGCGCTTTCCTTCGCTTAGTTGGCCATACAGGAGTCGTTTAGTGATGCGGTGGTCTTCCATTCTGTAGACGTGACCTGCCCATCGCAGCTGGGACTGCATCAGGATTGTGTGGATGCTTTGCAGACACACTCTGGTATTTTGTCTTGCCATTTGACATTTAGTATTTTTCTCAGACATGTCATGTGGAAGTGGTTTAGTTTCTTTGCATGTTTACTGTACACTGTCCATGTTTCTGAGGCATATAGCAATGTAGGGAGGATGACGGCTCTATAGACCCCTAGCTTGGTGTTTGTGGAGATACCACGTCTGTTCCAGACATTTGTAGACAATCTGCCGTAGGATGCACTGGCCTTGGCGATACGCAGGTTGATTTCACTATCGATTTTTCCATTTCTGGAGAGTGTGCTGCCAAGATATGTGAATTTGTCCACTGCGTTTATATCCTGTCCATTTATAGTAATGCTTGGATCCATATAGGCTTTCCCAGGAGCAGGTAGATATAAGACTTCAGTCTTGTTCGTATTGATGGTAAGGCCAAAGTCTGAACATGCTCTTGAGAAGTCACTGACGATGCTCTGCAGATCGTTTTCAGAGCAGGCACAGTCGTCAGCAAATAGCAAGTCTCTGATTACTGCTGCGTTTGTTTTTGTTTTTGCTTTAAGCCGCCTCGGGTTGAGTAGGCCACCATTAAATCTGTATGATATATTTATCAAGACAGATTGCAACTTAGTTTCTGGATCAATGACAACAACCACTTCATGATTTTCTCATACAATGTAGATCAGAGATTTCTGTGTAAAGAAAGGAGATTCAATTCAGAAGTTGCAAGTCAGAAATACAAAAAGCAACACAAATATGTATTTGCAAATACAGACAAAAATATACCACTCAAGGCTGAATTCATTCATAGAAATTTATGGCAGAATACATAGAAATATGAGAAGTAAATAGCTTGATAGGCAGAAACATGACCTGTAAATTACTTGATAGGGTTAATGTTATAATTGAAATTTAACAGTAGACTTCAAATAAGAAAAGAATGTTAATGTATGTTAAATTACAGGTTTCACTAGTTTAGCTAATAGCAATTTGAATATTATTTTACACTTGGTAACTACATGCTTCAACTTTACTCTGTGCAAAAGTGCAGTCCTACCTTGATTTCTATCAAGTGATCTCCAGCCTACATGTTTCAGTTCTTTACCAGCCATTAACATAAGACAATCAAAGCCATATTGTAAATCATGTGAACTATCTGAATTGTTCTTCTCTTCTACAGTAAGATGTCTTCACTCAATGCATAATTCCCCTAGAATGAAGAAGATAAGATAATCCATGCATTGTTAACAGAAAGATGTCAATTAACTGTGATGTCATCCTCTGAGCTGAGTCAGCTAGAGCTGCTCCCAATGTTTATTCCTGTCAAGAATGCCTTGCTTTGGCAAGTCTTTCAAAACCTTTTACAACTTACACCTTCAAGTGTCTTTCAATGAACAGATCATGTTGATCCTCTGCCAACATAAAGAAGTATACATAGATATTAGCATTTCAAAGTCATGGGCCAAAAGCTCAGTCATTTTTCATTTCGTTTCTATATCAATATTTTGATTTTTTGTCGGCTAAAGGATTTGTGTACCTCATAGGAAAACAATGGGGTCCTGGGTTTGAACCTCCAGCCTCAATGAAGATTGGGATTTTGAATTTTTAGGGTGCCCCTCAGTAACCCAACTCTAATGGGTAACTGATTTTAGGTGGGGAAAATTAAGGTGGTTAGTCATTGTGCTGGACACATGACGACCTGCTCATTAACCACTAGCCATAGAAACATAACCTTGACATCATTAGCTCCATAGATCGCAAGGTCTGAAAGGTAAACTTTACTTTTTTTTTTATTAATATCCCCTGTGCATCCCATTACTTCTTACTTATGTACAATAGATTTCTCTTTTCCCTTCCTTGTGTTTCTTGAATCTAGTATCTTTTTATAGAGCATTCTGATACCTCCACAAAGCTAATGGATTATATTATTTGTCATAATGTCCAAAAATAGAAACTAATTATTTTATAATGAGAATATGGGTATGTGTGTTGTCTATTCAGTATCCAAAACTACACATTTCTCAAGAAAAAATCAACAAATTAAACATATTGAAAAGGTAATAAAAATTAACAAGGATTATGTGAAGGTCTTTCCAAATTTTATTAAGATTTGTGGTTAAACAGTAGAGTTCTTTTTATTTGTTTAAATAGATCATTGAGTGTAATACTTCAAGACCTATATCTAGTTCCTAATCTTCAGACAGGTGATCATGGATAAAATCTGAACATTTTCATTTCAATGTATGGATTCCAGGGTGGAAAGGTGTTCTACAGCTTCTGCAAAGATCATGCAGTATCCACCCTAGACAAACAGTATCCACCTTAAACAAACAGTATCCATTTCTATATAAAAAAAATACATACATATAATTTTCTTTACATATTAAAAGAAAAAGAGAAAGATTACCTGAGGTGACCAGACACCATCAGTAAAGCAATATTTTTTTGAGATATCAGTTACTGGTTCGGAAACTGCAGATGGATCAGTCACTGTACAAAACTTGGTCAGTAAAATTTGAAGTAGACAACTCCATGGTAAACAATAAAATCGCCACCTGAAAACACAAATAAACAATAAGAGGATGTAGACACACACAAAAATTATTACAATGTATGATTTTAATTCAATGTGAGCCAAAGGAATAGTTATAACCTTATATAGCCTTAAACACATCAAACATTTGAACTAGTGACCAATACTGCACCACATTTTAAGGATAAATGTATAAAATATACAGCTATTTTATTTGAATAAATGTGACTATTAAAGTCAATATAAACAAATATGAGACTGTGTGACAAAAGTGTAACTTAAATATTACATACTGTTTGTGTTTTTTTTTTCTCTATGTTCTCATTATAAATTGTAGGGTTCAGATATATATATATTTATCGAAGATGAACTCCATTCTTTTCAGATCAGGCAGCTTTCCATACAATCTTTATTCTAAAGGACTGTTGGGGGCCAGTATTTTGTTTGGGCCTCATGATAAAACAAGGCCACGTGTTTCAACATTCAGAATAAGTGTTGCCTCATTATGTTGTGCCCTGTTCAAAGGTGAAAAATAATTCATTGACTGTGTCCTGATAGAATGTAACATGCATCCTTAATCCTGATGTTTGAGTTCTTCTTCTTCTTCATCGTTCTCATTGTTATGTTGGAGTGTTCATATGACTAGACCAATACATGAGATGAACTGCGCAGTGGTTTCCAAATCAGGGAGCTCTCCATATAGTTTTCTTTCTATTGGGGTGATTTGGGGCCAATGTCTTATACGGGCCTCTTGGTAGAGAGAGCAGTTTTGGAGGACGTGGTCGGCATTTTCTGGTGATACTCCACATGGGCAGATTTCACTGGTTCCAATTTTGAGCTTCCGGAACATGTGTTGTCGCATTTTGTTGTGTCCGGTCCTGAGTCGAAAGATTAGACGTTGGTCTTGTCGGGATAGCTTATAGTAAGCATCATCTTTCTTGTGATTTGGATGGGAGCTCGTCCATTTCTCATTTATTTTATCTACAATTAATTTCTTCTGGATAGAGAGCAGAGTTTACTTGTGAGTTTGTTCTCCCACTCTTGGCGAGTGTGTCAGCCTTCTCATTTCCTGCTAGTTGTATGTGAGCTGGTATCCATTGAATGACGGTTTTTTTGCTGTTGTGGTTGAGCTTTGTGAGTGCTGTTCTGAGGTTTTTAATACAAGGGGAATCAGAGTTTTGCAGGCTTTGGAGGGTTGTTTTTGCGTCTGTTAGAAAGACAATCTGACTGTGAGGGGAACTTGGATGATTTGCTAGCATGGTAGCAGCTAGTGCTAGTGCTTCCCTTTCTGCTCTGTGACTGTCAGAGAGCTCTCCAGTTGCAAAGGATTTTTCTAGTTTTCCTCCATCTGGCCATTCGATAAGTATTCCAGCTCCTCCATTTGTGGTGGCTTTATGGGATGAGCCATCTGTGTAAACTCTGATCCACTGATTGCTAGGGTAATTGGTATGTAGAAAACAGTTCACTATTTCCTTGAGCTCTGTTGGTCTGTAATCAAATTTTCTTTTTATTTTTTCAATATGGTCCCTTATAGTAGGAAGAGGGCTTTCGTCCCAGGGTGGAGATTCATTATAGTGTTTCGAGGATTCCAGAGTAATTTTTTCAAGTTGGTGTTTCTTTTTTAGGTTTAGAGATTCCTGTATGAAATTGGTCCTTTTGAGACGGTTTTTTGTGCCAGTTTTGTGGATTTTTGTTCTGAGTGGGTGCCTCTCCAAGGTTTCCAATTTAGTGAATTGGGAAAGGATTTTTATTTCTCTTCTTTCATCCAGAGAGATCAGGGCAGCGGTTTCCTCCATAGCTCTTATGGGTGTTGTTTTGATTGCTCCTGTCATTATCCTTAGACCAATATTTTGAACCTTGTCTATTTTTCTTAGGTTAGTTTGGGCTGCTGAGCCCCATGCTGTGGCACCATATTCTAGTACAGGTCTTACATAACTGGTATAGGTCTTTTTCAGGATGTTGTGATTAGCTCCCCAATCTGTGCCAGCTAATTTTTTCAAGAGGGATAGTCTCTGGATGCCTTTACTCTGTGTTTTATCTATTTGGTTTTTCCAGGTTAGTCTCGGGTCATAGGTGACTCCAAGATAAGTAGGGCTGTCATTTTTTTCTAAAGCTTCCTTATCTAATGTTAATTTTATTGTTTGTTGTTTTGTTGACAGTGAGAATATGGTATATGTTGTCTTTTTTGTGTTAATGGACATGCCCCAGTCTTTGGACCAATTATTGAGTTTATCAAGAGCATCTTGTAATCGAAATTTCGATGTTCCTATGTTTGAGTGACAACTGTTATATTTTTGGTTTATACTACTCTTTTTTTCTTTTTCTATTCTCTTCTGGATATAGTGGAATTTAAGAAAAGAAAAAGTAAAGTACCCCTTTCAGACCTTGTGGTCTATAGGGCAGATGATGTAAAGGGCATCTGTTTCTGTGGCCTATGGTTAACGAGGGTGTCATGTGTCCAACCACCTCTACTTTTCCCTAACTAATGTCAGGTACCCACTAGAGCTGGGTGGATTCAAGAGGTGCCCAAAGATCCCAAAATTAAAAACCCCAGTCTTCAGCAGGATTCAAACCCTACACCCTGGTTCAGTAGCCAAGTGCTTTACCACTTAGTCACTGCACCTCCCATGGAATTTAAGACTGCTTAGTTATTCTCCCATTTGGGCAGTGTCAGATTTTTTTTCTCCTCTATTTGAAAGTGTGCTGGGATCCATTGGAGAACAGTTTTCTGGCTATTATTGTTGAGATTTATAAGAGCTGTCCTGACCTTTTTGATAGAGGAGGCATCAGATTTGTTTAAACATTAGAAAGAAATGTTTATTCATTAGAAATTGTGCATGAGAGATCGCCAGTGGCAATTAAATTTTCTAATCTTTCTCAATTGAGCCATTTATTGAATAAGACAGCTCCTCTGTTACTGGTGGATTCTTAAGATGATTCTTATAATTGACCCACTAGTTATTGGTTTATTAGATTTGTAGAAAAATATTCACCATTTTCTTGAGATCTTTCTGATTGTGATAAGATTTTTTGGTTATGTTTTCAATACTGTCTCTTACAGCAGAAAGAGAGCTTAGGTCCCACTGTTTACCTGATTCATAAATTATATTTTATAAGTGGTGTTTCTTTGAGATTCTTGTATGAAATGAGGTCTTTTCAGTTAGTTTTGAGTGCCAGACTTGTGGGTTTAAGTTTTGAGTGGGTAGCTCTCTTAGGTTTTCATTTTAGTAAACTGATTAAGGATTATTATTTCTCTTATTTTGTCCAGAGAAACCAGGGAAAAAATGATCTCTTCCATTGCTTTGAAGGTTGTTGTTTTCATTGTTTGGAGTTAGGTTTTTGTTTTACTTTTTTACTTTGACAATTTTCTGTAGAATTGACTGCTGAATCATATGATGTAGCACTGTGTTCTAGAGTGATGTAGCTGGTACATTTCTATTTCAAAATGTTGTAATTTGCTTATGGAAGCTCACAGCCTGCTAGGTGGTTGGTGTTAGCCTTCCCTGGTTGTCCAAGAAGTCTACATCTGAGTTGCCAGTTACACTGATGTGATTTGGTATCCACTGCATCTAGTGTGTTGTAGCTGGTACATTTCTATTTCAAAATGTTGTGATTGGTATCTACTGCATCTAGCGTGTTGTAGCTGGTACATTTCTATTTCAAAATTTTGTGATTTGGTATCCACTGCATCTAGTGTGTTGTAGCTGGTACATTTCTATTTCAAAATGTTGTGACTTGGTATCCACTGCATCTAGCATGATGTAGCTGGTACATTTCTATTTCAAAATGTTGTGACTTGGTATCCACTGCATCTAGCATGATGTAGCTGGTACTTTTCTATTTCAAAATGTTACTTGGTATCCACTGCATCTACTGTAATGTAGCTGGTACTTTTCTATTTCAAAATGTTGTGACTTGGTATCCATTGCATCTAGCATGATGTAGCTGGTACATTTCTATTTCAAAATGTTGTGATTTGCTCCCAATTAATATTTCCATTTTATATCTTTTTCAATTTTACTTTTTTTTTAGTTGACTTTAAAGACTGTCATTTTAATCATACTGCCATGTAAGATCTTGAAATTTGTTGAGCCATGGATTGGGCAATCATAAATCTATAAAGGTTAGTATGAGTGAAAGCATCAATGAGTTTGAATATAACTATAGCAAACAGATTAAAAAAGTAAAAGTTCTCCTTTCAGACCTTGTGGTCTATAGGGCAGATGATGTTAAGGTCATCTGTATCTGTGGCCTATGATTTACGAGGGTGTCATGTGATGTGGCCAGCACAACGACAAATCACCTTTACTTTTTCCCAACCAATGTCAGGTACCCATTAGAGCTGGGTGGACTCAAAGGCGCCCAAACATCCAGAAATTAGAAATCCCAGTTTTCACCAGGATTCATAGCTGGGACCCCCAGCATGGAAGCCAAGAGCTTTACCACTCAGCCACCACGACTCCATCAAATTGATTAGGCTAAAAGTAGTCCTATAGTTCTTTGAGTGAAAAGAACACAAGAAAACAGTGTTTAATGAATAAAAAATGGAAGAAGAAACTTTTTTTTTCCACTAAAGTAAATCAAAGTAATGTTCCCCTTTCAGACCTTACAATCTATGGGGCTGAGGATGTAAAGGTCATCTGTTTCTGTGGCCCATGGTTAATGAGGTTGTCAGCACAACAACCATCCGCCTTTACCTTCCCCATCACATCAGGTACCTTTAGTTTGGTAGACATAGTCATGTGATCATGGCATGGCACACATATTGTTGGTAAAAATCTGGTTTCTATGCACAGTCAACACACGCTTTTAGGCACTTACCATGGATAAGTCGAGCAAAGAAAGATATAGTCAGGAAATTACAGAAATAAATAATATTGATCCTTACACTTTGAAAGCAAGCCATCATAATAAAGAAAATGATTTGCTGCCCTCCTTGTGTTATCCAGATCTCTTCACTTATAATCTTGTTCTACTGAAAGTGCCTACACAATCACAAAGGATGAATTCAAGGTATTCCGAATCAATTTTATTGTTAGACCTAGATTAGATCTAGATCTACTAATCTAGACTAGATTCTAGATCTATATTTTAGCTATTTAAGTTAGCATATCTAGACATATATACAACATTCATATAGATTGTGATAGAGATCTACTCTTTACTCAAGCCTTCAAGGTCTAGTATTCTAGATCTAGATCTATGGCTATATAGATCTATTATATATTATATACAAAATCTGGATGATGTCTCAGATTAGAGTGTGACTAGATCTAGAGTCTAGCCTACATAATACTTAGTAGGTCATTCTAGATCTCATCTAGACTCTATAGAATAGATCTAGATAACATCTAAAATCTACATATCTCTTTTGCTGCATATTTTAAGCATATGAGACTTAATCTTTATCCAATAGATTTAGCTAGATCTAGTCTTCACTTCTAGGTCACTTGATAAGACAAATAAATTTAGCTTTTATATAGCGCTACTTTCATGCTTATAGCATGCTCAGAGCGCTATGGTCCAATCAATCTCATTGGTGGACCGGAAGAGGAGGGGTATCTGGAAGGTTTTCATATATATATATATATATTGATCCTTACATATTGTTATAAACCTGGTGGTGGCACAGATGGGGGTAGTGGTGTGAGTGTAGTCAGTCAACGCAAATCGCCCCAGGCCAGCGCTAGACGAGCGGTCAACCGTGACGAGTACGACGATCAGCCGAGACGAGTGTCAACAAGAGGGTTCGGGAAGAATCGCCATCGTGAACAGAGCTCATTAGCGTCACGAGAATTGTAGTCATCTGACCACCTAGAAACGTCGAGCGGCGTTCTGTCCGGTTCTAGAAGGCCAGTAGGGACCCTATATAAAGAGCGGAGGTGTCGCAGTCAAGACGGTTCAGAAAGCGGGTTCACGACAGGAGTTCAGAACACGGTCGACTACAGCACAGTTCAACGGTGTGGTTCTGTACGGAGCATTACGACGGTTCAGTGCGGAGTACTGTCAAGTACAGTTGAGACGAACGGCGTCTTGATCTTGGTCTGTGATCGAGTCCGACACAACGAGCCCAAGTGTGTGAAGTCAGTCCCGAACTGTTGAACCCAGTAAAAGCCCAGAACGAGACGGAGAGGCCAGTGCAAGACTTGATACGGCGGAACGGTGTTATCGGAGAGATATTTGTTATCGCAGAGCTATTTGTACTGTTCTACGTGCTGCCAATTGTACAGTATTGGCTGTTATTTATGGACATTAAACCTTTACGTTATTTTGGAGCCCTGACTTGTCAAGTTCCTTAAGTTGGTGGTGTATGGTGCAGTTTGCAGAGAGCCTGGATAGCGAGATTCGTAACACTGGTGTCAGAAGTGGGATCGGATCGTATCGGATAGGAACGGATCTACTATGGCTCGTCTGAAACTGCTGTACGAACTCGAAGTGAAAGAACTGAAGCGAGAGTTACGCGATCGAGGGCTGAAGACAAGTGGAATTAAAGAAACATTACAGGCACGCCTCCGCGAAGACATAGTGGAAGAAGAGGAAGATCCAGACACGTATCTTTTTGACGTAGAACCAGATATGGAGGAGCTCTTGAGCTCAATGCTAGGAAACATCAATTCCAAGATAGATGCCATGAACACCAAGATAGCCGCCATGAACCAACGCATACCTGATGTGGAGGAGAGAATCATCAATACAGACGTTCGTTCAGATGCTAAAACCAGTGAGAGGAGCGTTGGTGGTGATTATGAGAACCCATTGAAACCTCACGAAGCCGTTGAGAGGCATATGCATGTCGAGATATACCAGCCAGATCTGCACCCAACAGACGTTGGTCCAGCTGCCAAGACTGAAGAGGGAAGTCCTGATGGTGGTCAAGAGAATCCAAGGAAGCCTGACGTTGAAGTTGATGGACATTTGCACGATGAAAGTCATCGACCAGGTCTGAAACCAACAGACGATTGGTCCGATACTGAGACAAGAGAGGGAGGTCCTGATGGTGGAGAAGAAAGCCGAATGGAGCCTGAAGACGAAGACGAGGGACCTTTGCACGAGGAGTGTTACCAACCTGCCCCACGAGCATGCCCTCCAGACAAGGCTGAAGATGATGACCTGTACCACAATTCCCCGCCCTGTGGATTTGAAGCCCATCCCAGTCCTTCTTCGCAAAGCCCTATGAAGCCACCTCTTTTGCCAACGATCTTGGTATCCCCAGCCCTTACATCCTATACCTCTCCATGTGTCAAGTGGCTGTCCTCGGTACCGACCGACAAGAGAGCGATGCAAACACAACGTCACTGCAACAAGAGGGCGATCAACTGGAGGAAAAGAAGAAGGCGGCGTTTGCGTAGTCCAACGTGCATGGTGATTCTACCAAGAAATAACTGCAGCCACATGAAGACCAACTGGCGGAGAAGAAGAAGAAGGCGACTTTTGCTGAGTGTAATATGGATGACCATGCGATCACGAGGTCGATACAACCAGATGAAGGCTAACTGGAGGAGAAGAAAACGTTTTCTGAGTTCCACGTGGATGGCGATGAAAGCACGACGGCGAGGCAACCAGGTCAAGGCAAACTGGAGGAGAAGAAGGAAGCGACCATTGCTGACTGCAACATGGATGGCCCCATTAAGCTCAAGACGCAAGCCAACTGCCACCGATCGACCCCCACCTACAGTGATGAAATTTCACAGCCAATGTCATGAGGTTGAATCTGCCCGGGACGGACAGATCTAAGGAGGGGGCAGTGTTATAAACCTGGTGGTGGCACAGATGGGGGTAGTGGTGTGAGTGTAGTCAGTCAACGCAAATCGCCCCAGGCCAGCGCTAGACGAGCGGTCAACCGTGACGAGTACGACGATCGGCCGAGACGAGTGTCAACAAGAGGGTTCGGGAAGAATCGCCGTCGTGAACAGAGCTCATTAGCGTCACGAGAATTGTAGTCATCTGACCACCTAGAAACGTCGAGCGGCGTTCTGTCCGGTTCTAGAAGGCCAGTAGGGACCCTATATAAAGAGCGGAGGTGTCGCAGTCAAGACGGTTCAGAAAGCGGGTTCACGACAGGAGTTCAGAACACGGTCGACTACAGCACAGTTCAACGGTGTGGTTCTGTACGGAGCATTACGACGGTTCAGTGCGGAGTACTGTCAAGTACAGTTGAGACGAACGGCGTCTTGATCTTGGTCTGTGATCGAGTCCGACACAACGAGCCCAAGTGTGTGAAGTCAGTCCCGAACTGTTGAACCCAGTAAAAGCCCAGAACGAGACGGAGAGGCCAGTGCAAGACTTGATACGGCGGAACGGTGTTATCGGAGAGATATTTGTTATCGCAGAGCTATTTGTACTGTTCTACGTGCTGCCAATTGTACAGTATTGGTGGTTATTTATTGACATTAAACCTTTACGTTATTTTGGAGCCCTGACTTGTCAAGTTCTTTAAGTTGGTGGTGTATGGTGCAGTTTGCAGAGAGCCTGGATAGTGAGATTCGTAACAATATATTACATATTAGTATTATAATTTATTAGATTAGAGATAACTTATAAATATATATATGGACTATGGTTACAGATAATAGTTACTTATTATTAGATACTAGTATTATCTAGATCAGATCTAACTTCTAAACCAAAGAAAACTTTACTATCCAGTTTAGATCTAAGTCTAGGCCTGAAGACTTTTTAAAGTTTATTCTAGGACTAGGCTCATCGGGTCTAGTAACTTGATAAATCTAATGGTCCTAGATCTGATACTAGTTCTGTGTTTATTTTACAACTTTCAAATGCTCCTTAAAATTTGAAGCTAATTACACCTTAGCCCAAACCTTTTGGTTGTTGCGGCTGAAGCACTTGACTAGTCTCGATTGAATTTTTGGTGTAGACTTGGGTTTTTAATTTCTATATTTTTAGGACGCTTCGAAGTCCAACCAATGTCTTGATATGAACAGGTATTTTTTATTATTTTTTTTCTTTTCATTATACAAGAGCTCTACATCTATTACTAAAATGTTATCGCTATTTTTACTTTTGAAAATGTCTACAGGCTTACAAGAGTTTAGCAGCTTACAACCAGTTCCTAGATGGTTGGGTTCAAGATATTATGGCTTTTAAACCACTAGCAAAGGTAAGTAATAAATATTGTTATATTATACTAAATATCTTGATATTCATTGTATTTACATGTATATGAGACCAATGTCTTGATATGAACAGGTATTTTTAATTATTTTTTTTTCTTTTCATTAGGTTCTTCACTCTCAGTGGTTAGCAGAAAAGGTACTGCAGCCCTGGATAAGTCGAGATGGTATTATTCTATCAGCCCACTGTTCTTGTACAGTTGGACTTGGAGAGTCCTGCACTCATGTGGCAGCCACTTTATTTATGCTGGAAGCCAACACCAGACTAAAAGAGAGTAAGACAATTAGTTACAGGCTTGTTATCTTACTGGATAAATCCATCAGAGCTTAAAAAAGTTTTGCCAACTAAGGTTTCTGAGATTGACTTCACCTCATTAAAAAACAAAAAGTTAAATTTGATTCTCTTGTGAACAACATCACTTCTAAAAATAAAAATTTAAAGGCTATTAAATCCAAAGAAACTATAAAGCTTAGTCTAAATATTTGTAATTCATTTATTGAAAGTAATGAGACAACACCTTGAGTTGTTGTTCCAATCAGATATTTTACTATGTTGTGCTTATAGGATGGCTGCCTGGTCGTGCGGTTTGCGCGCTGGACTGTCGTTCGGATTTATCGACGGTCGAGGGTTAAAACCTACCCGCTCCCATCCCCCGTCGTCCTGCGGGAGGTTTGGACTAGGAAGTAAACTATCTTCAACTCTGAAGGAACATCCGAAACATGTAAAACATTTTACAAATATTTTTTTACAGGAAGAATAGGTTTGTGCCTGTGCTTTAATGCTGCTAGGTCTTTCAATGAAAATTTCAAAACAGTCATTTATTACTGTCACCTTCCTGCCATAAGTACTAATAATTTCTTTGGGCCTGAGACTCTCCTTAATGGGCCAGAAAATCAAATCCGACATGTTGACATACATAACATCCAAAACAGTATATGAATATCTTAGATGCAGTTGTGGGATGAATTTTGAACATATCAGCTAATACATACGCAGGTTTACCTAGAATATTTGAAATAATGTGTGTTAAAAAAAATATTTTTTGTATATTCATAATTATAGTAGTTAAATTAAATTATATATATAATTATATAATAATTATAATATAATTATATATATATATGTAAATGTGAGACAGTGCATTTTTTTTTATACCTGTATTATATCCAAGCTATCCAATGAGAAATATTTATATAATTTAATATATAGATATATTTATTCAAATCATATAATGCATTCATTTATTTGTGGAAATAAAAGAAATGAATTGAAGTATTGTTTGTATATTAATTATTATTATCTTATCTATTAGTATGAAAAGTGTAGATCTATTCATTCAAGAGACCCTTAGTGGAACCTGGAGTATGCATTAGTTGGGGAAAAGTAAGGTGGTTGGTCATTGTGCTGGACAAGACATCCTCATTAACCTAGTCCACAGAAACAGGTGACCTTTACATCATCTGCCTTATAGATCGTAAGGTCTTTAAAGTTAACTTGTTTATTAAAAAAAACATTTTATTTCTAGATCAATACCTGTTCTATGTAACTGTTTGAATAACAATGGATGCCAAGAACTAGTTGTTTTTTTTATAAAGTATCTTAGTTAGTAATTCAAATAAAGATGTCTGCCTGGTCATGCATTTTGCGCAATGGACTGTTCAGACTTATTGATGGTTCTAGGTTTAAACCCTGCCCATTCCCATCCCCTGTGGAAATCATTTCTAAAAAGTTAAATCTAAATCTAATCTAGATTGAAAGATTCTAGTAAATCTAGCTAGAGCTTGAGAGTAGAGTACTATGTCACATGCTATGTGTGTGGATCTAGTATGTATGTTTAGAGTATACTATTATGTAGAATCTATTTATATCGACTCAAGCTCTATACTAGATCTAGACCAATTACAGACTATTTATAATACTATCACGATCTAGATGCATGTTTATAATCTAGACTTGTATTAATTATTAGATCTAGCTCTAGATTCTAGATACAGTTTTAAGTCTTAGATCTAGACCATGAAGAAACCTTCTAGATAAGAATCTTGATTAGATTACTAACTTACAACTTGTATTTGACCTACATGTTACTATATTGTTGTTTTTTTAAATTACTATTTAGATCAGTAGATCTACTAAATGTAGCCTGAGAAGATTTACCTATAAATCCTAAATGTTAAGATGTATAATCTAAATCTGTAGCATTTACTTTTGACTTTAGCCATAGGAGTAAGTGATACACTATTGTTGGAGCATAGTGATATGAAATCTAGTCTTTATACTAGAGTATAACTAGCATTCCAGACTAACATAGGTGGACATAGGTTTCACCAGTCACATGAGGAAGCACTAAACCCCAGTGTAAAGCCCTCAGCCATGATGGACAAACTATTTATTGTATCATCTAGTTAATATAGATCTATCTACTTTATCTTATTATAATTAAATCCACTAAATTGTACTGTAAAATGTTTTACATTTTGGAAGTTCCTTCGTAGTCCAAACCTCCCCAGGACAACAGCCAAGTCTTTTTGAAGTAATCTCTTCATCTTCATCCCTAGAGCCTTGCCAAGTTCCTTTCTAGTTTATTGACGTATATGAGTTTTTTTTTGACCCTTTTATGCAGCAGTAGCTAGGCATTTTGTTTAAATTAATGCACTAAAAAGGTCAAAGTAGAGATTGTGTTTTGGAAACTTAAACCCGATTGTATTAAATCTAGATTTACTATAGTCAGTAAAGCCAGAGTAAGGCTACTAATGTAAACTTACAAACAAAATGGCGGATCAGCTTAGTACGCAGAAACTGTCACATCATATGTCTATCAACCCAAAGGGTGGAATGACCTAAAGATCTGAAATCCAAAATCCCAGCCTTTACTGGGATTTGAACCGGAGACCTTTTAAAACATTATCATTAATCATGGCTAGATTTGAAAGAAAAATTATTTTGTTAATTATTTACCTCCATATTCATGAATTATTTATAATCTGGATTAATAGGGCTGGCTCAGTCCTTTTGCTATTAGTATTAGTAAGGGTCTTACCAGCATTCTGAGCATTGCAAAGTCTGTCTCCATACTCATTATCATACTATCTGATCTTAGACAGTTTTCTCACATACTATCACTGAGTATCAGTATATTTATATTGAGTATGTCTGTAGTCTAGTGACCTAGTGTAATCTGATTGAAGTTTGAAGGCATCACTGTAAGTTAGACGTAAGTCTAGTCTAGAATTCAATTAAAAAACGTATTCTTAGAATATTATAGGTAGTCCACAACATCAGTGGCCACAACCGTGGCCCAGTAATTTGGGTAAAACTTCCCATCGAATACCCCTAGTTATTAGACTGTCATGGTGGATCTTAGTTTACTAACTAGACCTAGACTAATCAGTGATCTTTTTGAAAAGAGACGATTAAAGAATTATTTGGAAAGGGATCAATCATGTAAAGAAAACCGTTGAGAGGTGTAATTGTTTATAATTTAATTTTTCGCGTCAACGACAGCTGATTTTATTTATTTATTTTTATTTGTACGTATTAAATACTAAAATAAGATATATAAATTAAATTATATGCGCTGTCTAGGTATAATTAGGATTAAGGTCTCATTAAATAACAATTTTATTAGAAGAAGAAAAGAAAAACTTTATGCTACTTATAAAAAGGACTTGAATAAAACGAAAAATTAAGTTATGGCGTTATGTCGACTAGATCTAAATCATATATCATATAGTTTGTCCATCGTTGTTCCATGATGACCATTTTTGTCATCCAGGGGGCTGGGGGCGTTGTACTGGGGTTTTGTGCTTCCTCGTGTGGCTGTTGAAACCTATGTTAGCCCGGAATATTCAGCTGCACACTGGGCAGGTTATTCCAGATTGACTTAATTTTTTTTTTAGTGGAGTAAAGTAGTTCCATTAGAGAATGAAATGGGTTGCCTGAATAAGCAAGAAAACCAACGAATTAGCAGAGTTTAAGTCACTTATTAACACGTATGACTAGAATGGCACATTAAACACGTTGGACGTAGATCTTCTTCTTCGTTCTCATTGTTATGTTGGAGTGTTCAGATGACTAGACCAATACATGAGATGAACTGCGCAGTGGTTTCCAAATCAGGGAGCTCTCCATATAGTTTCCTTTCTATTGGGGTGATTTGGGGCCAATGACTTATACGGGCCTCTTGGTAAAGAGAGCAGTTTTGGAGGACGTGGTCTGCATTCTCTGGTGATACTCCACATGGGCAGATTTCACTGGTTCCAATTTTGAGCTTACGGACGTAGATCTAATTATCTTCTCTTTTGAAGTAGCCTCTCTTTTATAGAATAGTTTAAGACTAACGCTAATTTATTTATTTTGTCATTTTTGTCATCATTCGTTTTATAAAAAATAAACGGGAGTTAAAATTATTTATAGTTTTTTAAAAGTCAATTGCAACAATAACAATAGCTATGCACATTTCATAAGATCTCATAGATCTAATTTTACGTATTTAAATGTAATATCAATATATTGACACCTTTTCAGACCTTGCAATTTATGGGATATAAATGATCTAAAAGTAATCTGCTTCTATGGCTGATAGCTAATTAACGAGGATGTCATGTGGCCAGCACAACAACCAACTTTACCCATCTACTTCGGGTTTTACTTATCTTATATAATGCAGACCTTACTTCAAAAAAAAAAGAGATGATTACGTCCTACGTCCTACGCGTCATGCATTTAGTCATGATTGTTAACCAATGACTTAAATTCTACCAAGTCACTGGTTTTCCTGGCTGGCTCAGGCAACCCATTCCATGCTCTAATAGAACTAGGGAAGAATGATAATCTGAAACCTAAGAATAGATGTTATTAAGTCCTTTTTATAAAGGGATGAATCATATATATTTAAAAAAAACGAGATTCAATCGCTTATTTTTGCCCGTGAAGCGTGCTACGAAACATCCCAAGTATATGCACATTACTGCTTATTGTCGAATGGCTACAATGGGCAGCGCATATGAACGTAACACATTCTCAAGGATGACAAAAATTCAAGAGAAATTAAGGGGGATACAAGAGGTTGATCACAGAAAGCCCTAGGGAAGATGATCCAGTTAGTAACTAGAGCCAGCTAAAAACGTTACCACGTGACGTGTCAGCCTAACCCAATAGAGACTGGTGTGAGGAGAACAAGGAAGAAATTCAAGAACTGCTAAAGAAAAAGCACAACTGCTATTGTTCTGTTCTTGCAAACAATAATGACAATGCAGCCTGATCTCTCTATAAAGCTTCTTGTAACACTCCGCAGTCAAAGGTCCGGGCATAGAAGTAAATGGTGGCTTAAAGTTGAACTATCCGGGTTTATGCTAACACTGGTGACACACGCTCTTTCCACGAGTCGCTTCTATGTGCCTATAGCTCTCATCTTACCAGACTGTAACCATACTACGTCGCCGCTAAAATCTTCCGATGATTCCACTCTTTTAACTAGCAAGACGGATACACAAAATTGCTGGACAGAACACTATTGCCTGCTATTTGGTGACAAATGGTTTGTATCGGAGGGATCCGTGGTAAATATTCCAAAAAAAAAAAGCTATAGGAGAGGAGCTCGATGATTCACCATTTGAGAAACTTGAAACTGGAATTCTCATATACAAAAGGAGTGACAAGTCTAACTGCTCCAACTATAGAGGCATCACACTTCAATCAGTAGCATGAAAGCTCTTTGCATGAGTTTTGCATGAGTTTTGCTTGACCGACTAACCCATTTTTTTTTTAGTGGAGAACCAATGTGACTTTAGAGCCGGTATTTTTGGATATTTGTTTTGCGACAGTTACAAGAAACTGCAGAGAGCGGAACTTAAATATATATGCTGCCTTTGTGGATCTCACCAAGGCTTTCGACACGGTTAGTTGCCATGACTTATAATCTTCTGCTGTAATAGCAAATGGTGATTTTCACGATTAACTAAACAATAACCAGAGGCGTAGCTAGGGTGGGGCCACATGTCGGTGGCCCCTAAATGAGTGGGTTTGTTTTTTTACACTAAATATTAAATATTACTCAAAATGCAGGGGCCACCAAAGAAGTAACTCCAGGGCCCCCAAAGAACGGCAGATTCCCAGCTACGCCACTGACACTAACAATGAATTCACTGTTGCTAACAAAAGAATAAGAAAAGAAACTGACGCAAAATTGAGCCTTGAGATTTGTAAAATGTTTGTTTTTAAAATGTTTGTTTCTAAAATGTTTGTTTCTAAAAATGTTTCTAAAATGTTTGTTTGTAAAATGCTTGTTTGTAAAATGCTTGTTTGTAAAATGCTTGTTAGTAAAATGTCTGTAAAATGTTTGTTTGTAAAATGTTTGTTTGTAATATGTTTGTTTGTAAAATGTTTGTTTGTAAAATGACTGTAAAGTGTTTATTTGTAAAATGTTTGTTTCTAAATTGTCTGTAAAATGTTTGTTTGTAAAATGTTTGTTTGTAAAATGTTTGTTTGTAAATTGTTTTACTTGTTTTGGATGTTAAAGATGATTTACTTCCTAGTCCAAACATCCCTCAGGGCGACGGGGGATGGCAGCGGGCAGGGTTTGAACTGAGGAACATCGAGACGACCGAACGCACATACCGCACCACCAGGCAACCCTCCTTGTAACCATTTATAACAAACGAATATTCACACTTGAGTAGAGTTACCCTACTAAAAAATATTAGTAAATTCAGACAATTCATCAGAACATCTATGACATGAGGTAAGAATACAGAGAAACACAAAACCCAGAAACAAAGACATAGACACATTTCTTATTTCATATGCTAGGACAAATTCGTACAAGTGCTCCTTCTTTTCGGTGCTTTTAGTGCATGTATTGGGTTGTCTAAATCAGCTAGGAAAACCAACAACTTAAAGGAATTTTTAGTCTTTGATTAACATACTTGGCTATTTAGGCGTAATTATATTTCTTAATGAAGTAACGTCAGTAAATTATAAGATAAGTAAAAAGAATTGAGTTATAATTTTAACAATAGCTCAATGCGTGACAGTTGATCTTCGTATCAAATCTCCTTTAATACGCTAGTCAGTTGCCATTTTTACAAAGCGTATATTAACTTACTTTGTCTGTCCATCTGTCTGTCTGGTAAAAAGTTTGTGCCCCTTGTTTCTCCAGCATCCATTCTCGGAACAAGTTGAAACTTTGCACGATTATTCTTTGGCAAAGACAAGACACGAATCAGCTAAAAAAAAAACAACATAATCCGATTAGTCTATTAATTACTTGTAAATAATTATTTTGTTTGAAACTAACAAGAGAAATTAATTCCATCAGTAGTCACAGATACGGCTAAATATGCAGAATTTCGTCCCCTTAGGATATTGACTATGTTATTTCTACCTCGCCCGTTCTCGAATTAATTTGAAAATTTAAACCATTATTTATTGTACCTTATAAAAAACAAATCAAAAACAAAATTAAACAATTAGTCATTTGAATATAGGTAATTAATTATTTTGTTTGATATCGCATAAGAAAAATAATTTTTACATTAACGAGAGATATGCTTGCAAGAAGGAATTCTTTCCCTTAGATAACGTTTGTATTTCATAATTGGATTTAAAAAAAAAAAGACTTTCTCCCTTATCTTATCTTATATAATACAGACGTTACTTCAAAAAAAGAAGATGATTACGTCCTACGCGTCATGCATTTAGTCATGCATATTAACCAATGACTTAAATTCTGCCAAGTCACTGGTTTTCCTGGCTAGCTCAGGCAACCCATTCTATGCTCTAATAGCACTAGGGAAGAAGGAGTGTTTGTACAAATTTGTCCTAGCATATGGGACGAAGAATGTGCCTTTATCTTTGTGTCTTTCAGATTATTTTATTAAATTTTGTTTTTGTATTTGAAGATTATGGTTCAGTGTATGATTGCTACTTTACTTTTGAGCCTTCTGTCCTCTCTAATAGACTTATTTAGTGCTATCAAGGGACGAGCTTCGAAAATTCAACTCTACAGTGCTACAGTGTGTAAAACAAAAATCATATAGGGCTAACCTTTCAATAAAACAACCGTATCAATGCTGCCTTAGTTTTTGGACACAGGATGCACCAAAAATAGCCGCATATAGTTGTATCGCCTTTTTATGGAAATGTCCAATGAAAGACGTAAACAAAGAGAAGAAGACTTTAACAAAACAAAAGCACTGCGCGTGTGTGAGTGATTCTCTTATCTTATTATTGTGTTTCGTGTTTAAACAATACGTTTTTCCTTTCAGATCTTGCGATCTATGGGGCGGATGATGTTAATGTCATTTGTCTCTAGCATGAGCAGGGTGTCATGTGGCCAGCACAAGATCTATGGGGCGGATGATGTTAATGTCATTTGTCTCTAACATGAGCATGGTGTCATGTGGCCAGCACACGATCTATGGGGCGGATGTCATCTGTCTCTAACTTGAGCAGGGTGTCATGTGGCCAGCACAAGATCTATGGGGCGAATGTCATCTGTCTCTAACATGAGCAGGGTGTCATGTGGCCAGCACAAGATCTATGGGGCGGATGTCATCTGTCTCTAACTTGAGCAGGGTGTCATGTGGCCAGCACAAGATCTATGGGGCGGATGTCATCTGTCTCTAACATGAGCAGGGTGTCATGTGGCCAGCACAAGATCTATGGGGCGGATGTCATCTGTCTCTAACTTGAGCAGGGTGTCATGTAGCCAGCACAAGATCTATGGGGCGGATGTCATCTGTGTCTAACTTGAGCAGGGTGTCATGTGGCCAGCACAAGATCTATGGGGCGGATGTCATCTGTCTCTAACATGAGCAGGGTGTCATGTGGCCAGCACAAGATCTATGGGGCGGATGTCATCTGTCTCTAACTTGAGCAGGGTGTCATGTGGCCAGCACAAGATCTATGGGGCGGATGTCATCTGTCTCTAACATGAGCAGGGTGTCATGTGGCCAGCACAAGATCTATGGGGCGGATGTCATCTGTCTCTAGCTTGAGCAGGGTGTCATGTGGCCAGCACAAGATCTATGGGGCGGATGTCATCTGTCTCTAACTTGAGCAGGGTGTCATGTGGCCAGCACAAGATCTATGGGGCGGATGTCATCTGTCTCTAACTTGAGCAGGGTGTCATGTGGCCAGCACAAGATCTATGGGGCGGATGTCATCTGTCTCTAACTTGAGCAGGGTGTCATGTGGCCAGCACAAGATATATGGGGCGGATGTCATCTGTCTCTAACTTGAGCAGGGTGTCATGTGGCCAGCACAATATCTATGGGGCGGATGTCATCTGTCTCTAACTTGAGCAGGGTGTCATGTGGCCAGCACAAGATCTATGGGGCGGATGTCATCTGTCTCTAACTTGAGCAGGGTGTCATGTGGCCAGCACAAGATCTATGGGGCGGATGTCATCTGTCTCTAACATGAGCAGGGTGTCATGTGGCCAGCACAAGATCTATGGGGCAGATGTCATCTGTCTCTAACTTGAGCAGGGTGTCATGTGGCAAGAAAAAGATCTATGGGGCGGATGTCATCTGTCTCTAACTTGAGCAGGGTGTCATGTGGCCAGAACAAGATCTATGGGGCGGATGTCATCTGTCTCTAACTTGAGCAGGGTGTCATGTGGCCAGCACAAGATATATGGGGCGGATGTCATCTGTCTCTAACTTGAGCATGGTGTCATGTGGCCAGCACAAGATCTATGGGGAAGATGTCATCTGTCTCTAACATGAGCATAATATCATGTGGCCAGCACAAGATCTATGGGGAAGATGTCATCTGTCTCTAACATGAGCAGGGTGTCATGTGGCCAGCACAAGATCTATGGGGCAGATGTCATCTGTCTCTAACTTGAGCAGGGTGTCATGTGGCAAGAAAAAGATCTATGGGGCGGATGTCATCTGTCTCTAACTTGAGCAGGGTGTCATGTGGCCAGAACAAGATCTATGGGGCGGATGTCATCTGTCTCTAACTTGAGCAGGGTGTCATGTGGCCAGCACAAGATATATGGGGCGGATGTCATCTGTCTCTAACTTGAGCATGGTGTCATGTGGCCAGCACAAGATCTATGGGGAAGATGTCATCTGTCTCTAACATGAGCATGGTATCATGTGGCCAGCACAAGATCTATGGGGAAGATGTCATCTGTCTCTAACATGAGCAGGGTGTCATGTGGCCAGCACAAGATCTATGGGGCGGATGATGTTAATGTCATTTGTCTCTAACATGAGCATGGTGTCATGTGGCCAGCACACGATCTATGGGGCGGATGTCATCTGTCTCTAACTTGAGCAGGGTGTCATGTGGCCAGCACAAGATCTATGGGGCGAATGTCATCTGTCTCTAACATGAGCAGGGTGTCATGTGGCCAGCACAAGATCTATGGGGCGGATGTCATCTGTCTCTAACTTGAGCAGGGTGTCATGTGGCCAGCACAAGATCTATGGGGCGGATGTCATCTGTCTCTAACATGAGCAGGGTGTCATGTGGCCAGCACAAGATCTATGGGGCGGATGTCATCTGTCTCTAACTTGAGCAGGGTGTCATGTAGCCAGCACAAGATCTATGGGGCGGATGTCATCTGTCTCTAACTTGAGCAGGGTGTCATGTGGCCAGCACAAGATCTATGGGGCGGATGTCATCTGTCTCTAACATGAGCAGGGTGTCATGTGGCCAGCACAAGATCTATGGGGCGGATGTCATCTGTCTCTAACTTGAGCAGGGTGTCATGTGGCCAGCACAAGATCTATGGGGCGGATGTCATCTGTCTCTAACATGAGCAGGGTGTCATGTGGCCAGCACAAGATCTATGGGGCGGATGTCATCTGTCTCTAACTTGAGCAGGGTGTCATGTGGCCAGCTTAAGATCTATGGGGCGGATGTCATCTGTCTCTAACTTGAGCAGGGTGTCATGTGGCCAGCACAAGATCTATGGGGCGGATGCCATCTGTCTCTAACTTGAGCAGGGTGTCATGTGGCCAGCACAAGATCTATGGGGCGGATATCATCTGTCTCTAACTTGAGCAGGGTGTCATGTGGCCAGCACAAGATCTATGGGGCGGATGTCATCTGTCTCTAACTTGAGCAGGGTGTCATGTGGCCAGCACAATATCTATGGGGCGGATGTCATCTGTCTCTAACATGAGCAGGGTGTCATGTGGCCAGCACAAGATCTTTGGGGCGGATGTCATCTGTCTCTAACTTGAGCAGGGTGTCATGTGGCCAGCACAAGATCTATGGGGCGGATGTCATCTGTCTCTAACATGAGCAGGGTGTCATGTGGCCAGCACAAGATCTATGGGGCAGATTTCATCTGTCTCTAACTTGAGCAGGGTGTCATGTGGCCAGAAAAAGAAATATGGGGCGGATGTCATCTGTCTCTAACTTGAGCAGGGTGTCATGTGGCCAGAACAAGATCTATGGGGCGGATGTCATCTGTCTCTAACTTGAGCAGGGTGTCATGTGGCCAGCACAAGATCTATGGGGAAGATGTCATCTGTCTCTAACATGAGCATGGTGTCATGTGGCCAGCACAAGATCTATGGGGAAGATGTCATCTGTCTCTAACATGAGCAGGGTGTCATGTGGCCAGCACAAGATCTATGGGGCAGATGTCATCTGTCTCTAACTTGAGCAGGGTGTCATGTGGCCAGAAAAAGATCTATGGGGCGGATGTCATCTGTCTCTAACTTGAGCATGGTGTCATGTGGCCAGCACAAGATCTATGGGGCGGATGATTTTAATGTCATCTGTCTCTAACATGAGCATGGTGTCATGTGGCCAGCACAAGATCTATGGGGCGGATGTCATCTGTCTCTAACTTGAGCAGGGTGTCATGTGGCCAGCACAAGATCTATGGGGCGGATGATGTTAATGTCACATCTGTCTCTAACATGAGCATGGTGTCATGTGGCCAGCACAAGATCTATGGGGCGGATGATGTTAATGTCATTTGTCTCTAACACGAGCATGGTGTCATATGGCCAGCACAAGATCTATGGGGCGGATGATGTTAATGTCACATCTGTCTCTAACATGAGCAGGGTGTCATGTGGCCAGCACAAGATCTATGGGGCGGATGTCATCTGTCTCTAACTTGAGCAGGGTGTCATGTGGCCAGCACAAGATCTATGGGGCGGATGATGTTAATGTCACATCTGTCTCTAACATGAGCATGGTGTCATGTGGCCAGCACAAGATCTATGGGGCAGATGATGTTAATGTCATTTGTCTCTAACACGAGCATGGTGTCATATGGCCAGCACAAGATCTATGGGGCGGATGATGTTAATGTCACATCTGTCTCTAACATGAACAGGGTGTCATGTGGCCAGCACAAGATCTATGGGGCGGATGTCATCTGTCTCTAACTTGAGCAGGGTGTCATGTGGCCAGCACAAGATCTATGGGGCGGATGTCATCTGTCTCTAACTTGAGCAGGGTGTCATGTGGCCAGCACAAGATCTATGGGGCGGATGTCATGTGTCTCTAACTTGAGCAGGGTGTCATGTGGCCAGCACAAGATCTATGGGGCGGATGTCATCTGTTTCTAACTTGAGCAGGGTGTCATGTGGCCAGCACAAGATCTATGGGGCGGATGTCATCTGTCTCTAACTTGAGCAGGGTGTCATGTGGCCAGCACAAGATCTATGGGGCGGATGTCATCTGTCTCTAACTTGAGCAGGGTGTCATGTGGCCAGCACAAGATCTATGGGGCGGATGTCATCTGTCTCTAACATGAGCAGGGTGTCATGTGGCCAGCACAAGATCTATGGGGCAAATGTCATCTGTCTCTAACTTGAGCAGGGTGTCATGTGGCCAGAAAAAGATCTATGGGGCGGATGTCATCTGTCTCTAACTTGAGCAGGGTGTCATGTGGCCAGCACAAGATCTATGGGGCAGATGTCATCTGTCTCTAACTTGAGCAGGGTGTCATGTGGCCAGCACAAGATCTATGGGGCGGATGTCATCTGTCTCTAACTTGAGCAGGGTGTCATGTGGCCAGAACAAGATCTATGGGGCGGATGTCATCTGTCTCTAACTTGAGCAGGGTGTCATGTGGCCAGCACAAGATCTATGGGGCGGATGTCATCTGTCTCTAACTTGAGCAGGGTGTCATGTGGCCAGCACAAGATCTATGGGGCGGATGTCATCTGTCTCTAACATGAGCATGGTGTCATGTGGCCAGCACAAGATCTATGGGGAAGATGTCATCTGTCTCTAACATGAGCATGGTGTCATGTGGCCAGCACAAGATCTATGGGGCAGATGTCATCTGTCTCTAACTTGAGCAGGGTGTCATGTGGCCAGCACAAGATCTATGGGCGGATGATGTTAATGTCACATCTGTCTCTAACATGAGCATGGTGTCATGTGGCCAGCACAAGATCTATGGGGCGGATGATGTTAATGTCATTTGTCTCTAACACGAGCATGGTGTCATGTGGCCAGCACAAGATCTATGGGGCGGATGATGTTAATGTCATCTGTCTCTAACATGAGCATGGTGTCATGTGGCCAGCACAAGATCTATGGGGCGGATGTCATCTGTCTCTAACTTGAGCAGGGTGTCATGTGGCCAGCACAAGATCTATGGGGCGGATGATGTTAATGTCATTTGTCTCTAACACGAGCATGGTGTCATGTGGCCAGCACAAGATCTATGGGGCGGATGATGTTAATGTCATTTGTCTCTAACATAATGTCATGTGGCCAGCACAAGATCTATGGGGCGGATGATGTTAATGTCATCTGTCTCTAACATGGTGTCATGTGGCCAGCACAAGACCTATGGGGCGGATGTTGTTAATGTCATCTGTCTCTAACATGGTGTCATGTGGCCAGCACAAGATCTATGGGGCGGATGATGTTAATGTCATCTGTCTCTAACATGGTGTCATGTGGCCAGCACAAGATCTATGGGGCGGATGATGTTAATGTCATCTGTCTCTAACATGGTGTCAATGATAAACCGTTTTTACTTTCTCCAACTACAGTCAGGTACCCATTACAGTTGAATGGACAAACATCCTGAAACTGAAAATCTCTGTCTTCGCCGAGATTTGAACTCAGAACCATACGTTCGGAAGCCAAGCGCTTAATCACTCAGCCACCGCGCGCTTTCAAACAATTTTGCTATTAATGTTTGTTTTTTAATATATGAATTAATATGTCCTCAAAAATTATTTTTTTTAAATAAATATATTCCTAGCCATCAGTATAAATTATCAGATAATATCTGCTTGAAATACTTGTATTAGGAGCTGTCGTCATTGAGAAGTACTAAGAAGTAGAACTCATAGAGCCTGTTTTTGAGTGTGTAATTCTTTCGTGAGTGAATGTTGTTTGAATTTGCATCTATACAGTTATTATTACAGTAGTTATGCTGAGGTGTTCAATTGTAGTCAAACTGAATTTCCATTTGATTGGATTAATAAACATTATCTTATCTTATCTTTAACTTTATCTATCCCTAAGTCTAATGGACCGTCGTCGACGTCTTTCTCCATTCCTCTCTATCTTTTGCCTTAGTTAGAACTTCTTTCAATGGCAGGTCCGTCCATTCTCTTATGTTGTATCGTATCTTATCTTATCTTAAATAAAGTTTACATTTCAAAACATAATTTAGAAAATCTTCTTTCATATTTCTCTATGCCCTTGACTGGCAAGTTTCAAGCACTCTGTGATCTGTCCACCTAGTATAGTCTCAGGATGACACCTACAGACCACTTCTCTGTTGCCTCCTGCGAAATGGACGATGACACCCACTCCTACAGCTACAGCAGCAGACAGCATCAGAAAGACGAACCCATCCATGGCATTCTTATCTTCTTCCTATCTTATATAATACAGACGTTACTTCAAAAAAGAAGATGATTACGTCCTACGCGTTATGCATTTAGTCATGCATATTAACATGACATCCACTCCTGCTGTCACGCATGGCCGTTAAGTTGGTATGACTGTTGGATAAATCCGTTAGTTCAAATTTTTGTGACAGCATAGCGTTCGGTCTACCAATAAAAAGTTAGTATACCAATTTGCTGTGGAATAAAAAGAAATTCTACATTATTCCAAGGTTTGACATCTGTCTACTAATTCATGCACAAATAAACTAACTCTAGATCTACATATCGATGCATGGTGATCGGATGGTAAATGCTTGGCTACCTAAAAGTGGGTAAAATTATATCTTGGCAAAAGCAAACATAAATCTGTCTGTCTGTCTGTCTGTCTGTCTGTCTGTCTGTCTGTCCGTCCGTCCGTCCGTCCGTCCGTCCATCCATCATCTATCTATCTATCTATCTATCTATCTATCTATCTATCTATCTATCTATCTATCTATCTATCTATCTATCTATATTTCTGTCCATCTGTCTATTCCCGAAAATACACATCTACTAAAGTAATCTAGTTGTATATATTTATTTTGGCCTTGTTATATTTTGTGTCGGTACAAATATCCTAGACGTTACTGCTTACAAAGAGGAAATACAAAGGCGCCATTCTTGGAAAAACAAACTCAAAAATGGTTGCATTTGAATTGTGTTTTACGGGATACACATTTGAGACCAAACGAAAATCCACTGCCGAGGACAGATGTAGACGGCGAAAAGAAAATCTAAATCGAACACCGGTGGACAACGGTTAAGCCTACGCTAGTTGTGGCAAAATATGTAGGTCACAGCTGGGGCTGCTTAGCCACGGGAAATACTGCATTCCCCACTAATCTTCGGACTCGAAGAGAAACCTTATAATTATATCTGAGTAAAAGCGCTATTATTAAAATGTAAAAAAAAATTATTAAAATATCCATTTTCAGTTACGTTCTTCTAAATAGAAACTTTTCTATCTAAACGACAAGATTGATTCACAGCATTGGTTTGGGAGCCCTGGCAGCTCCTTCATTTGGACATTCGACATCATGATATGAGATAATGGGAAGCGTGGTCGAGAGGCCAAGTACTCTTGAAGTTGGCTTGGCTTGGCTACCTAGAAGGGGGCTCGAGGTTCGACACCCGACTCGGGCAGAGTTGCGTTTACTGAGCGCCTAAAGGCAGCACGGAAAACCAACTCCTAGATACCCCCTCCCCTCACTGGTCCACAAATGAGATTGGACCACAAGCGCTCTGAGCATGCTATAAGCATGAAAGTGCTATATAAAAGCTATAATAATAATATTTAATCTAAAAACAAATTTCGGGCACTCATTTGGAGGATCCCTCCAGTGGGGGCCCTGGTGTGTTAAAAATTTGGACCTCCCCTTCCCCAACCCTAGCTACGCCACTGATTCACTAGGTTCTTTTGAATAAAACAATTTAATGCCTCTTCACCAACGCGATTCAATGGTCTACCTCCTTTCTTTTTACGGCATAACGGACCAATTTCTTCCGACTAACAAACTATTGATGTTTTATTTTTTGAGTGAACAAAAAAGGCCGGTAGAAGTCTCGCTAAACAGGAGGATGGTCTATACCATTTATACATCCTTCTTTTCCTGTTTCTTAATGTCACTTTATTTAACATGTTTAATTACACATTTACCATACTAAAATTGACCCAGTGGACAAAAAAAAAAAAAAACGCTTTAGGGACACACTCAAAGCTTCTCTCAAAATCTTCAGCATTGACCCAGCCACCTAGGAAACAGAAGCACATGACAGCGCATGATGACGTCGCGCTTGGAAAACTGCTGAAGATAAGAGAACAGCGCTGGCAGAAGAAAATCGTCAGAGATTAAAAAGCAAGGTCAATAACACTAGCTCCAGATGGAATAACCTGGCAAGTGTGCAGCCTAACATTCCGGGCTCACCAGCCACATGAGGAGGCACAAAACCCCGGCCCCCTTGATGATTTGAAAGAGAATTTTTAATATATATATTAGTCTATGATTGCCGAATTGTGACATATTTTGTTATGTCCGTAAAAACCAAAAGAAAAAAAGATTTATATACCATAGGTTTGTGTGAAGAGATCTATATATATAGCATATAATATATAGTTCTGTGAATGATCACCTCTTTCATTTAGAATTTGCAAAATAGGATTGTGTTATTTCTAAACTTTGAAAAATAAAGATCAATACTTTTCTGAGACTGAAGAAAGATTTATATGTTTCCTTTACATCTTGAGTTAGAATCTTGTATGAATTCTTTCACATTTAGATTCTAGGTCTAGTGGTAATTAGAATTTAATAAATTGTGGGATATTCTACAAGATCTACATCATGAAACACAGACACAGTAAATCACCTGAACCTTGCAAAAAATTACAAATCTATAGATTAGATCTGAGTATCTCCTAGTCAGACTCACTCAGACAAAGAAGTCCACTAGATTACTAGATCTATCTATTATTTATGTATAGAAATGTTAATGATTCAATGTAGGCCTATGTCTATACCCCCCTGACCTAGATTGTAGCTAGACCAAGATTTAATTGAAATATTGATAACACGATGCAGGGACCTAAGTTTAAATTAGAAACTGCATAGAAATAATAATGTCTTCAAGTCCGAAGATTAATGAGGAATGCAGTATTTCCAATGGCATAGAAAGCAAGCATTGCATGCTCAAGATCTGTTAATTTTTTTAAAATGATGGTTGCCTGGTCGTGCGGTTTGCGCTCTGGACTATCTTTTAGATTTATCGATGTTTCCAGGTTCAAACCCTGCCCGCTCCCATCCTCCGTCGTCCTTTGGGAAGACTCTGAAGGAACATCCGAAACAAGTAAAACATATTTCAAATAAAACAAATCTGGGTATATTTAAAAATAGAATCTGTGCATTAAAAACTGTAACGTGCGGGCGGAAGCTACATCTACTTTTGGTTTGAAACTAGTTCAATTTAGAACTAGTTTTAAGTGTTGACCTAGATCTAGATCTTAAAGCCGTATAATATCGAGTAAGGTTAACTAAACAATTTCCATTTGATCTCTAGAGCATTTATGTCTAGATCTGTTAATGTAAATCTATATGATGTACAAATACTCCTTCTTCCCTAGTGCTATTAGAGCATGGAATGGGTTGCCTGAGCTAGCCAGGAAAACCAGTGACTTGGCAGAATTTAAGTCATTGGTTAATATGCATGACTAAATGCATGACGCGTAGGACGTAATCATCTTCTTTTTTGAAGTAACGTCTGTATTATATAAGATAAGATAAGATATCCTTAGGCTATATGACTATATCATAAATATGGCGCACAGTCGCTTATTACCTTACAATTAGAGTGTAATGACACTATAAATTGTAAAAAAATTAGTACATATGGGCCGATAGTATATTATGGCCTCTTTTAGGCGCGAAGCGAATTTTTATCATCTGATGGTAGATGAGATGAAAGCCTGACATTACATGTGTCGGAACGTCGTTTTAAAGTTTAGGTACAAACAAAATGTAAGTGATTTGAACCCTGGAATCTTCTAGTGTGTTAGACGAATGTGATGACCACTACACTACGAAGACTCGTGTATGTAAACATATTTATATATAAGATCGGAAAGTCTTTTTGTAAATATAATGGTTCCTACAGGATGACTTTTACAGTGGGAGGCCCATCATAGAACTCTTGTGCTCATAGTCAGGGGTACCTTGTTACGCCACTGCGCTTGTTAAGGCCTAAATAAAGTAATTTATAATTAGTGCTACATTGTCTCTCTCTCTCTCTCTATATATATATATATATATAATACAAATACAAATATTATTGTAAAATGTTTTACATGTTTCGGATGTTCCTTCAGAGTTGAAGATAGTTTACTTTCTAGTCCAAACCTCCCGCAGGACGACGGGGGATGGGAGCGGGCAGGGTTTGAACCCTCGACCGTCGATAAATCTGAACTACAGTCCAGAACACAATCCGCACGACCAGGCAGCCATCCATATATATACACGCAAGGGACCTAGTTCATTTATTCATGCACTCACCACTCACATATCCCTGAATCTTCCACTCAAAGTGGACTAAAAATACGGCAATGTTATTACCTGCCTTGGGGCTAGAACAACAGAGATATATTCACGATTGAAGCCGCAGCGGTTTAATGTACCAAACAAGAAGTAAGAAAACCAAGAAGTATAATGTGTGTAATTCTGTACATTAGTCACAAGACAAGAGTTGAATGTTCTCTATAAATGTATTACATTTGCAAATAATGGGAAGCGTGGTCGAGAAGGCAAGTGCGCTTGAACTTGGCTTGGCTTGGCTACCTAGAAGGGGGCTCGAGGTTCGACACCCGACTCGGGCAGAGTTGCGTTTACTGAGCGCCTAAAGGCAGCACGGAAAACCAACTCCTAGATACCCCCCTCCCCTCACTGGTCCACAAATGAGATTGGACCACAAGCGCTCTGAGCATGCTATAAGCATGAAAGTGCTATATAAAAGCTATAATAATAATATTTAATCTAAAAACAAATTTCGGGCACTCATTTGGAGGATCCCTCCAGTGGGGGCCCTGGTGTGTTAAAAATTTGGACCTCCCCTTCCCCAACCCTAGCTACGCCACTGATTCACTAGGTTCTTTTGAATAAAACAATTTAATGCCTCTTCACCAACGCGATTCAATGGTCTACCTCCTTTCTTTTTACGGCATAACGGACCAATTTCTTCCGACTAACAAACTATTGATGTTTTATTTTTTGAGTGAACAAAAAAGGCCGGTAGAAGTCTCGCTAAACAGGAGGATGGTCTATACCATTTATACATCCTTCTTTTCCTGTTTCTTAATGTCACTTTATTTAACATGTTTAATTACACATTTACCATACTAAAATTGACCCAGTGGACAAAAAAAAAAAAAACGCTTTAGGGACACACTCAAAGCTTCTCTCAAAATCTTCAGCATTGACCCAGCCACCTAGGAAACAGAAGCACATGACAGCGCATGATGACGTCGCGCTTGGAAAACTGCTGAAGATAAGAGAACAGCGCTGGCAGAAGAAAATCGTCAGAGATTAAAAAGCAAGGTCAATAACACTAGCTCCAGATGGAATAACCTGGCAAGTGTGCAGCCTAACATTCCGGGCTCACCAGCCACATGAGGAGGCACAAAACCCCGGCCCCCTTGATGATTTGAAAGAGAATTTTTAATATATATATTAGTCTATGATTGCCGAATTGTGACATATTTTGTTATGTCCGTAAAAACCAAAAGAAAAAAAGATTTATATACCATAGGTTTGTGTGAAGAGATCTATATATATAGCATATAATATATAGTTCTGTGAATGATCACCTCTTTCATTTAGAATTTGCAAAATAGGATTGTGTTATTTCTAAACTTTGAAAAATAAAGATCAATACTTTTCTGAGACTGAAGAAAGATTTATATGTTTCCTTTACATCTTGAGTTAGAATCTTGTATGAATTCTTTCACATTTAGATTCTAGGTCTAGTGGTAATTAGAATTTAATAAATTGTGGGATATTCTACAAGATCTACATCATGAAACACAGACACAGTAAATCACCTGAACCTTGCAAAAAATTACAAATCTATAGATTAGATCTGAGTATCTCCTAGTCAGACTCACTCAGACAAAGAAGTCCACTAGATTACTAGATCTATCTATTATTTATGTATAGAAATGTTAATGATTCAATGTAGGCCTATGTCTATACCCCCCTGACCTAGATTGTAGCTAGACCAAGATTTAATTGAAATATTGATAACACGATGCAGGGACCTAAGTTTAAATTAGAAACTGCATAGAAATAATAATGTCTTCAAGTCCGAAGATTAATGAGGAATGCAGTATTTCCAATGGCATAGAAAGCAAGCATTGCATGCTCAAGATCTGTTAATTTTTTTAAAATGATGGTTGCCTGGTCGTGCGGTTTGCGCTCTGGACTATCTTTTAGATTTATCGATGTTTCCAGGTTCAAACCCTGCCCGCTCCCATCCTCCGTCGTCCTTTGGGAAGACTCTGAAGGAACATCCGAAACAAGTAAAACATATTTCAAATAAAACAAATCTGGGTATATTTAAAAATAGAATCTGTGCATTAAAAACTGTAACGTGCGGGCGGAAGCTACATCTACTTTTGGTTTGAAACTAGTTCAATTTAGAACTAGTTTTAAGTGTTGACCTAGATCTAGATCTTAAAGCCGTATAATATCGAGTAAGGTTAACTAAACAATTTCCATTTGATCTCTAGAGCATTTATGTCTAGATCTGTTAATGTAAATCTATATGATGTACAAATACTCCTTCTTCCCTAGTGCTATTAGAGCATGGAATGGGTTGCCTGAGCTAGCCAGGAAAACCAGTGACTTGGCAGAATTTAAGTCATTGGTTAATATGCATGACTAAATGCATGACGCGTAGGACGTAATCATCTTCTTTTTTGAAGTAACGTCTGTATTATATAAGATAAGATAAGATATCCTTAGGCTATATGACTATATCATAAATATGGCGCACAGTCGCTTATTACCTTACAATTAGAGTGTAATGACACTATAAATTGTAAAAAAATTAGTACATATGGGCCGATAGTATATTATGGCCTCTTTTAGGCGCGAAGCGAATTTTTATCATCTGATGGTAGATGAGATGAAAGCCTGACATTACATGTGTCGGAACGTCGTTTTAAAGTTTAGGTACAAACAAAATGTAAGTGATTTGAACCCTGGAATCTTCTAGTGTGTTAGACGAATGTGATGACCACTACACTACGAAGACTCGTGTATGTAAACATATTTATATATAAGATCGGAAAGTCTTTTTGTAAATATAATGGTTCCTACAGGATGACTTTTACAGTGGGAGGCCCATCATAGAACTCTTGTGCTCATAGTCAGGGGTACCTTGTTACGCCACTGCGCTTGTTAAGGCCTAAATAAAGTAATTTATAATTAGTGCTACATTGTCTCTCTCTCTCTCTATATATATATATATATATATAATACAAATACAAATATTATTGTAAAATGTTTTACATGTTTCGGATGTTCCTTCAGAGTTGAAGATAGTTTACTTTCTAGTCCAAACCTCCCGCAGGACGACGGGGGATGGGAGCGGGCAGGGTTTGAACCCTCGACCGTCGATAAATCTGAACTACAGTCCAGAACACAATCCGCACGACCAGGCAGCCATCCATATATATACACGCAAGGGACCTAGTTCATTTATTCATGCACTCACCACTCACATATCCCTGAATCTTCCACTCAAAGTGGACTAAAAATACGGCAATGTTATTACCTGCCTTGGGGCTAGAACAACAGAGATATATTCACGATTGAAGCCGCAGCGGTTTAATGTACCAAACAAGAAGTAAGAAAACCAAGAAGTATAATGTGTGTAATTCTGTACATTAGTCACAAGACAAGAGTTGAATGTTCTCTATAAATGTATTACATTTGCAAATAATGGGAAGCGTGGTCGAGAAGGCAAGTGCGCTTGAACTTGGCTTGGCTTGGCTACCTAGAAGGGGGCTCGAGGTTCGACACCCGACTCGGGCAGAGTTGCGTTTACTGAGCGCCTAAAGGCAGCACGGAAAACCAACTCCTAGATACCCCCCTCCCCTCACTGGTCCACAAATGAGATTGGACCACAAGCGCTCTGAGCATGCTATAAGCATGAAAGTGCTATATAAAAGCTATAATAATAATATTTAATCTAAAAACAAATTTCGGGCACTCATTTGGAGGATCCCTCCAGTGGGGGCCCTGGTGTGTTAAAAATTTGGACCTCCCCTTCCCCAACCCTAGCTACGCCACTGATTCACTAGGTTCTTTTGAATAAAACAATTTAATGCCTCTTCACCAACGCGATTCAATGGTCTACCTCCTTTCTTTTTACGGCATAACGGACCAATTTCTTCCGACTAACAAACTATTGATGTTTTATTTTTTGAGTGAACAAAAAAGGCCGGTAGAAGTCTCGCTAAACAGGAGGATGGTCTATACCATTTATACATCCTTCTTTTCCTGTTTCTTAATGTCACTTTATTTAACATGTTTAATTACACATTTACCATACTAAAATTGACCCAGTGGACAAAAAAAAAAAAAACGCTTTAGGGACACACTCAAAGCTTCTCTCAAAATCTTCAGCATTGACCCAGCCACCTAGGAAACAGAAGCACATGACAGCGCATGATGACGTCGCGCTTGGAAAACTGCTGAAGATAAGAGAACAGCGCTGGCAGAAGAAAATCGTCAGAGATTAAAAAGCAAGGTCAATAACACTAGCTCCAGATGGAATAACCTGGCAAGTGTGCAGCCTAACATTCCGGGCTCACCAGCCACATGAGGAGGCACAAAACCCCGGCCCCCTTGATGATTTGAAAGAGAATTTTTAATATATATATTAGTCTATGATTGCCGAATTGTGACATATTTTGTTATGTCCGTAAAAACCAAAAGAAAAAAAGATTTATATACCATAGGTTTGTGTGAAGAGATCTATATATATAGCATATAATATATAGTTCTGTGAATGATCACCTCTTTCATTTAGAATTTGCAAAATAGGATTGTGTTATTTCTAAACTTTGAAAAATAAAGATCAATACTTTTCTGAGACTGAAGAAAGATTTATATGTTTCCTTTACATCTTGAGTTAGAATCTTGTATGAATTCTTTCACATTTAGATTCTAGGTCTAGTGGTAATTAGAATTTAATAAATTGTGGGATATTCTACAAGATCTACATCATGAAACACAGACACAGTAAATCACCTGAACCTTGCAAAAAATTACAAATCTATAGATTAGATCTGAGTATCTCCTAGTCAGACTCACTCAGACAAAGAAGTCCACTAGATTACTAGATCTATCTATTATTTATGTATAGAAATGTTAATGATTCAATGTAGGCCTATGTCTATACCCCCCTGACCTAGATTGTAGCTAGACCAAGATTTAATTGAAATATTGATAACACGATGCAGGGACCTAAGTTTAAATTAGAAACTGCATAGAAATAATAATGTCTTCAAGTCCGAAGATTAATGAGGAATGCAGTATTTCCAATGGCATAGAAAGCAAGCATTGCATGCTCAAGATCTGTTAATTTTTTTAAAATGATGGTTGCCTGGTCGTGCGGTTTGCGCTCTGGACTATCTTTTAGATTTATCGATGTTTCCAGGTTCAAACCCTGCCCGCTCCCATCCTCCGTCGTCCTTTGGGAAGACTCTGAAGGAACATCCGAAACAAGTAAAACATATTTCAAATAAAACAAATCTGGGTATATTTAAAAATAGAATCTGTGCATTAAAAACTGTAACGTGCGGGCGGAAGCTACATCTACTTTTGGTTTGAAACTAGTTCAATTTAGAACTAGTTTTAAGTGTTGACCTAGATCTAGATCTTAAAGCCGTATAATATCGAGTAAGGTTAACTAAACAATTTCCATTTGATCTCTAGAGCATTTATGTCTAGATCTGTTAATGTAAATCTATATGATGTACAAATACTCCTTCTTCCCTAGTGCTATTAGAGCATGGAATGGGTTGCCTGAGCTAGCCAGGAAAACCAGTGACTTGGCAGAATTTAAGTCATTGGTTAATATGCATGACTAAATGCATGACGCGTAGGACGTAATCATCTTCTTTTTTGAAGTAACGTCTGTATTATATAAGATAAGATAAGATATCCTTAGGCTATATGACTATATCATAAATATGGCGCACAGTCGCTTATTACCTTACAATTAGAGTGTAATGACACTATAAATTGTAAAAAAATTAGTACATATGGGCCGATAGTATATTATGGCCTCTTTTAGGCGCGAAGCGAATTTTTATCATCTGATGGTAGATGAGATGAAAGCCTGACATTACATGTGTCGGAACGTCGTTTTAAAGTTTAGGTACAAACAAAATGTAAGTGATTTGAACCCTGGAATCTTCTAGTGTGTTAGACGAATGTGATGACCACTACACTACGAAGACTCGTGTATGTAAACATATTTATATATAAGATCGGAAAGTCTTTTTGTAAATATAATGGTTCCTACAGGATGACTTTTACAGTGGGAGGCCCATTATAGAACTCTTGTGCTCATAGTCAGGGGTACCTTGTTACGCCACTGCGCTTGTTAAGGCCTAAATAAAGTAATTTATAATTAGTGCTACATTGTCTCTCTCTCTCTCTCTATATATATATATATATATAATACAAATACAAATATTATTGTAAAATGTTTTACATGTTTCGGATGTTCCTTCAGAGTTGAAGATAGTTTACTTTCTAGTCCAAACCTCCCGCAGGACGACGGGGGATGGGAGCGGGCAGGGTTTGAACCCTCGACCGTCGATAAATCTGAACTACAGTCCAGAACACAATCCGCACGACCAGGCAGCCATCCATATATATACACGCAAGGGACCTAGTTCATTTATTCATGCACTCACCACTCACATATCCCTGAATCTTCCACTCAAAGTGGACTAAAAATACGGCAATGTTATTACCTGCCTTGGGGCTAGAACAACAGAGATATATTCACGATTGAAGCCGCAGCGGTTTAATGTACCAAACAAGAAGTAAGAAAACCAAGAAGTATAATGTGTGTAATTCTGTACATTAGTCACAAGACAAGAGTTGAATGTTCTCTATAAATGTATTACATTTGCAAATAATGGGAAGCGTGGTCGAGAAGGCAAGTGCGCTTGAACTTGGCTTGGCTTGGCTACCTAGAAGGGGGCTCGAGGTTCGACACCCGACTCGGGCAGAGTTGCGTTTACTGAGCGCCTAAAGGCAGCACGGAAAACCAACTCCTAGATACCCCCCTCCCCTCACTGGTCCACAAATGAGATTGGACCACAAGCGCTCTGAGCATGCTATAAGCATGAAAGTGCTATATAAAAGCTATAATAATAATATTTAATCTAAAAACAAATTTCGGGCACTCATTTGGAGGATCCCTCCAGTGGGGGCCCTGGTGTGTTAAAAATTTGGACCTCCCCTTCCCCAACCCTAGCTACGCCACTGATTCACTAGGTTCTTTTGAATAAAACAATTTAATGCCTCTTCACCAACGCGATTCAATGGTCTACCTCCTTTCTTTTTACGGCATAACGGACCAATTTCTTCCGACTAACAAACTATTGATGTTTTATTTTTTGAGTGAACAAAAAAGGCCGGTAGAAGTCTCGCTAAACAGGAGGATGGTCTATACCATTTATACATCCTTCTTTTCCTGTTTCTTAATGTCACTTTATTTAACATGTTTAATTACACATTTACCATACTAAAATTGACCCAGTGGACAAAAAAAAAAAAAACGCTTTAGGGACACACTCAAAGCTTCTCTCAAAATCTTCAGCATTGACCCAGCCACCTAGGAAACAGAAGCACATGACAGCGCATGATGACGTCGCGCTTGGAAAACTGCTGAAGATAAGAGAACAGCGCTGGCAGAAGAAAATCGTCAGAGATTAAAAAGCAAGGTCAATAACACTAGCTCCAGATGGAATAACCTGGCAAGTGTGCAGCCTAACATTCCGGGCTCACCAGCCACATGAGGAGGCACAAAACCCCGGCCCCCTTGATGATTTGAAAGAGAATTTTTAATATATATATTAGTCTATGATTGCCGAATTGTGACATATTTTGTTATGTCCGTAAAAACCAAAAGAAAAAAAGATTTATATACCATAGGTTTGTGTGAAGAGATCTATATATATAGCATATAATATATAGTTCTGTGAATGATCACCTCTTTCATTTAGAATTTGCAAAATAGGATTGTGTTATTTCTAAACTTTGAAAAATAAAGATCAATACTTTTCTGAGACTGAAGAAAGATTTATATGTTTCCTTTACATCTTGAGTTAGAATCTTGTATGAATTCTTTCACATTTAGATTCTAGGTCTAGTGGTAATTAGAATTTAATAAATTGTGGGATATTCTACAAGATCTACATCATGAAACACAGACACAGTAAATCACCTGAACCTTGCAAAAAATTACAAATCTATAGATTAGATCTGAGTATCTCCTAGTCAGACTCACTCAGACAAAGAAGTCCACTAGATTACTAGATCTATCTATTATTTATGTATAGAAATGTTAATGATTCAATGTAGGCCTATGTCTATACCCCCCTGACCTAGATTGTAGCTAGACCAAGATTTAATTGAAATATTGATAACACGATGCAGGGACCTAAGTTTAAATTAGAAACTGCATAGAAATAATAATGTCTTCAAGTCCGAAGATTAATGAGGAATGCAGTATTTCCAATGGCATAGAAAGCAAGCATTGCATGCTCAAGATCTGTTAATTTTTTTAAAATGATGGTTGCCTGGTCGTGCGGTTTGCGCTCTGGACTATCTTTTAGATTTATCGATGTTTCCAGGTTCAAACCCTGCCCGCTCCCATCCTCCGTCGTCCTTTGGGAAGACTCTGAAGGAACATCCGAAACAAGTAAAACATATTTCAAATAAAACAAATCTGGGTATATTTAAAAATAGAATCTGTGCATTAAAAACTGTAACGTGCGGGCGGAAGCTACATCTACTTTTGGTTTGAAACTAGTTCAATTTAGAACTAGTTTTAAGTGTTGACCTAGATCTAGATCTTAAAGCCGTATAATATCGAGTAAGGTTAACTAAACAATTTCCATTTGATCTCTAGAGCATTTATGTCTAGATCTGTTAATGTAAATCTATATGATGTACAAATACTCCTTCTTCCCTAGTGCTATTAGAGCATGGAATGGGTTGCCTGAGCTAGCCAGGAAAACCAGTGACTTGGCAGAATTTAAGTCATTGGTTAATATGCATGACTAAATGCATGACGCGTAGGACGTAATCATCTTCTTTTTTGAAGTAACGTCTGTATTATATAAGATAAGATAAGATATCCTTAGGCTATATGACTATATCATAAATATGGCGCACAGTCGCTTATTACCTTACAATTAGAGTGTAATGACACTATAAATTGTAAAAAAATTAGTACATATGGGCCGATAGTATATTATGGCCTCTTTTAGGCGCGAAGCGAATTTTTATCATCTGATGGTAGATGAGATGAAAGCCTGACATTACATGTGTCGGAACGTCGTTTTAAAGTTTAGGTACAAACAAAATGTAAGTGATTTGAACCCTGGAATCTTCTAGTGTGTTAGACGAATGTGATGACCACTACACTACGAAGACTCGTGTATGTAAACATATTTATATATAAGATCGGAAAGTCTTTTTGTAAATATAATGGTTCCTACAGGATGACTTTTACAGTGGGAGGCCCATCATAGAACTCTTGTGCTCATAGTCAGGGGTACCTTGTTACGCCACTGCGCTTGTTAAGGCCTAAATAAAGTAATTTATAATTAGTGCTACATTGTCTCTCTCTCTCTATATATATATATATATATATATAATACAAATACAAATATTATTGTAAAATGTTTTACATGTTTCGGATGTTCCTTCAGAGTTGAAGATAGTTTACTTTCTAGTCCAAACCTCCCGCAGGACGACGGGGGATGGGAGCGGGCAGGGTTTGAACCCTCGACCGTCGATAAATCTGAACTACAGTCCAGAACACAATCCGCACGACCAGGCAGCCATCCATATATATACACGCAAGGGACCTAGTTCATTTATTCATGCACTCACCACTCACATATCCCTGAATCTTCCACTCAAAGTGGACTAAAAATACGGCAATGTTATTACCTGCCTTGGGGCTAGAACAACAGAGATATATTCACGATTGAAGCCGCAGCGGTTTAATGTACCAAACAAGAAGTAAGAAAACCAAGAAGTATAATGTGTGTAATTCTGTACATTAGTCACAAGACAAGAGTTGAATGTTCTCTATAAATGTATTACATTTGCAAATAATGGGAAGCGTGGTCGAGAAGGCAAGTGCGCTTGAACTTGGCTTGGCTTGGCCACCTAGAAGGGGGCTCGAGGTTCGACACCCGACTCGGGCAGAGTTGTGTTTACTCATCGCCTAAAGGCAGCACGGAAAACCAACTCCTAGATACCCCCTCCCCCACTGATCCACAAATGAGATTGGACCAAAAGCGCTATGAGCATGAAAGTAGCGCTATATAAAAGCTATAATAATAATAATAAAAAAATATTTTATTGCAAAATTTTTATATATCAACAGACTGTAATTGAGAGAACATATTGGAAGAATGTCTATTATTGTTGTCATTTTCTCTGTTTTCATCTGTCATATCTCAAGTACTGACGGTCAGTGTGATCTATTAATATAAACAGTATTCAAATAACTTAGACTCTATTGTTCTGCCTTTTATAAAAAAGTAGTTAGAATCTCTCGTGTTAAAACGTAATAGAAGCGAGATTTTTATTTGGAGAACAACGTGAGAATGTGTTACCTTGTATAAGAGCTCATTAGAGTCTCTTGTAATTACATGCAAAAAACTAACCAATAACCTTGTGCTAAAAGGTTAAAGAAGTGAGAGACACATTTAATGCGATACACATAGAGTTGTTATTTTCTCGGTTCGTTTCAAAAAATAATTAAGCTCCATAATTTCCTTTTCTTTAGCAGCTTTAGCGAATTATATGTTTCGTTAAAAAAAGGTACTTTCAATTTTAAAACTTTTTTTATATTTACGACTTTGGTATAATTTCACACTTTTCAATCCATAATCCTTATCTGAGATGAACTCCAATTGGTGACAAGGCAGGGAGACCTAGGTCTCCCGTAGTGCCCTGGTAAGGAACTCTGCTGTTTGGCGTAGTGCCTCGTAGCTTCCATACAAACATAGTGAACCACTAGATACGTCTTCCCGCGAGCTGCGGACACTCTTGCAAGACGTGCGCCACCGTCTCTTCTGATTCCCCACAGTGTCGGCAACGGGCATCAAAATTTGGCCGGAACCGGGCGAAGTACCCACCTATGGGACAGTGTCCCGTACGCCACTGCGCTATTGTTGTTTGTTCCGACCTTTTTAGCCTCCACCACGGGTCCTCTCGATTTGGGCGGCGCATGTGCTGCCAGACTCCCCTGGCAGTGTTGGAGTCATCCCAGGATTTCAACCACTTTTCATGTACCCACTCTCGTATTACTGTCGTAGCCTGTTGGAACGTACTTGGCGATTCGAAAGCGGGCACGGCCAGCGCTCCTTCTCGTGCTAGAGCATCAGCCACGGCATTGCCCCTCACGCCGCAGTGCGAGGGCACCCACTGCATAACGATGACAGCTCCAATAAGCAGGTGGATGTTATTTGCGGCGCCTAATGCCTCTTCCACAAATTTGGACTTTCCACCTAAGCCAGACATGGCTTGGAGGCAGGACTGGGAATCGGTAACCATTACAACGGTAGTCGCAACGGTTATCTTTTCGCGCAGTTTTTGGAGCACGTGATTGAGGGTATTGGTTATCGCATATAATCCTTATCAGAATTATCCTCCATAATACCAATCTATAAGACTTGTCCTCTGATCCGAAGATTAAGGAGGAGTGCAGTATTTTACTTGGCCACGCAGCCTTGCTGTCATCTACTGAGTTTGTCACACCCAAAGCAGACATAACCGTGTGTCTTCCTGTGGTCGGTTTGGGTTCTCTTTCCGCCTGCCACTGAAAGGGGTTCTATCCAAGGCAAAAGAAAGGAATGGAGAAAGACGGTCAACTAATCGTGTATGGTGTCCCAATGGTCCAACAGACTAAGACAGTGTTTCCCAAACTTTTGACCTATGTGTATAATTATTGTAACGCTGATTACCCCTCGCCCTCCTCCCAAAAAATAATTTTAATAACAATCAAAATACATTACTCAATTATACACTAAATAATAATGAACGAATAATGCAATTTTAAGCAAAAGTTATGATATAAATAACATATATGTGGATCAATGAGTAGGTTGATATTGTTTGTGGCTTTGTGCTGAGATAACAGATTTTCGTTAACTGGTTGTTAATTTTAATTTAAGAGGCGCTTTTTTTGACGTGATTTCTAGAAATGCTGAAAAAGCAACTTAATGTTCATATAAAGTTGGAAAAAGCAAAAACGTTTTTGGAACATTTTCAATCACACAGCAGTTTCCCCCCCCCCCCCCCTTTTTCCATTTAGCTATTGTGTCCGATACAGTTTGAGATCAGCAGACATAGCTCATATAGAGTTTCATATTAAAATATTCATCAGTTATTGAACTAAAGCCGCCCTCAATATTCATTTTCACTCCACCCACATTTAATCATTGTTATTTTTCAAAAGAACTTTATAAAAATCATTTATTAGTTGACATAGAAGCAGCTCTTATATAACGTCAAGTAAATTTAAGCCTTATATTATCTTCACAGTTATGCTTCAATATGAGGCGAGTGAAGTCACTGGAGATCAAATGCCTGATCAGGTCAATGTAACTTTTAGCACAGAAACAAAATCTCTAACCAAACTTAATCTCAGACGCTCGCGGCATTTTAACCTCGATATTCCTTTGTATAGTTTGGACACCGACCAGGAAGGAATTTTCCATAGACACAAAGTGAAAACCAGACCCAAAAAGGTAAAAACAGAACTTTTTAAAATATTTTTTTTTAAGAAATAGTTTATAAATAGTCAAAATACAAATTACAATGAAGAACAACTTATTGTGTGAAACTTACAGGAAAGACTGTGATTGTGTTGCGAGCAGGTGTCTGGGTAATGTACCCCTAAATTATTGTTTACATGTCCAGTGATTTAGTGTGGGATTTAGGAAATTGAAGCATTGGAATATTTGGCACCGGACATTTAGGAACCCAGAAATTTAGGTAACAGTAAATTAGGCATGGAGGCGCGGTGGCTGAGCGGTAAAGCGCTTGGGTCCCGGGTTCGAATCCTGGTGAAGACTGGGATTTTTATTTCGGGATCTTTATTTCAGCTCAATGGGTACCTGACATTAGTTGGGGAAAAGTAAAGGCGGTTGGTCGTTGTGCTGGCCACATGACACCCTCGTAAACCATAGGCCATAGAAACAGATGACCTTTACATCTTCTGCCCTATAGACCACAAGGTCTGAAAGGGGAACTTTTTTTTTTTTAATTAGGCATAAATTATCCTTAGGATAGTTTCTTGATTTATTCCAAAAAAATTATATCAACAGTAAAACATACACTCACGAACACACAGGACTGGCTGCTCGAGTAATATGTACACACAACGGCTTAACATTCCACATTCTATCATGAAAATGAAGCCCATTTGTATCTAAAATTCATATTTTAAACACCCTACAGCTAACAAGAAAGGTTTCTATAAATATAAAATGAATATAATTGATTATAACATGCTATAACATATCCACGTAGTCGTTAGTGGGGTCATGAGTTCGAATCCTGGTGGACTTATAAATACAGAGCGCGTCCTTTATCCCACCCAAGTTTACTCTGTAAACTCTAATATTAGCTGGGGAGAGTAAAAGCATTTGGTCGTTCGGCTGGCCACACAACGCTCTCATTTACTGTCGACCACAGCAACAGTTACATTTTGCATCTGCTCTATCTCTGGGATTTCAAATTTTATTAATCTTTTTTATTTTAATTTAAACCATCCTACGTACAGGACAGATACATTAATGAGAGATGACTTAATGTACTTTTATGAATTATAAGACGGTGTTTAGTATTTTGTCTAAATTAAAATATATGATAAACACTCTTATCATTGCAGGATCTAGGTTTTTACCAAGATATTACAAACAAGGCTGTTTTTCGCATCCAAAGGTCTTCAGAGAAATCGGCGTACAAGAAATCTAAATTTAATTTGGTCAGTTTTCCACAATTGACGTTTTCTGGGAGGAATCAAAATAGTTTAAACTTCATGGACAGTGGCTTCTCTGGCTGGGACGATGCCCCATGTTTATAGAATCTTTGCTAGCAGAGTGGTTACCGCCTTTGCTTGTGAAGCCTGAGAAGGCTTTAGCCAACAAGTTCAAATTAAGGTCGTTCCCTTTTAATACATTTAAAAAGCGATCACCCAAAAAGCACGTTCATTCTCCACCTATCCCTTTTCAAGTGGTCCAGACAAGAGATAGAATCAAAGTGTATTGAGAACGCTAAAACCATGAAAATGCGCTAGACAAAAACAATTGGTAAAAAATATTTCTAATCGCTCAGATTTATTATTGTAAGTCTAGACCTATTATGAATTTAATTACATGACTGATTCTAATTGATTGATACACTTAATATAATCTCCGTGTATGTAAAATAATTTTTTTTTTGTTCTTAGCTTGTTTGATTTTAAGATCATTACATAGAATATTGGTTTATTTGTTTGCTGGCCTGCTTGAGTCTTAGAACGACTAGGGTTAAGTTGTGTGCTGGCCTGCTTGAGTCTTAGAACGACTAGGGTTAAGTTGTGTGCTGGCCTGCTTGAGTCTTAGAACGACTAGGGTTAAGTTGTGTGCTGGCCTGCTTGAGTCTTAGAACGACTAGGGTTAAGTTGTGTGCTGGCCTGCTTGAGTCTTAGAACGACTAGGGTTAAGTTGTGTGCTGGCCTGCTTGAGTCTTAGAACGACTAGGGTTCATTGCGTCCTCAATCTTGTGTCAGGCTGACCTTGTGGGGCACACCATCGTCAAACCAGATAGCTCCGAGTATGAACATTTAACAGATAACGCCCCCTTGCGCTGACTACGTCATGTCCTCCGGACGGGGACTATCGTATCCCGAAAGTCATCCTTTATGACTCGTGACAGGATCAAGAAAAACTGGTCGACCAGCCCCCCCCCCCCCCCCGCCCGCCCCGCTTCCGTTATGTCCATGCTATCAAATGGAACCTTAAACAGTGGATATTGACCAAGAAAGCTATGGACAACGAACAAGAATTTGCCACATCTCTACAGAGACATGAAAAAATGTTCTTTGAGATGAGCCATAGTCGTTCTACGACTGAAGCAGGCCAACTAAACACTAATCTTGAATGCCTAGTAATACAGGAGCATTTTCAATAAAACATTGAAATAATTATAAATTTGTAATTGATACTTATTTGTTACGCTATAAAGACATGCCAACTAGTATCGTTTCAGAAAGGGGAATTTCTTTTGAACACCTCCAAATGTCTCTTCGACTCAGAGAAAAGGACCTTAAAAAAGCCTTGGAGAAATATGCCCCCCAAACCGATGTCGCATTCTAGATGGACTGCATCTCCTAGACCACTTTTCAATACAACATTCGACCAATATGTTTATACTTTAGAAATACTGAAAACCACAACGTTTGATTTGTTTGACCGCGTAAGAATACATCGTAAGTCACGTGACTTTCCATGTTACTAAATATTGTGTGAGTTTAAAAAAAATAGCTCTCATGCTCAAATTCAAGTTGTCCCCCACCTTTTTTAAAATGCATTAAAAAACAATCAACAACATACATCCTTCTTTCTCCCGCCAATGCTACATATGCTGGCTCAGTAAATTGATAGGATTATAGTGTAGTGAGAAAGCTAAAATCATGAAATTGTGCTAAACAAAAAACAATTAATGAAAATATTTATACTCGCGCAGATTTATTTTCGTAAGTCTAGAGTAATCTAGAGTCTAGATCTATTACAAATGTAATTACATAACTGATCCAAACTAATTGATACAACTACGCTTACTATAAGTTTAGTTTTTTTTTAAAGTATTTTTATTATGTAATGAATATTACAGCGCCAAAAGAAAAAACTGTAAGAATGAATGCCATCAACATTAGAGACATGCATATGAGAAGCACAGGTCGTAAATCTAACCAGTCAAAACTGAGTTCAGTCCCGCAAAGCAGACGTCGCCGGAACTCAGTGCAGGACTACTACGTAGACGTGGTGGCGATGATAGACTACAAACGCTACTCCATGTTCTTAGCACAAGCGAACTACAATAACTTCACGGCAATGCAGAATATTCTAGAGTACTATGCTTTCGTATTTAGTGGGGTGAGTTTCTCTTAGCAGTGGTTCTCAAATTATCTAAATTCGATTGCGCGCATGTATGTAAATGTAAAATCTAATTCGATGTATAAATGTTAGTGCAGAATGAATCGACAGAGAAACATGCGTGGTCTAAATGTATGATATTCATAATGAAAAGAAATGAATTGTGTACAGACATCTTTTTAGTCGACACGACGAGAAAGTCGCAGTAGAATGTAGTAGAAAATCTGTAGCCAGATAGTACTTTGAATAACAGCCAAATCTTTACAAACTTTTTGTAAGGCACTAAATAAATGGTCAAAAATATTTATTTAAAAACAACGTGAAGCTTAGAAGTTGGAATAGAAGTTTGTTCATTTCACGGATTTCGTTTCTTCACAAAGCAAGACTGTGTGGTGCTCTTACAGAAAGCAGGAGAGACGATGGTTGCACACGTTTAAGGTATGGAAACGCAACATGAAGCTCTATAAAACTGACACCAACAGTTGGGAAACAAAGAAGTAAGGATGAACGTGATACAGCGTCTTCTGATTACTAATGCTCAACCTATGACCAAAGCTGTGTATCGAGAATGGGACTCTTTAATTTACACGAGACATTGAAAAGGGAAAGGGTTATTAACCAAAATACCACAGGAATGTGGTGGCAGTGAATTATATCAACATCTTATTAATTGATTTTAAAAGAGTAAACACAATTTTAGGAGATTTCTAACAATTTTTTAGGAGGATTTTAGGAGACTTTTCATTTTGTAGGAGATTTAGCTGCAGCAAAATTTAATCAGTTGTTTGAAATAAGCTGTTTAAATGCTCGTCAAGCAGTAATTATCCATCCTGGTATGATTGAAGCGCCTACAAATTTAATTGAAACCAATGAGACCAAATAACGATAAATAAAAAAAAGTTTATAGAAACATTTTAATTTTTATTAAAACTAGTCAGTAAATGTTAATCTGGATCCGTGAGATTTTCATACATGGCGGAATACCTATTAATAGAAAGCTTTTTGGTGTATATGGTGTACCAAATAAAGTTAGTGTGAATGAGCTGTGTTTTTTTTTTAAACGTTACGTGTCAATTATTATACACACTTTAGCAATGTACAATCAAAGTTTGAAAGTTTTTCTAGTTGTAACTTTCATTTGAGTTGGCAATTTGGGAAGGTCATTTAAGCGTTTAACATTGTTTAGCAACTTAGGTGTGTCCTTGACATTGTTTAGCAACTTAAGATCGTCCTTGACATTATTTAGCAACTAAAGTGCGTCCTTGACATTGTTTAGCAACTTAAGTGCGTCCTTGAAACTGTTTAGCAACTTAAGATCGTCCTTGACATTATTTAGCAACTAAAGTGCGTCCTTGACATTGTTTAGCAACTTAAGTGCGTCCTTGAAACTGTTTAGCAACTTGAGTGCGTCCTTGACATTGTTTAGTACATTGAGTGCGTCCTTGACATTGTTTAGCATCTAAAGTGCGTCCTTGACATTGTTTAGCACACTGAGTGTGTCCTTGACATTGTTTAGCAACTTATGTGTGTCCTTGAAACTGTTTAGCAACTTAAGTGCGTCCTTGACATTGTTTAGCAACTTGAGTGCGTCCTTGACATTGTTTAGCAACTTGAGTGCGTCCTTGAAACTGTTTAGCAACTTGAGTGCAACATAAACATCTTAAATAATATGTGAATTCGTTTCTTATTTCGTTGAGTGGTGTGTCTCGGCTACCTGAGAGGACTCGAGTTTGAATCCCCCATATAGACTTAGAAATGTATATCCGAGCTGAGTTGTGTTTGCTGAGCGCATAAAGGCTACACAGAAAGATTTTCTAGTTTCTCCCCTCTCCAGTTCTCCCCTCTCCAGTTTCTCCCCTCACCAGTTTCTCCCCTCACCAGTTTCTCCCCTCTCCAGTTTCTCCCCTCTCCAGTTTCTCCCCTCTCCAGTTTCTCCCCTCACCAGTTTCTCCCCTCTCCAGTTTCTCCCCTCTCCAGTTTCTCCCCTCACCAGTTTCTCCCCTCTCCAGTTTCTCCCCTCACCAGTTTCTCCCCTCTCCAGTTTCTCCCCTCACCAGTTTCTCCCCTCTCCAGTTTCTCCCCTCTCCAGTTTCTCCCCTCACCAGTTTCTCCCCTCTCCAGTTTCTCCCCTCTCCAGATTCTCCCCTCTCCAGATTCTCCCCTCTTCAGTTTCTCCCCTCTTCAGTTTCTCCCCTCTTCAGATTTTCCCCTCTCCAGATTCTCCCCTCTCCAGATTCTCCCCTCTCCAGATTCTCCCTTCTTCAGATCAAAGAGATTGAGCCAGAGCGCAATGCTACGAGTACTATACAGGAACTATACAGATACCTAAAACCTACTCCGTGCCCTTAATCAACTAGTATTTTTTGCCGGTAACTTTCCCTCTTGAAATTTTCTTGAAGCATAATGAGTACGATGTTTAAAAATCTTGATTTAAAGGTAGATCCACATATAATCTAGTTACTGACTTATTGTGAAGATGTTTCTTTTTTTCAGGCCGATATGCTGTATGAAGGCATCAAACATCCAGAGTATACGATTCATATTCTTCTAAGTAAAGTATACGTTCTTCAGGTAGTGAAAATAATTAATAGTACTAGATTTATTTTTAAAACATAAAATTAGTAGAAAATTTGACCACGTATAATAATTAATATATCCAGATTTATATATAGGCTACTTTTTTTTAGCAGTGTTTCTGAAACTTTTACCGAAGGCTCCCCCATATTTAATTTCCCCGTTTAGACCTAGCGATCTATAAAGCAGATGATGTTTCTTCGGCCAACGGTTTGACCATAACACTAAGCCTCTCCTGTTCCTTTTTATTTTCAACTAGATCTAAATCACTTGACCACATAAAAAGTTGCCCTATTTTTTTAATCCTTATCTCCCCTTGGACAAGGTGAAGACAAAGACTCCAGTACGCACGAGTGATGGCGCTGGACGGTTTCGAGGAAACTACGACACACGGTGTGTCGCCACTGCACCGAGGACGTGGAAACAAGACACCACTTACTTTATGAATGTTGCTCTTCTGTTAGAAAGAAGATCTAAAAGAGAGAGAGAGAACTGGTTCGTGTGCGGTGTGCGGCATTTGGTCTGTCCTTGTACGGGGAAAAGGCGACCTTAAAACTTACTGACCGCTTCCTTGCACATGCTCTAAGGGAGTTCTCTCAGTCTCTCAGCATGGGTCACTACTAATGGGGTTTTCGAATCGGTTGCGCTGGTCTATGATGCCCGGGTACTCTGCCTCAACCTGGCACTCGGGTGGAAAACGATCGCTAGAGGAAGGGATTCGGCAAAATGTTGAAAATTTAACTTTTTAAAACCCCATCTGTCATATATCAGTTTTAGAACCCCTGTAATATTTGGTGACTAGTAGTCACTGAACTATTCCGTGCAGTTACCACGAGATTTTCTTGGTCGGAAGCTGACCACGAGGTGGACACCTCAGTTAACGGTGGACTCTTGTACAAGAGAGAGGAGCGTTGCTATCTCCTCGAGTAGAAAGTATAAGTAGATAGTGATTATTATCAAGTTATTCCTTTGGATGTATAATTTGTGATGGCTGAAGTCGCCAATATCTTTTGTGAATTATTATGTGAATAAAATCCATGTCTGCTACCAACGTGTCTATTAATGATACTAAATGTTGTGGTCGGAGAGTCCAGTATGTTAGTGTTCTCACGCACCTGCAAATCTAGTGCGTGTGAGAAAGTATTTAGTTAACAAGCCAGAGAACATTATAGTAGTACCAGAAGAGGTATCTACAACGCACAGAGACATTCGCGTCATCACGCCTATAACAAGAACCAGGCTGTGACACCATCCAATAAAATAAACGAGTCAGCAATGACAAATATTTCCATCAAACACAATTAACTTGTTGAAATCATAGAAGTAGTAAAAAAAAAACTTGACTAACAAAAACATCCGAGCACAGTGATCTTAGAATAAGCATCATTGACTTTGTTAATTACTGACAAATGACTACTGATTACTGATCAATGACTTTACTAATTTTGACCAATTACTGACCAATGACTTTACTAATTACTAAAAGCCGAAATCTTGAACCGTTTTCCTATTGTAGTGCCCCAATAATTTTTGGCACTGTTTTGTTTTACATGTTTCGTATGACCGCTCAGATGTTCTGAAGATAATTATATCCTATCCCAAATTGTAGTGTGTGCTGGTCTATTTCGCTGTTATTCTACTCTCTATTATTTTCTTTATTTTTTTTTCGGATAGAGAGGAATTTACATTTGTTTTCTCAAAATGTATTTATTTATTATTCTATCTATCTGGATAGCATGAATAATATGATCATCAATGAATCTATGTACACGCCCGCCATCTTGGAAACAAATGGCCGATACATAACATACCGCCATGAGCCCATCAACACGGAGACAAACAGAACAAACGAGACCGTAGAGGAGGAGTTCGAGTCAAAAGCAGGAAATTAAATTAGATCAATAAATAACAAAATGGACGAACTTGATTGTTGCTGCAGACATTTCTACCAATTCCGTTAAAGCTTGCTAATGTCTCACTGAAACATGGCTAAACGAAATTATTCCCGACACATCAGCAGACTCAAATGCGCTTCTTTTGTACAGATAAGACAGAACAGCAGATAGTGGCAAAACAAGAGGAGGAGGACTGGTCATTTATGTAGCCTAAATAAACAGTATTGCTGTGTCAACAATATTTCAATCAAAACTAAAGTGTGTACGACCAAAATTGAACTATTATGTATGAATCTCAGGTCATACTACCTGCCGAAAGAGTTTACACATGTCTTCGTCATACTTGTGTATATACCACCCACAGAACATATACTAGACATTGTATATGACCGTGAGACTATGTCACAGTCTTAGTTGACATTGCATGATCTAAAGTTCACGTCAGGTTAAGAGTTTAAAAGACACGTGGAATTCCTGATGTAGAAAACAGGAAGTAGAATGAATAAAGTTAGACTGAGATGTCAGTCAGTCAAGTTAAGCAGACAAGTGAAGTCAAGTGAGAAGTCAAGTGTTATTCTTTGGACCGAGTGGTCAAGTATATTTTGGTCCGGGATGGACAGTAGCGACTTAGACAAGTCTGTAGTAATTTCAGTTAGAAAGTAACTTGTGGGCAGTTGTTGCCAGTGGTCTTTTGAGACATGTATTAGCTAATCTATATTTCTACACAGTGTTACCCGCTGAGATGCGGACGTGATTTGTGACTAACATATTGGATACTTTTGATATCGCTGTTATGCGGATAGGATTGTTTATTAATTCTTGACTTGTAGCACTAACAAGGAGTGCAGTGTCTTATTATTATTATTATTATAGTAAAATAAACTATATGTTTGTCTGCTGAAACGGACTTAGGTCAGTTTGTACTATTTGTCTTGTCACGTGTCAAGAGCACCTCAGGAAGCAAGAACTCAGTATTACACGACATTCGCATTCTGCAACATTACGCCATTCAGCCTTTCATTGACAGACTAAAAGTCCTGATGCTGCCCGACTAGTTATGGGAGATTTCAATCATCTTTCGTTAGCCCAACACTTGCCAACATATACTCAATATGTTGATTATACTACAAGGCACGATAAAACCTTGGACATGTGTTATAGCAACATACAAATTGCCTACATATCTCGGTCGTTATTCCCCCTCGGAGACTGTCGGAGAGTCGAACCACACAATGATCCATCTTACACCTACTTACAAAACGGTTTAAAAAACAAAACAAAACCCAAAGTCCAGTCCATCCAGTCATGGTCTGACGACGCTGTTTTACAGCCACAAAGTTGTCTGGAGCAAAACAGATTGGGACATGTTTGTAAGCAACTGCCCAGACAGATGAACTTACCACAACTGTTAATTCGTACATCCAGTTCTGTGAAAACATGATTATACCAAAGAAGAAAATTAAAACATTCAGTAATAATAGACCTTGGATGACCAAAGAAATATAGGAAGCGATTCTATATGTTACGAATCTCACTATCCAGGCTCTCTGCAAACTGCACCATACACCACCAACTTAAAGAACTTGACAAGTCAGGGCTCCAAAATAACGTAAAGGTTTAATGTCCATAAATAACAGCCAATACTGTACAATTGGCAGCACGTAGAACAGTACAAATAGCTCTGCGATAACACCGTTCCGCCGTATCAAGTCTTGCACTGGCCTCTCCGTCTCGTTCCAGGCTTACACTGGGTTCAACAGTTCGGGACTGACTTCACACACTTGGGCTCGTTGTGTCGGACTCGATCACAGACCAAGATCAAGACGCCGTTCGTCTCAACTGTACTTGACAGTACTCCGCACTGAACCGTCGTAATGCTCCGTACAGGACCACACCGTTGAACTGTGCTGTAGTCGACCGTGTTCTGAACTCCTGTCGTGAACCCGCTTTCTGAACCTTGCTGTATTGAGCCCCTTTTCTCGACCGTCTTGACTGCGACACCTCCGCTCTTTATATAGGGTCCCTACTGGCCTTCTAGAACCGGACAGAACGCCCCTCGACGTTTCTAGGTGGTCAGATGACTATAACTCTCGTGACGCTCCTGAGCTCTGTTCACGTCGGCGATCCTTCCCGAACTGTCCTGTTGACCCTCGACTCGGCTGACAGTCGTAACTCGTCACGCTTGACCGCTCGTCTAGCGCTGGCCTGGGGCGATTTGCGTCGGCTGACTACACACACACCACTACCCCCATCTGTGCCACCACCAGGTTTATAACATATACAAAAAAAGAATGTTCAAGAGCAGTTCTTCTGAGTTCATCTCAGCCAAAAGAGCCCTTAAAAAGAAATTATTTCAAGGAAAAGAGAGATTCAAGGAAAAAATTGAAAGCTCTTTCAAGAAAAATAACTCTAAAGCTTGTTGGAGTGGCTTGAAACAAATTACTGGCTACGTACCTAATCGCGAACCAATGTGTGTCGCTGACAATAACAAATTTGCCAATGAATTAAATGATTTATACTGCCGGTTTGACTGCCACAACTTCGAAAAAGACCACAATGATTTATTGGCATCATTTGAAAACAGCAATATAAACGAGTCTCAAGAACTGTTTAATAAACAAGAAGTGACTAAAATATTTGAACAAGTAAACACCGCCAAAGTACCACGACATGATAAATTAAGTGGCAAACTTGTAAAGCTATGTGCGTAACAACTGGCTTATATCTTTTGTGCTAAATTCAACAAGTCCTGGCAAACGCACACAATTTCTTCCATTTGAAAGACATCTGAAATAATTCCAGTACCCAAAAAGAAGATCATTGCTTCCAACAACGACCTACGTCCCGTAGCACTTACATCAATTCCAATGAAGCGCCTGGAGAAAATGATTTTAAAACATCTACTGAAAGAAGTCGAAACATGTCTTGACCCGCACCAGTTCGTTTACAAACCGTCAAGAAGTACAGAAGATGCAATACTATTCATGCTGAATTATCTATACCATCATCTTGATACTATACTCAGAGACACTACGCCAGAGTATTATTCGTAGATTTTTCATCCGCATTCAACACCATTCAAACCATCCATGAAACAAAAACTATCTGAACTGAACGTTAGCAAAAACATACAAGCTTGGAGTCCAGATCTGCATATCAAACGCCCACAATATGTAAAAGTGAACGGGCATGTGTCAGGCACGAGAGAACTTAGCACTGGAGCGCCACAGGGGTGCGTCCTGTCACCAGTATTGTATACCATATACACAAATGACATTCACAGCCTGTCAGCTGACACTCCCATCATAAAATTTGCTGACGACACAGCAATCATTGGCCTTATTGCAGGTGACGAAAATATGTACCATTTAACAATTAACACTTTTTACCAATGGTGTATAGATAACTTATTGCAGGTGACGAAAATATGTACCATTCAACAATTAACACTTTTTACCAATGGTGTATAGATAACTTTTTAACTTTAAATGTTCAAAAAATTAAAGAAATGATTACTTATTTTAGGAAAAATAAAGGCCATATTGCAGAAATTCAGATACACAAACCAAGCCATAGAACAAGTACAAGAATATAAATATCTAGGTACAACCATCAACAACAAGCTGAAAGTGGACGCTATCATAACCTCTACACGAAAATTTACCAGCGACTCTTCTATCTCAGAAAGCTAAGAAAATTTAACATCGACAAAACAATAATCAAACTTTTCTACACAGCAACCATCAGCAGTCTAATTAACTTTGCCATCACCTGCTGGTATGGTAATACTTCACTGGCACAAAGACTTAGAGTAAATAGACTAACTCAAAAAGCATCGTATATCACTCAAATACAGCTACCATCTCTTGAAAAGCGTTTTCATGAAAGATGCTTTTCCAAAACACGATTCTTAAAGACAACCTGCACTTATTAAACCACTGTTACATAAGATCTGAACGGAGTGGTCTTCTCATTTCCATTAGGACTAAAACAGAAAGATTTAAAAAATTCCCTTATTCCAAATTTCGGTTAGAATGTTACAAGATCAGCTGTCGTCATCGAGAAGTACATTGAAGTCAAATTCATAATGTGCTGGTTGTGAATGTGTATATGTTTCAAAATGTTGCTCGAATTCTTCATCTATATTGTTATTGTACAGTATGGCTGCCTGGTCGTGCGGTTTGCACGCTGGACTGTCGTTCAGATTTATCGATGGTCACGGATTCAAACCCTGTCCGCTCCCATCCCCCGTCGTCCTGCGGGAGGTTTGGACTAGGAAGTAATTATCTTCAACTCTGAAGGAACATCCGAAACATGTACAACATTTTACAAAACAGTAGTTACGCTGAGGTGGTCAATTGTAGTCTTAACAGAATTTCCATTTGTTGGATCAATAAAAATTGTCTTATCTTATCTTATTTAATCTTATCTTGGACCAGAATGTCTACTTTTTCATTTGCCTTCGTTTTTAATGTGTTTGTTTAATGAAGAACCTTACCAATTGTTTGAATTATTATTTTTTTTTTTTTCGAATAAATACCTAATACAAAAGAGTAACTGATTTCTCCCCCAGACGGTCGCTTCTTCAAGTTTTATAGACAGGGACGCTAGTGACGATGAGATCTATGGAAACACAGCGTTACGTTATCTACGAGCATTTATTAAAGGCGCTGGGCGGAGCATCGTTGGCATTTATGATCACGTGATGTTGTTTACCGGGTAAGAAGTTTCCCTACATTTAATGGACCTCGTTCACCAATCGTAAACAAACAACATTTAGTCACGTGATCTTATTGAGAAAACAACGAAAAAAAACTGTCACGTGACAACCATCATGAAGTAAACATCAGATCGTAAATTATATAGAAGAGATAGAGCACCACGTAGCCCCGCCCCCCCCCCCCCCCCCAACAAACCTAAAAAAAAAAAAAAAAAAAAAAAAAAAAAGCCGCTAATAGTCTTGCGTGGTTGGTCCGTCCTTCGTTTAAGCCCCCTCCCCCCCCCCCCCCAAAAAAAAAAAAAAAAAAACCTAGACAGATATTTTAAAAATCTGATATTATGATATTTTAAATATTACAAAGTTCTAGTGCAATGGCTTTTTAAAAATCTTTTGTAAAAAATACTGCTACGAATGTCCACTATCCTGGCTCTCTGCAGACTGCACCACACGACACAACGAACTTAAGAACGTCACAACTCAGGCCGCACAATCGCTCTTATATAGGGTCTTAACTGGCCTTCTCGAACCTTCTTGACCACTACCAGTTGATCACTTCCGCCGTGACCTGCGTGCGTAATATTTACAACACTGGTCCTTGCCGAACTGGCGAGTATTGTCGCTGGTCACGGTTGACCGCTCGCCATGTGCTAGACTGGGGCGATTTGGGTAGGCTAAAAACACATACTGTTACGACCATCTGTGTCACCACCGAGTTTCAAACAATACCTTTTGTTTTTAAAGTTAATGATGCAAGGTTTTCTTTTTCGCATAAATATAGCCTACTCTTTTGAAAACAATTCATCAATCAAAGACACACAGATAAAGGCACATTTCTTATTCCATATGGAAGTTTGCACAAGTGCTCTCTCTTCCCTAGTGCTATTAGCGGATAGTATGGGCTGCCTTAATCAGTCAGGAAAAGCAACGACTTGGCATATTTCAAGTGACTTATAAACATGTATGACTAAATTGATACATAAATACGCCTAAAATGTAATCATCTTCTCTATTGAAGTAACGTTTGTAATTAATAAGAAAATTAATACATCCTTGCCCTTCCTAAGTCTTAGTACGACTGTGGTTCATCTCGTAGAACGATTGTGGTTCATCTCGTAGAACGACTGTGGTTCATCTCGTAGAACGACTGTGGTTCATCTCGTAGAACGACTGTGGTTCATCTCGTAGAACGACTGTGGTTCATCTCGTAGAACGACTGTGGTTCATCTATTAGAACGACTGTGGTTCATCTCGTAGAATGACTGTGGTTCATCTCGTAGAACGACAGTGGTTCATCTCGTAGAACGATTGTGGTTCATCTCGTAGAACGACAGTGGTTCATCTCGTAGAACGATTGTGGTTCATCTCGTAGAATGACTGGGGTTCATCTCGTAGAACGACAGTGGTTCATCTCGTAGTACAATAGTGGTTCATCTAGTAGAACGATTGTGGTTCATCTCGTAGAACGACTGTGGTTCATCTCGTAGAACGACTGTGGTTCATGTCGTAGAACGACTGGGGTTCATCTCGTAGAACGACTGTGGTTCATCTATTAGAACGACTGTGGTTCATCTCTTAGAATGACTGTGGTTCATCTCGTAGAACGACAGTGGTTCATCTCGTAGAACGATTGTGGTTCATCTCGTAGAACGACAGTGGTTCATCTCGTAGAACGATTGTGGTTCATCTCGTAGAATGACTGGGGTTCATTTCGTAGAACGACAGTGGTTCATCTCGTAGTACAACAGTGGTTCATCTAGTAGAACGATTGTGGTTCATCTCGTAGAACGACTGTGGTTCATCTCGTAGAACGACTGTGGTTCATGTCGTAGAACGACTGGGGTTCATCTCGTAGTACAACAGTGGTTCATCTAGTAGAACGGCTGTGGTTCATCTCGTAGAACGACTGTGGTTCGTGTCGTAGAACGACAGTGGTTCATCTCGTAGAACGACAGTGGTTCATCTCGTAGTACAGCAGTGGTTCATCTAGTAGAACGATTGTGGTTCATCTCGTAGAACGACTGTGGTTCATCTCGTAGAACGACTGTGGTTCATCTCTTAGAACGACTGTGGTTCATCTCGTAGAACAACAGTGGTTCATCTCGTAGAACGATTGTGGTTCATCTCGTATAACGACAGTGGTTCATCTCGTAGAACTATTGTGGTTCATCTCGTAGAACGACTATGGTTCATCTCGTAGAAAGACTGTGGTTCATCTCGTAGAATGACAGTGGTTCATCTCGTAGAACGACTGTGGTTCATCTCGTAGAATGACAGTGGTTCATCTCGTAGAATGACTGTGGTTCATCTCGTAGAACGACTGTGGTTCATCTCGTAGAACGACTGTGGTTCATCTCGTAGAACGACTGTGGTTCATCTCGTAGAACGACTGTGGTTCATCTATTAGAACGACTGAGGTTCATCTCTTAGAATTACTGTGGTTCATCTCGTAGAACGACAGTGGTTCATCTCTTAGAACGATTGTGGTTCATCTCGTAGAACGACAGTGGTTCATCTCGTAGAACTATTGTGGTTCATCTCGTAGAACGACTGGGTTCATCTCGTAGAACGATTGTGGTTCATCTCGTAGAACGACTGTGGTTCATCTCGTAGAACGACTGTGGTTCATCTCGTAGAACGACAGTGGTTCATCTCGTAGTACAACAGTGGTTCATCTAGTAGAACGATTGTGGTTCATCTCGTAGAACGACTGTGGTTCATCTCGTAGAACGACAGTGGTTCATCTCGTAGTACAACAGTGGTTCATCTAGTAGAACGATTGTGGTTCATCTCGTAGAACTATTGTGGTTCATCTCGTAGAACGACTGGGTTCATCTCGTAGAACGACAGTGGTTCATCTCGTAGTACAGCAGTGGTTCATCTAGTAGAACGATTGTGGTTCATCTCGTAGAACGACTGTGGTTCATCTCGTAGAACGACTGTGGTTCATCTCTTAGAACGACTGTGGTTCATCTCGTAGAACAACAGTGGTTCATCTCGTAGAACGATTGTGGTTCATCTCGTATAACGACAGTGGTTCATCTCGTAGAACTATTGTGGTTCATCTCGTAGAACGACTATGGTTCATCTCGTAGAAAGACTGTGGTTCATCTCGTAGAATGACAGTGGTTCATCTCGTAGAACGACTGTGGTTCATCTCGTAGAATGACAGTGGTTCATCTCGTAGAATGACTGTGGTTCATCTCGTAGAACGACTGTGGTTCATCTCGTAGAACGACTGTGGTTCATCTCGTAGAACGACTGTGGTTCATCTCGTAGAACGACTGTGGTTCATCTATTAGAACGACTGTGGTTCATCTCTTAGAATGACTGTGGTTCATCTCGTAGAACGACAGTGGTTCATCTCTTAGAACGATTGTGGCTCATCTCGTAGAACGACAGTGGTTCATCTCGTAGAACTATTGTGGTTCATCTCGTAGAACGACTGGGTTCATCTCGTAGAACGATTGTGGTTCATCTCGTAGAACGACTGTGGTTCATCTCGTAGAACGACTGTGGTTCATCTCGTAGAACGACAGTGGTTCATCTCGTAGTACAACAGTGGTTCATCTAGTAGAACGATTGTGGTTCATCTCGTAGAACGACTGTGGTTCATCTCATAGAACGACAGTGGTTCATCTCGTAGTACAACAGTGGTTCATCTAGTAGAACGATTGTGGTTCATCTCGTAGAACTATTGTGGTTCATCTCGTAGAACGACTGGGTTCATCTCGTAGAACGACAGTGGTTCATCTCGTAGTACAACAGTGGTTCATCTAGTAGAACGATTGTGGTTCATCTCGTAGAACGACTGTGGTTCATCTCGTAGAACGACTGTGGTTCGTGTCGTAGAACGACAGTGGTTCATCTCGTAGAACGACAGTGGTTTATCTCGTAGTATAGCAGTGGTTCATCTAGTAGAACGATTGTGGTTCATCTCGTAGAACGACTGTGGTTCATCTCGTAGAACGACTGTGGTTCATCTCTTAGAACGACTGTGGTTCATCTCGTAGAACAACAGTGGTTCATCTCGTAGAACGATTGTGGTTCATCTCGTATAACGACAGTGGTTCATCTCGTAGAACTATTGTGGTTCATCTCGTAGAACGACTATGGTTCATCTCGTAGAAAGACTGTGGTTCATCTCGTAGGACGACTGTGGTTCATCTCGTAGAATGACAGTGGTTCATCTCGTAGAATGACTGTGGTTCATCTCGTAGAACGACTGTGGTTCATCTCGTAGAACGACTGTGGTTCATCTCGTAGAACGACAGTGGTTCATTTCGTAGTACAACAGTGGTTCATCTAGTAGAACGATTGTGGTTCATCTCGTAGAACGACTGTGGTTCATCTCATAGAACGACAGTGGTTCATCTCGTAGTACAACAGTGGTTCATCTAGTAGAACGATTGTGGTTCATCTCGTAGAACTATTGTGGTTCATCTCGTAGAACGACTGGGTTCATCTCGTAGAACGACAGTGGTTCATCTCGTAGTACAACAGTGGTTCATCTAGTAGAACGATTGTGGTTCATCTCGTAGAACGACAGTGGTTCATCTCGTAGTACAACAGTGGTTCATCTAGTAGAACGATTGTGGTTCATCTCGTAGAACGACTGTGGTTCATCTCATAGAACGACAGTGGTTCATCTCGTAGTACAACAGTGGTTCATCTAGTAGAACGATTGTGGTTCATCTCGTAGAACTATTGTGGTTCATCTCGTAGAACGACTGGGTTCATCTCGTAGAACGACAGTGGTTCATCTCGTAGTACAACAGTGGTTCATCTAGTAGAACGATTGTGGTTCATCTCGTAGAACGACTGTGGTTCATCTCGTAGAACGACTGTGGTTCGTGTCGTAGAACGACAGTGGTTCATCTCGTAGAACGACAGTGGTTCATCTCGTAGAACGACAGTGGTTCATCTCACTGCTGACACCTATTCTCGAGAGACATTCGGTTATTTCTATGATGATGAATACATGAATGTAAGGGAAATTATATAAAGGAAAAAAATATTTTTTTGTATATGCCGATTAACATTTATCCACAAAATTTAGTTATTTGTTGAAAAAAAAATGTTATATATTACATTTGGTTTTCCTGATCAGCATCCCACTGATCTTGGAATCTGAACATAATTCTGTTGGCTCCAGACCTTGATGAGTTTCCTAGTATTCGATTTCGCACTTGAGTCTCAGCTTTTGTTAAACGCTTGAGTGCAGGATTCGCGTTGATATCTTTAAGATTGTGATAGTTCACAGTAATCGTAGGCTTCTTGTCGTGGGATCTACATTCGTAGGAATTGCTATCACAGACAACGCTAATATCACCAGCGTCTCGGTTAAGTCTCTTTTTGACATGGTAGCCAACATGGTACCTATTGATTGTCTTGTGAAACATTGTACCTATTAGTTCATCTGTCTTGTTAAACATGGTTTCTGTCAGTTCGTATGTCTTTTAAGTATGGTTCTTAACAGTTCATCTATCTATTATGGAGCATGGTACATATTGATTCATCTGTTTATGGAGCATGGTACCTATTAATTCATCTGTTTATTGAGCATGGTACCTATTGATTCATCTGTTTATTGAGCATGGTACCTATTGATTCATCTGTTTATTGAGCATGGTACCTATTGATTCATCTGTCTTATTGAGCATGGTACCTATTGATTCATCTGTCTTATTGAGCATGTTACCTATTGATTCATCTGTCTTATTGAGCATGGTACCTATTGATTCACCTGTTTATTGAGCATGGTACCTATTGATTCATCTGTTTATGGAGCATGGTACCTATTGATTCATCTGTCTTATTGAGCATGGTACCTATTGATTCATCTGTTTATTGAGCATGGTACCTATTGATTCACCTGTTTATTGAGCATGGTACCTATTGATTCATCTGTTTATGGAGCATGGTACCTATTGATTCATCTGTTTATGGAGCATGGTACCTATTGATTCATCTGTCTTATTGAGCATGTTACCTATTGATTCATCTGTCTTATTGAGCATGGTACCTATTGATTCATCTGTTTATTGAGCATGGTACCTATTGATTCATCTGTTTATGGAGCATGGTACCTATTGATTCATCTGTCTTATTGAGCATGTTACCTATTGATTCATCTGTCTTATTGAGCATGGTACCTATTGATTCATCTGTTTATTGAGCATGGTACCTATTGATTCATCTGTCTTATTGAGCATGTTACCTATTGATTCATCTGTCTTATTGAGCATGGTACCTATTGATTCATCTGTTTATTGAGCATGGTATCTATTGATTCACCTGTTTATTGAGCATGGTACCTATTGATTCATCTGTTTATGGAGCATGGTACCTATTGATTCATCTGTTTATGGAGCATGGTACCTATTGATTCATCTGTCTTATTGAGCATGTTACCTATTGATTCATCTGTCTTATTGAGCATGGTACCTATTGATTCATCTGTTTATTGAGCATGGTACCTATTGATTCATCTGTTTATTGAGCATGGTACCTATTGATTCATCTGTCTTATTGAGCATGGCACCTATTGATTCATCTGTTTATTGAGCATGGTACCTATTGATTCACCTGTTTATTGAGCATGGTACCTATTTATTTTTCTGTTTTATTGAGCATGGTACCTATTGATTCATTTGTTTTATTGAGCATGGTACCTATTGATTCATCTGTTTTATTGAGCATGGTACCTATTGATTCATCTGTTTATTGAGCATGGTACCTATTGATTCATCTGTTTTATTGAGCATGGTACCTATTGATTCATCTGTTTTATTGAGCATGGTACCTATTGATTCATCTGTCTTATTGAGCACGGTACCTATTGATTCATCTGTTTTATTGAGCATGGCACCTATTGATTTTTCTGTATTGTTAAGCATGGTACTTATTGATTCATCTGTCTTATTAAGCATGGTACCTATAGGTTCACCTGCCTTGCTAAGCATAGTACATTTATCCATATCTCAAGTTAAATTTCAACTATGGTACAGATCTGTTCGTTAGATCTGTTCAATGACCTTGTTCAAAATGATGCTTGGTTGATCTGTCCAGGTCTTCTTAATCTTCCACCAGAGCTAGCTGGAGACATTTTTTTTAAAGAGTTTCCTTGTTTCTTATCTTATATAATACAGACGTTACTTCAAAAAAGAAGATGATTACGTCCTACGCGTCATGCATTTAGTCATGCATATTAACAAATGACTTAAATTCTGCCAAGTCACTGGTTTTCCTGACTAGCTCAGGCAACACATTCCATGCTCTAATAGCACTAGGGAAGAAGGAGTATTTGTACAAATTTGTCCTAGCATATGGGACGAGGAATGTGCCTTTGTCTTTGTGTCTTTCAGAGTATTTTATTAAATTTTGTTTTTGTATTTGAAGATTATGGTTCAGTGTTTTATGTATGATTGCTACTTTACTTTTGAGCCTTCTGTCCTGAAGGCTTTCTTTTAAAGCATTTCAGTCTTTGTCATCGTATTTATTGTTTCAGCACTTTGAATTCAAGTTCGTGGATCATTTTCATAAAAGCCATAGAAAATTCTACTTTAAGACACCAATGTTGCATCTCTTTTGATCAAGCTCTCAGCAAACACTGCTCAACACAAAACAAACAACTTATGAACTTGAGCACTCCCCTTTCAAATAATGTTTGACTTCTTTTACTGCGTGTAATACTGAAGTACTTTACGAGAAGCAACACAAAACGACTGACTGTAATCGCTGGACTGAACTAGTTTCTCTGTCTCGTCCTACACTCTCGTTCTACTTTACTCGGGGTTTCACTGAACTGACGTCACTGAGGGGTGAATGTACGAAACTAAATTGTCTCTCTGACCTACTCGTTCTTTTTTTGATTGGTCTACCAAAGCAATCTTGAAAAATCACAAAAACGCCAGTCCTTTCTACAAGATCTCATGACCTGATCACGTGATATTCAGGTGCATTATTCATATCACTATAATCCACCCTCGCAAAAACTCTCCTAGCACCAGTACGGCGGACCAGCACCTTTCTCACCTTTTTCAAAGTGGGGAAAATTATTACTTTTCTGGTATTTTAACGTTTATTATTAATTTATTAGTAATTTAAAGTTAGGCAATCCATCATTGAGTACCGGCACCTATTTTTTTTTTTTTTTACAAAAAAGTACTGCATATAGGGTTAGGGTCGACTTGATCCGAGATTGAGCTAAAGAGTGTACAAACTTTTCACAAGGCAGACAGAATGAGTTGATTTTAAGCTTGGTAAAAATAGAGTCATTTAAATTCAGTTTAGTACATTTAACATTAATAACGAACAATTTCGTATCCATTCTTTTCATTACAGTTATGACCTCTTTACATTGGACGGTAATAATAATAAACAAGATACCTTAGGTAAGTGCTCTCTTTTCGGGTTAATGTCTTTTGACAGTACTTCAAAATGATAGGCCTACCTCAGCTCATGATCACACTTCCTTCCAGAATCTTGTTTGACAATTGATTTGTTACAACAGCTTCATATGTTTTTTTTTAAATTTAATGGTTTTTTTTTTTTACGAACCAGATACGATGTGAGTGTATGTATTATACGCTTAACACTTTTTTAAAAAATGTAAACTGTTTCACATGTTTTGGATGTTTCTTCAGAGTTGAAGATAATTTACTTCCTAGTCCAAACCTCCCGCAGGAGGACGGGGGATGGTAGCGGGCAGGGTAGAAACCCTGGACCATCGAGACAACGGAACGACAGTCCGGCGAGCATACCGCACGAGCAGGCAGCCATGTAGTGGGAAACTAGGTCGTAACGCTGAGGTCATATTTTAAAAGTATTTCCTTTTTCTTACTAAAAGTTCTCAATGTCTTCGTCTCTTTGTTTTGACTGATGACTTCATTAGACCGTGATTCAAGATTCGCAGTGAAATAACAAATCGAACAAGTAAAATTTAAGTTGTTTTTAAATGAAGTCTTCACTAATGAAGCCGTTTGATGGTCTATGATTTCTCATTTAATCAATTTCCTGTAATCCTTATCATTGGAACGAGTCTTTCTTCTAAGTCTAAGCTTTACACATTCAAGTTCTTCTATTCACAATTCAGCTCAAGATTTCTACTTTGAGCTTGTGTGCAAGATGTTCATGAACGTCTATTTTATGTTGTTCATTTACGTGTCCTCTTTAGTGTTCACTTTTTAAAGCTGGTCAGACACCTTGAGTTATCACTTTTCTTGCCTCCAGTGCCGGCCTTAGATAAATCGAGGCCCTAGGGGAACTGCATTTGGTGGCCCTAAATGAAATGTGAACTACTGGCTCGAATTGCACAGTTCATGGCAGCACTTTTAAAACATAAAATAATATGGAAAGACAAAGGCTTAGCTCTCGCCACCAAAAACAGACTGATGCGCTCCCTGGTCATGGCCACATTTTTATATGCTTGTGAGTCTTGGACGCTGACTGCAGAGCTAGAGAGGAGAATCCTAGCAATGGAATCGAGATGCTACAGAAGGATCCTAGGTATCACATTCAAAGACCGCATCACAAACCAAGAGATTGGAGACAGGGTTACTGCAGCGATTGGACCCCATGATGACCTGCTGACTATTGTAAAACAAAACGCAAGCTATGGCAATATTATGGCAATATTACAATATCTTCGGGGCTCGCAAAGACCTTCCTTCAGGAAACAGTACCAGGAAAAAAAAAGAGTCAGACAGGGAAAGCGATGGGAGGACAACAGAAACGAATGGACGGGCCTGCCATTGAAAGAGGTTCTAACTGAGGCAAAAAAACAGAGAGGAATGGAGAAAGACGGTCGACGAATCTTGCATGGTGCCCCAACGGTCCAACAGACTAAGGCATAGGTAAAGGTAAATGGGAAAAAAAAAAGCGAAAAAAAAATTAAAGCATTGTCTTCGATTCCGAAGATTAAAATAATTCGACTACGAAACCCAGTCGCAACCTTCATATTTTGTTACATCTAGTGTCGACCAAGCCTTTTTTTTTGTAGAGTGTTATTGAGTCATAGATAGATTTAGGAAATTTAATAAGTAGCAATATCGGAACCAAACGTGTAGTCTGACAAAGACAGAAAGTACAAGACTAAAGATGCTCTAAGAATAGTGACAAGAGAGACGCTCAAGTTAGTAGAGCGGAAGTCATTTGTCCATGTAAATACATCTGTTCAACTTATTAACAATCGTTTTATCCCTTGAGAGCGCCTGAGAAGCCAAGCATGAGGATTGAGTGATCTAAATTGGAGCATAACTGTCTTATTAAGTTTCCTTTTCGTATTCGGCTCCTGTGGGTTAGGCCATCTTCTGCCAGATTATTTCCTTTATGGGGGAAATGGAACTTAATTTTACTGTAATATTTGATAACTATTCAGTAGTATTATTCTAATATTATTATTTGAAATAGGTAAAATAACACTCATGATATTCACAATTTACTTATCAACTTAGCATGAACAATCACTTGTTTACAAATCTGAAAGATCATATGCAAAACCATATCCAGAACAAAACCTAAACCTATGTTCTAATAACCGAATCCTAATTTCTCTCAGGGATTGCTTATAATGACGAAATGTGCCTAACAAACGGAGGAAGCTCTTCTGTGATAGAAGACCGCAAAGGCTATTCTACCTCTACTATAGATACGGTAGCACATGAACTGGCTCATGGGTAATCCTTTGCTATTTACTTTGTTGGAAGGAATTTATTATTCTACGTTATTTATTATATGAATTGTACAAGCATTAAACACCTGCTAACGTCCATATATATTATATCTAGACTGGACATGGAGATATTTCAACACAGCAAAAAATGTAGTTAAATTTTTTTTAAGTTGAAACAAGGCGTTGTTTTCTAAAGCAGTTATAATAAAGTTATAAAGTAGTTGTTTTTTACACCCTAACCTATCATACCTATGTAACATAATTAAATGTTTACATCTAGATCTAGTAATTGAACATCTAGTCTCATAAATATTAATTTGCAATTTTTAGATACATAATCTAGAAAGATCTAGGTAATCAATATATTTAAATGTACATAAGATGACTTAATTCAATAGACGTGAATTTTTTAGATCGAGGATATTTGAAACAATATCTTAATGGAAACTAACAGAAAATGGCTTTATTTGATGAATTTGCCTGAATATATAGTCCTGTGATTAATATATATATATATATATATATATATATATATATAACAACATTCTTATAAAAGTAAAATTCCCCTTTCAGACCTTGCGATCTGAATAGATGATGTTAAGGTCATCTGTTTATTTGGCCAAAGTTAACGAGCAGGGTGTCATGTGGCCAGCACAACGACCTACATCTTTGCTTTCCCCCAACCAAAGTCAGTTACCTATTAGATTTGATTACACTTAGAGGCGCCCTAAAAATACCGAAATTCAAAATCTCAGTCTTCATCGAGATTCAAACCCAGGTCCCCAAGACTAGGAAGCCAAGCGCTTAACCACTCAACAACCGCGTCTACCTTTTTTGACTTATAAACAAATGAACTACTAGCGGAAATAAAGGAGGTTTGCTACATAGATTAAATGATACGCTGAGCGATAGTGTTGAAAGTTTTATTTCGTTGGATACATCAGCTGTGGGGAGAGGGGGAACTGCTGTGGGAGAGGGGGAACTGCTCTGGGGAGAGGGGGAACTGCTGTGGGGAGAGGGGAAAATGCTGTGGGAGAGGGGGAACTGCTGTGGGAGAGGGGGAACTGCTGTGGGAGAGGGGGAACTGCTGTGGGGAGAGGGGAACTGCTTTTGGGAGAGGGGGAACTGCTGTAGGAGAGGGGGAACTGCTGTGGGGAGAGGGGAACTGCTTTTGGGAGAGGGGGAACTGCTGTAAGAGAGGGGGAACTGCTGTGGGGAGAGGGGAACTGCTTTTGGGAGAGGGGGAACTGCTGTAAGAGAGGGGGAACTGCTGTGGGGAGAGGGGAACTGCTTTTGGGAGAGGGGGAACTGCTGTAAGAGAGGGGGAACTGCTGTGGGGAGAGGGGAACTGCTTTTGGGAGAGGGGGAACTGCTGTGTGGGTGACATCGTTACAACTAAAGCTAATGACCAGGCATTCATTATCATTTTTAGGAGTTGATTCATAGTCGCAATTCCCTGTCCTTGACATTATTTAGCTTGTCGTGAAATTCTTCAATAAAGAATTTTGCTCGTTCTTTAATTCACCATCCTGGGCAGTATTAGATTCGAGTGAATGCCTCCTGTAGGTTGTGGCGGGCAGGAGACTTTGGAGCGGATAGTATACAACAAGGCTGCCAACTGAGTGAGGAGCAGACGGACTTTCTTAAACAACCGTATTATGAGATTTAACTTGTGAATACATTTTCTATTTTGCAGCCTCTCAGCCCGTCACGACGGAGATAACAATCCCTGCAACCCTTCAGAGAGATACATTATGGGTTCTCCTGAATCGGTAAAAAAGCCTGGGAATGAGTATAATCCATGGCGGTTCTCTCCCTGCAGCGTCAGTTACTTTACCAGCTTTTTGAAGGAAACGTTGAAATCCAGGTTGGTTACTACATTGTGATGAAAACATTTGTTGTTGTTTCAACTAAAGATCTACTTGTATCTGTTGAATTCCGGTGGCGTCGAAGACAGACGGGGACGGCGAAGAGAAAATCTAAAATCCACCACAGGAGGGAAATGGTTATGTCTGCGCTGGATGTGGCAAAGTATGTAGATCGCAGATGGGGCTGTGTGGCCACGGGGGAATACTGCATTCCTTATTAATCTTCAGACTCGAAGACACGCCTTATTATTTATCTTATCTTATCTTATATAATACAGACGTTACGTCAAAAAAGAAGATGATTACGTCCTACGCGTCATGCATTTAGTCATGCATGTTAACCAATGACTTAAATTCTGCCAAGTCACTGGTTTTCCTGGCTAGCTCAGGCAACCCATTCCATGCTGTAATAGCACTAGGGAAGAAGGAGTATTTGTACAAATTTGTCCTAGCATATGGGACGAGGAATGTGCCTTTGTCTTTGTGTCTTTCAGAGTATTTTATTAAATTTTGTTTTTGTATTTGAAGATTATGGTTCAGTGTTTTATGTATGATTGCTACTTTACTTTTGAGCCTTCTGTCCTGAAGGCTTTCTAAATTGAGTGATTTTACTAAAGGTGTTACTCTAGTCAAATGTGAATATTCGTTTGTTATGAATCTCACTGCTCTATTTACAAAGCTTATATCAACTCCCTCTGTCTGTCTAGTAAAACGTTTGAACATGTTATTTCTCCCGTACTCAATCTCGGAAAAAAAAATGAAATTTTGCACAATTATTTATTTTACATGCTAGCACAATAATAATAATAATAATAAAATAACCAATTGTTAATTAATTATTGTTAATCAATTATATTGTTTGGTATCTTGAACAAGGGAAAGAAATTTCACTTGACTGATAAGCTGAATTAGTCCTCTTTATTATTTGTAGAACGAAAATTTTGTAAATTACTATAAAATCCATTTTCATAGACAGCTCTCAGGCAGAGGGGTTACCGTATTGGCTTGAGAAGGCAGAGGAGGCCTTGGCCCTTGAGATTGAACTCAGACCGCTTACTTTTTTTTTTTACAAGTACATTTAAAAGCGATCACCCAGGTACTCCCTTCTTTCTCCACACAACCCCTTTCCAATTGGTACTTACAGGTGATAGGATCATAGCGAATCGGAAAAGCTAAAAGCTAAACAAAAAAAACAGTTGGTAAAAATATTTCTAAACGCGCACATTCATTATAGTTTGTCTAAAATCCAGATTTAATCCAAATTTAATTATATGACTAATCCAATCTAATTGTTAGTTGTGTTTAAGTTTGAGTCTGTTTTTACAATTATATAAGGTGAAAAACTAACATTTTAGAATAGTACTAGTCGACCGGCGGCGTAGCATACGCCGCTATTTTGCAGTGCCGGCCTTAGGCCACTGCAACCTATGCGACCGCAGTGGGCCCCGCACTTTCAAAGGACCCGCGCTAATTCAAGGTGTATAAATAATTAAATTAAACCTTTTTATAACTTAATTAAACCTTTTTATAACTTAAAACAGATTTCCCGCGCCTTCCTGTCGATTTACCAGGAGCTCCTGGAAATCTGCCGAAATTGCAAAATATACGAAAAAGTCCTTAAAATATATGGAAATATATAGACAAAAATTGTCATTTTGGGATGTCATTCAATATGGAAAACGCCAATCCTACGCATGATAAATAAAAACGGCATTATGCATTAGCTGTAATTGTGTAATCTGGTGAAAGAAGCTTCTCGTGCCTCAAACTAATGAAGAATTACTTGACACTTGACGTCAACAATTCTCAAAGATAGTTTGAAACATTTGGTAATTCTTGCTATTGAACTATGTAGGAAACAGAATTATTATGATATACTGTATGTTTTTGCTACACGCAAGACTCGTAATATAATTCTGTACGTAGTAACGAATGAATAAAATACATAGATGAATTTATTTTCTAATACAAACTCTTAAATTTCACTTATTATCCGTATCCCTACCCAAACTTGGCCCCGCGAAATCCGTTTCCTATAGGACTCCACAATGGTTAAGTCCGGCCCTGCTATTTAGTGACAGATTCCGATAGGGCTGAACATCCTGTCATTATGTGTTCAATTGACTCACCCACATTTTCACATTTTCGGCATTTGTCAACAATATTGACTTTTGGGGTATGTTTCTCGTAATTTTCTGTCCTGTATTGCTGTAACAAAGGCTTCAGTTTCAGAGTAGACCTGCTTTGAGCCATGCTAAGGAAGCAGCCTTGTCTAGGTTGTCCATGTCTAATAAAGCCGGGAATTTTTTTTCTTCCCATTGGTGAATCTCATGCACTACATCTTCCAGACCAACATTAACATCAACATTGTGTAGGTTCAGAGGGGCGCATCGGGGTCGTATTTCCGTAGGAAGGAAACTAGTTCATTGCTGGAGGCGTGCAGTTTTGATCGTATTTTTGTAACTTGCGTCTTACACAGTTTAAAGATGTTCTGAAATTCCTGACCTCCATCCTTCCGGGGCAGGTATAACCCTATGGTGGAGGACTTGGGGCGTAAACATCGAAATTTGGTTAATAATTTCCTCGTGAGGCTGTCAATGTCTTATAGGTCGGTGTCAGTCCGTTTGATGACACCAAACTTTTAAAGGAGCACTGGGACGGCCCAGCTGTTTATTGCCGTGATTAGGTTACTGCCAGACAGTTCTTTGTTGAGAATTTTATTTTTCTCTCTGCTTGTATTCACCAAGAAAGTCCCCTTTTAATTTTGTATGGTTTATCTTGGCATTCTGGTTTATTCCAAGATATTTATAAAGGGAGGCAGAGTTCAGTTCTTCGATGCCTTCAAATGTAATGTCAGTGCTGGTTGACTTGCCTTTTTTATGCTTATGATACCACACTTATCCAAGCCAAAAGACATGCAGATATCGTCACTGAAGCGTTTTACTGTTTTAATTAAGGTGTGCAACTTTTGCTCGTTCTCTGCATATAGCTTTATATCATCCCTGTATAACAGGTGAGACAGACTTTGTACATTTAGTGTCAACCCTAAAACCGTTTATAGTGCCATGGAGTAATTTAGATAGTGGGTTAGTAGCTAGGAAGAACCAGAGCGGAGATAGAGAGTCTCCCTGGTATATACCCCTTCTTAAGTGCACAGAACCTAGTTTATTACGATTAAGATGTAAACTTATCTTGCAATTATCCGTACAGACTTTCAATAGCTGTTATATTCTTGGGTTGATTCTATGAATTTCCAGGGTTTTCATCAGCCTATTATTACTATTACAGTGCACAGTCTCGACCAACACACGAGTCTTGCCTAAATAACTCTAACTTTAAAGGAATAAAGATTTGAAGCTAAAATGTAAACTCTACGTAGTATATATTGTAAATGTTTATTCCAAGTCGAGGTTACACCTGTCTTGTCTACGCTGTCGAAGCATCAGCAGACATTCCAGATGTATCTGATAAACTATTGGGTCAGTTGGTCAAACCTGATCAACAGTGTCAACAGTTTTATGGAAATAATTCTTTCTATTGCAGGGTAAGTAACACTACTCGATAACAGCCCAATTAAATTAACTTCTTTCCTACTAAGCACTATTATCCCTCATATCAATGTCTGCTTAGTCACGTCATCATGCATTGACTTCTTATTCCCTCTTATTTCCTGCTTAGTCACCTCATCATGCATTGACTTCTTATTCCCTCTTATTTCCTGCTTAGTCACCTCATCATGCATTGACTTCTTATTCACTTTTATTTCCTGCTTAGTCACCTCATCATACATTGACTTCTTATTCACTTTTATTTCCTGCCTAGTCACCTCATCATGCATTGACTTCTTATTCACTTTTATTTCCTGCCTAGTCACCTCATCATGCATTGACTTCTTATTCACTTTTATTTCCTGCTTAGTCACCTCATCATGCATTGACTTCTTATTCACTTTTATTTCCTGCTTAGTCACGTCTTTATCATTGATTGTCGTCACGTTAATCACCGAGCCCCTTATCTTTGCTTCTTCACGAAATTCGCTAATGATGAGGCTCTCTTTGCTCTGCTCTCAGTCAGACGTAAATGAGTATTTCAGAAAATGGAACAAATTGAAAAATACAGGATATGTATTTTTAAAATATTGAATGTTTAAAAAAAATGATAATCGATTTTGGTAGGGAAAAGATGGAAAATGATATTGTTTCTGTAGCTGGAGAGAACATGGAAATAGTACAAATTTTTAAATACCTTGGACAAACAATTAAATTTTACTGCACATACTGGTCATTTCAGCCAAAAAGGGCAGCAAAGATTATAATTACTTAGAAAAATAAGTTCCCTTTCAGACCTTGTGATCTATATGGCAGATGATGTAAAGGTCATCTGTTTCTGTGGCCTACGGTTAACAAGGGTGTCATGTGCAGAGCACAACGACCAACCGACTTTATTTTTTCCACATCAAATGTAAGGTACTTATTAGAGCCGGGTGAACTCAGGCGCCCGGAGATCCCGAAATTTAAAATCCCAGTCTTCACCAGGATTCGAACCCCGGACCCCGGTTAGGGAGTCAAGCGCTTTACCGCTCAGCCGCCGCATCCCCAATCGGAATAATGTCCTCAATTAATGTTAGCGAATATGATTGACGAGGTTTTATCATGTTCACATTAGCCTGGTATGGCAAGCTGCTTTTTTAAGAAAAGCTTATCTAAAGGGGAACAACTCCGCCCATTAAACTATATCAATCATGCACAAGTTATTTACCTTATTCTATAAAAAAAAATTATTACCAATTATAAATTCACATTTTTAAAATTGATTCATGTTTTGTTAGGTACAACTATTAATTGTTTGAAGTATTAAATTGAGGATTGGCCTTATCTGTGATTACTGACGGATTAATTTCCCTTGTTTGTATCAAACAAAATGAATAATTATCAGTAATGAGTTTACAAATTTTTTTTTTTGGGGGGGGGGGGGGGCTGTCTGTCGTGCGCGCGTGAAGTTTTCTTTGCATTTAATATTGGTGTTTTAGCGTATAGGAAGTAGTTTCTTTTAAGTGCGTTTTGTTGCCTAGAATATTTTGTGTGTGTGTGTGTGTGTTTACGTCATCCTTAGTTCCCACAGGAGAGAGAGAGAGAGAGAGAGAGAGAGAGAGAGCTTCTTTTGTGAGCTAGGTAGCTGGTTGTTTGTTTTCCCCTTGTAAGGGGTGTTAGGCTTTGGGCTATGGGAAAGTGTGTCGTCTTTCCGCCCTTGGAGTTGTGCAGTAACTCTTGTTGTTGATGTGTAGGGAGTTGAGGTTACGTTGGGCGCCGAGATGGAGTGTGAGCGTGAAGGTGTGTTATGGAAACTTATTGGCGTTATATTAGACTAATTATTAATTCAATGATGACTTCAATGATAGTGATGTATATTGTAAATATGTTGATAACTTATAATGAATTATTATTAAATATTGTTCATATTGATAACTGTTGTTATTCACTAACTGTTCAGTTGACTAACTGTTATTCGATGTTCGTATTTTACATGCCATTACCTTTAGGTTCTTGTGTTACTCTGTTCAGGCTGGGGATACGGGACCATCATATCATACCCTACTTAAGCGACTAAACCCACCTGGCACTGTCCATAGCGTTCTTGTCTACAATTTCTCTCCGCGTAGTGAGGTATAGTGCATCGATGTTCCCTGTTTTGAGGTCACGCTTGATTGCTTCCACGTAACGGAGGAGGAGACAGCACAAGTGGAATGAGTTTAGTTCTCTCTCTTACTTTGCATTGGTTGTCCACGACCCACTGCCGTGCGGTAGCGTGCTCAGAACGCATGCCTTGTAGACCTCCGTTTTGGTCATGCTAGTGAGATACTGGTTTTTCCCAAACTCTTGGTCCGAGTCTAGCGTTCCATGTGCTTTGTTTTCTATTTCCTCCTCTGGAGGCAAGTCAATAGTGTATACAAGATAACAGATTTCATTTGTTTGTTTGTTTTACATGTTTCGGGTGTTCCTTCAGAGTTGAAGATAATTACTTCCTAGTCCAAACCTCCCGCAGGACGACGGGGGATGGGAGCGGGCAGGGTTTGAACCCGGGACCATCGATAAATCTGAACGACAGTCCAGCGTGCAAACCGCACGACCAGGCAGCCATCCAGCTTGCTATCGTCTATGAGGATGGAGGGTGGTGTTTGTCAGGTCTTTAATTGAGTGTAATTATTAATTATTAATGTGTGTAGGGTATTAAAAATAACCTAAATTCCAAAATGTGTGTTTTATATTATATTATTGTAATATTTTAGGCCCAAGTTCAGCCCGACAGTCACACCATACACACACAGTTGTGCATAAACCAATAAACGAGGTGTATGATGATTTAAATTAAAAATATGAATTTAATTTAATGATATTTCTACAATAAAAAATGATATATGATCAACAATAATGATAAAGAAATATGAGTATTATTATTATAGCTTTTATATAGCGTTACTTTCATGCTTATAGCATGCTCAGAGCGCTATGGTCCAATCTCATTTGTGGACCGGTGGGGGGAGGGGGTATCTAGGAGTTGGTTTTCCGTGCTACCTTTAGGCGCTCAGTAAACACAACTCTGCCCGAGTCGGGTGTCGAACCTCGAGCCCCCTTCTAGTTAGCCAAGACAAGCAAAGTTCAAGCGCACTTGGCCTCTCGACCACGCTTCCCACCTTATAATATGGTATGCAAAATCAATAATTATAGTATGATTCTTGTAAAATACTTAAGTATTTAAAAATAAACAAGAATAATTCACCTTAACTTATAAGGTTTAGTAATATTGTCCACACAGTGACAATCTTTCAAGACAACAACTGGCAATACACGTAGATCTATATTCCTGTCAAGAAACTGTTCAATAACCATCCATAAGTAAAAGTTTATAGTAGCATCCAAAACTCACATCTTCACAAAGCACCACCAGGTCTGCATATAGCATTCGCAGTCTGAAATCTGGAACCTCATTCCCGAAACTTGAGACGAAAACCTCAGACAGAAAACTTGAGATGAAAACCTCATTCCTGTAACCTAAAACTGAGACTTAAAACTGAGACTGAACCTGAGATCCTATACAAATAGCAAAAAACAGATTCTTCTAATCTTCTAGTCTAATTACAAAATACGAATACGATGGAATCCAAATAAAAATTAACTATACACTATGAAATAAAACTCACTCTAAACAGAGGTCAATATAATCCTTTAGGAATATCTACCAAAGACAGCGATAAGGCTATCCAATATCAGATCCAAGAAGGAGAAATTAAGAGCTGACCAAACTATAGCTTGCTTCAGTCTATCAACATGGCGTGAATGCACCAGACGAACTAAGACAATTTACGTCATACAAAATTTTGACGAAGCAACAAGGGGAGATCAGCTACTACACCTATATTAAAATAACGTAAATTGCGTCATCAAGAGTTGATGAAAGCTGAGCTATTAGATAGTGAAACAATTCTACTGTACAACTACATAGATAACCGCGACAGTGCTGTAGCAGGTGGTCCCATAACATTTGTTTTCTTCGTGCTAATTCTTTACAGGCCTGAGAGAAGCGGGACATAATGACTGAAGCTCTTCTTGTGAGTATGTCACTAGAGCTGCATCGTCCGCGAATAGCATATCTCTTACGAGTGGGTTTCTGATTTTAGATTGGCCCTCTGTCTGGCAATATTTATAAGTTTGCCTTCAAATCTGGAAGGGAGATAGATGCTCTCGGTGGGTTTATCAAACGCGTGGTGAATTAGCAGTTAAAAGAGTATTCCGAACGGGGTTGGGGCCAGAACATATCCTTGTTAAACTTAACTTATTTTATATAATACAGACGTTACTTCAAAAAAGAAGATGATTACGTCTTACGCGTTAGCAGTAATAACTGGTATGGTACAATTAGAGGCCTTTTGACATGCACTCTCAGACCAAAATGACTAAAAATACAATAAGTAGCCAAGCGGCGAATAGCATAATTATTTTGTTTTATTAAATCAGGCTTCCGAACCTTTCTCTGAAATCTGCCAGAAAATGTATTGTGCAGATGTTTCAAGACAGGTTTGTATACTTCAGATAGCACTCATCGGAACATCATGTGGCGATGGAAAGGTAAGTTTTGATCAATCCTCAATGTATCTCAGAACAGTTTCTCAACCACTGGTTGCATTAGGGTTACTGATCGGTGAAGAAACGCTAAGACAGTTTGGTTGTTGTACTAGAAATATCAATAAAAAATCTAAGCAAAAAGAAAAACAAAAAAACAACAACATTGTTTACTGAATTAAATAAAAAAAAAAACTGTGTAAAAGGACAGTAAAGGCCTTGTGGCACAAATGCCCTTTTATTTTATTTCGTCCCGAAGGCCGTAGGGTAACATTTTTATTGTATTTTCTATAATATATACAGTCGTTCACCCCTGTAGCAGTACATCTTTGTTTATCCCTCCTTCGTTCTCTTTCTCTCTTCTATACTTCTCTCTCTTTTCATTCCTTCCATTTCTTTCTCTCTTTGTCTTTTCCTTCCTTCCTTTCTTCTCTTTCATCCTTCTCTTTTCATCTCTCTCTCTCTTTTCCTTCCTTCCTTTCTTCTCTTTCATCCTTCTCTTTTCATCTCTCTCTCTCTCTTTTCCTTCCTTCCTTTCTTCTCTTTCATTCTTCTCTTTTCATCTTTCATCTCTCTCTCTCTTTTCCTTCCTTCCTTTCTTCTCTTTCATTCTTCTCTTTTCATCTTTCTCTCTCTCTTTTCCTTCCTTCCTTTCTTCTCTTTCATCCTTCTCTTTTTATCTTTGTCTCTCTCTCTTTTTCTTTCTTCCTTTCTTCTCTTTCATCCTTCTCTTTTCATCTCTCTCTCTCTCTTTTCCTTCCTTCCTTTCTTCTCTTTCACCCTTCTCTTTTCATCTCTCTCTCTCTTTTCCTTCCTTCCTTTCTTCTCTTTCATCCTTCTCTTTTCATCTCTCTCTCTCTCTCTTTTCCTTCCTTCCTTTCTTCTCTTTCATCTTTCTCTTTTCATCTCTCTCTCTTTTCCTTCCTTCCTTTCTTCTCTTTCATCCTTCTCTTTTCATCTCTCTCTCTCTCTTTTCCTTCCTTCCTTTCTTCTCTTTCATCCTTCTCTTTTCATCTCTCTCTCTCTCTCTTTTCCTTCCTTCCTTTCTTCTCTTTCATCCTTCTCTTTTCATCTCTCTCTCTCTTTTCCTTCCTTCCTTTCTTCTCTTTCACCCTTCTCTTTTTATCTCTCTCTCTCTCTCTCTCTCTCTTTTCCTTCCTTCCTTTCTTCTCTTTCATCCTTCTCTTTTCATCTCTCTCTCTCTCTTTTCCTTCCTTCCTTTCTTCTCTTTCATCCTTCTCTTTTCATCTCTCTCTCTCTTTTCCTTCCTTCCTTTCTTCTCTTTCATTCTTCTCTTTTCATCTTTCTCTCTCTCTTTTCCATTCCTTCCTTTCTTCTCTTTCATCCTTCTCTTTTCATCTTTCTCTCTCTTTTTCTTCCTTCCTTCCTTTCTTCTCTTTCATCCTTCTCTTTTCATCTTTCTCTCTCTTTTTCTTCCTTCCTTCCTTTCTTCTCTTTCATCCTTCTCTTTTCATCTCTCTCTCTCTCTCTCTTTTCCTTCCTTCCTTTCTTCTCTTTCATCCTTCTCTTTTCATCTCTCTCTCTCTCTTTTCCTTCCTTTCTTTTTCTCTTTCTTTTCTTTCTTCCCTCTTTGTTTTTCCTTCGCTCTCCTTGTTCTTCCTTTCTTCTTTCCATAACCATTTCTCACGTTTCTGGGTTTAGTCTAGCCCTAAACTCGCTCAGTGTGACTCCACCCACTATGTGTATTTTTCTGTTGTGTTCTCTTTATATGAGAAACGAGTCCTTGTAATCACAACAAATTTCCGTAAGGATCAATAAAGCAGTCTTAGTCTTAGAACTACTATTTCATTGGTAGTACTACTTGTGGCAGAAATAGCAATCATCGTCCCTTTCCCCCATCCAGAGAAATAAATGAAGCAAAACTAATATTACAGAATCATTAGTTAATGAGGCTTTAATACTCAACCCCTACCACCAATAAAAGTCACTGGGTTCCCCTGATAAAGTAATTATATGAAAACTCGAGCAATAAAATCAGCCTGACAAAAATTGAAACGTCAAACTTCGTAGTGATGTTATAGAATTTTTTGGGCTACCAAGAAGAACTAAAAAAATGTTTTTTCTGCATTTACTTAGAGATAAATTCATGCTTAGAAATTTAATTCATACTTAGAGATTAATTCATACTTAGATATGATATTAATTCACGTAATTCTGTAAAGGGGTCCGTGTTAGAAAGCGCTCCCAAGGGGGTCAATACAGCGCTATAAAGACACCTTCAAGAGCTCCTTCAAGGAGTGTGATATTGACATTCACGGCTGGGAAGCACTAGCTCTCAATCGTTCCTCATCGCGAGAAGCTGTAAGATATGTTTCCGTGATAGGAAGCAAGAAGAGTGACCAGCGTAAAAAAAGGGCCGAACCAAGCAAAAGCTGAGAGAAAAGACCTATCTGCAAAAGACCAAAACTACGTTTGCGGCCGGCTTTTTGAAGTGAGGATTGGACTTTAATAAGTAATCTTCGAGTCGATAAGATATGAGAAATACTCTCATCTTTAATCATACATATAACGAACAAAAAAGTAATGTTTCCCTTTCAGATTATGTGGTCTATAGTGAAGGTGTTGTTAACGTAATATGTTTCTGTGGCCAAGGGTAAACGAAGGGGCCATGTGGCCAGTACAACGACCAACTGCCTTTAATTTTACTCAACTAATGTCAGGCATGGATGGCTGCCTGGTCGTGCGGTTTGTGCGCTGGACTGTCGTTCGGATTTATCGACGGTCGAGAGTTCAAACCCTGCCCGCTCCCATCCCCCGTCGTCCTGCGGGAGGTTTGGACTAGGAAGTAAACTATCTTCAACCCTGAAGGAACATCCGAAACATGTAAAACATTTTACAGGCAAAAAGGGAGGAATGGAGAAAGACGGTCGACAAATCTTGCCTGGTGCCCCAACGGTCCAACAGACTAAGGGATAGGTAAAGGTAAAAGGTAAAAATGTCAGGTGCCCATTAGAGCTGGGTGGACTCAGAGGTGCTCTAAAGATCCTGAAATTAAAAATCCCAAACTGTAATTACATGAATGATCCAAACTAATTGATACAATTACACTTTGTGTTTTTTTTTTAAGTATTTTTTTTCTTTAAATCTTGAAACAAAATAAGTAATTTATCACACAGTCTAAAAAATGTTGATCATTGAATTTTAAAATACCTGTATTTGTTTCAGATCTGTATAAATGGACAATGTGTCAGCGACCCGTACGCTCCTCAGCTTGATGGTGTGTAGCTTAATTGAGTCCATTGTACAATAAATTGTCTTTTAGCTGCCATCAATGTGCCTTTGTGTATGTTATAAAGCTATCTTAACTTTCTCGGAAATACATTCTCTTTAGAAGTATTATTAGATGTTATTTATGTGCTATAGCTGCTTATGGTTAATGCTTCTCTGTTGCATTTTACTCTCTCTAGAAAACTGTGCATTTGGAGACAGACCGGACAACTCTTGCTATTGGTACATCAAAGAATTTATAGGCAAATGTTATACTAGTATTGACTATCAATCATGTTGTGACTTATGTAACAATGTGTCTAGGCCCGTGAAAGGTAGATCTAAATACACACTTTCAACGTCATACATAATGTCATACATGTCAATCCATGTCGAGTACATGTCAATCCATGTCGAGTATCTTAGAGGCACCATAGTCTGGTATGTTTTGACGAAACAGAGTGATTCAAAGAAAGAGCTCGTGTGTCCGGAGTCAGCGTATCGTTTCCGAAAGCTCCACTCACCATAGACTGGTTAAAACCATAAGCGCTTATGGTCACCTTCTAATAAGAGTATGATGGAATAGGTCTCTTCCCCATATCAATGTCTATAAAGTAGTTGGTTCTCAGACCTTGATTTCTATAAAAGGCATCAAAGTCGTCTTCGCTCCTTAATTGGCATACGCTGGCAAGTGTTGTGACATGATTAGGAATTAGTTATTTGTTTCGGGAATAAGGGGTAAAGTTTTACTTAGCGACGATGACGTAAAGTGGGTTAAAAAACAAGAACGCTCTAAGTGACGCTAAAAGAAGACGCTTCTTGTAGAGCAGTAGAATAGATATACGGATTTACGGACATAGCTGACATCGGACGATTCCCTTCTTGATTATTAAATATATTTGTAGAACAACATCAGCGTCGACTACATATTTGATAGTTTCGGCCTTTCGCCGGTGTTACTGAAGTAGTTTGAGTTACGCATTACTTCCAGTCAGACGTAGATCTACACTAGATATATTTCCAAGAATCAACACCGCGCGGAAGCCTTAACACAAGACTACCTTACAAATAACCATGTTCTGCTAGAGTTCGGTTTAGAATGTCGAAGCCCTACTTACGATCGGACAACGGAGCTGGGTCGGACACTTATCCCATATGAAGGAGGGACTGCATGCCAAAGGCGATCACTTTGAGGAGTGGTATAGAATAAAGAACAAAAGAGTTCTTGTGTCTATTTGTTTTTGGGGAATGTTAGGCCTATGTTCGTCTTTTTCAAAGAAAAAATAAAGTGCGTCATTTTCTTGTTTTTTTTGCACGCAGTCGGCCACAACCCTCGCGGCGGCTCTGATAACAACCCAAAGTAAACTATAATAAGTAGGAGGAAAAATCCGAATAACTGTTTCGGCTGCCACGCTTAAACCTATGTTTCCGAACCTGCATAGCCTACGTCTGAACCTGCATAGCCTACACCTGAACCTGCATGGCCTACGTCTGAACCTGCATAGCCTACGTCCGAACCTGCATAACATAGTCTGAACCTGCATAGCCTACGCCTGAACCTGCATAGCCTACGTCTGAACCTATATAACCTACGTCCGAACCTGCATAACCCACATCATAACCTGCATAGCCTACGTCTGAACCTGCATAGCCTACGTCTGAACCTGTATGTATGAACCTGCATAGCCTACGTCTGAACCTGCACAGCCTACGCCCGAACATGCATAACCTACGTCCGAACCTGCATAGCCTACGCCTGAACCTGAATAACCTACGTCCGAACCCGCATAGCCTACGTCTGAACCTGCATAGCCTACATCATAACATGCATAGCCTACATCATAACATGCATAGCCTACGTCTGAAGCTGCATAGCCTACTTCTGAACCTGCATGTCTGAACCTGCATAGCCTACGTCTGAAGCTGCATAGCCTACGTCTGAACATGCATAACCTACGTCTGAACCTGCATAGCCTACGCCTGAACCTGCATAACCTACGTCCGAACCCGCATAGCCTACGTCTGAACCTGCATAGCATAAGTCTGAACCTGCATAGCCTACATCATAACCTGCATAGCCTACGTCTGAACCTGCATAGCCTACGTCTGAATCTACATGTCTGAACCTGCATAGCCTACGTCCGAACCTGCATAACCTACGTCTGAACCTGCATAGCCTACGTCCGAACATGCATAACCTACGTCTGAACCTGCATAGCATACGCCTGAACCTGCATAACCTACGCCCGAACCCGCATAGCCTACGTCTTAACCTGCATAGCCTACGTCTGAACCTGCATAGCCTACGTCTGAACCTGCATAGCCTACATCATAACCTGCATAGCCTACGTCTGAACCTACATGTCTGAACCTGCATAGCCTACGTCTGAACCTGCATAGCCTACGCCTGAACCTGCACAGCCTGTCTGAACCTGCATAGCATACGTCTAAACCTGCATAGCCTACGTCTGAATCTGCATAGCCTACATCATAACCTGCATAGCCTACGTCCGAACCTTGCATAGCCTATGTCTGAACCTGCATAGCCTACGCCTGAAGCTGCATAGCCTACTTCTGAACCTGCATGTCTGAACCAGCATAGCCTACGTCTGAAGCTGCATAGCCTACGTCTGAACATGCATAGCCTACGTCTGAACCTGCATAGCCTACGCCTGAACCTGCATAACCTACGCCCGAACCCGCATAGCCTACGTCTGAACCTGCATAGCATAAGTCTGAACCTGCATAGCCTACATCATAACCTGCATAGCCTACGTCTGAACCTGCATAGCCTACGTCTGAATATATATGTCTGAACCTGCATAGCCTACGTCCGAACCTGCATAACCCACGTCTGAACCTGCATAGCCTACGCCCGAACATGCATAGCCTACGTCTGAACCTGCATAGCATACGTCTGAACCTGCATAACCTACGTCCGAACCCGCATAACCTACGTCTTAACCTGCATAGCCTACGTCTGAACCTGCATAGCCTACGTCTGAACCTGCATAGCCTACATCATAACCTGCATAGCCTACGTCTGAACCTACATGTCTGAACCTGCATAGCCTACGTCTGAACCTGCATAGCCTACGCCTGAACCTGCACAGCCTGTCTGAACCTGCATAGCATACGTCTAAACCTGCATAGCCTACGTCTGAATCTGCATAGCCTACATCATAACCTGCATAGCCTACGTCCGAACCTGCATAGCCTATGTCTGAACCTGCATAGCCTACGCCTGAACCTGCACAGCCTACGTCTGAACCTGCATAGCCTACGTCTGAACTAGCATTTTGTTGTGACACGGTTACTCTGTGTGGTCAACCGTGACACACGGTCAAGTGTTGAGTACCTGGGAGTTAGGGGACTTGCGGGAAGTCACAGGTGTGCTGCAAACAAAGGGGGGAGGAGACAGCATCAAGTGGGAGTGGCTTATTTATAAATGTTAGCCTTGTACATACGTTAACTGTTAAATGCTTTACAATTAAAGGCGCTTTACAATTAAAGGAACTTGTTTCTACACACATAGCATACGTCTGATATCATACCATAGATCAGGGGTGGTAACCTTTTGCTATCGAAGGCCGTATTACATATATATATGCGGGGCTTAATTCCCAGTAGCAATTTTAAATATATATATATATATATATATGTACTTACGAACAGTCCGGCGGGCCGCATAAAACAGTCCGGCATGTGGCCCGCGTGCCCACCCCTGCCATAGATGAGATAACATCAAAAGTCCTACCCAAATATAATACTGCTAATGGCAGTGTCTTCTATTACGAAGATTAAGGATGAGTGCAGTGTTTCGCATGACTACGCTAACCCAGTTGCGACCTACATATTTTTCCGTTACTCGTGCAGACCTGTCTACTACAAGGGCTTAAAGGGCAAGGGCGTCTCAAACGTGTGTCCCGAGGACTTAGTGAGAGCTCTCCAACTGTCTCTTTCAGAGGCCATCTGCTGCCAGACACTTTCCTCTATGCTAGTCAGGGCGAAACAAGGCTGCCTAATTTGATCTTTATAACGCTTACGGAGAAGGGAGACCACTGTTACGTCGTTCTCATTTTTTGTTTTGTTTTGTTAATAAGCGTCCTCTAGTCTAGGTAACAGCCATAACTCTGTTTTTACTTTTATAACCACACTAATAATAATGTATACAATTATCTCCCCTTAATAAATAATGTAAATAAAATTAACAACAGCTATGTTATTAAAAAAAATCAAACCCAGGGCGAACTGGCTATATTGGTATTCGAGCAAATGCCCGGTGTCAAGGCATTGAATCGGCAGGTGGGACCGCCGCCAAAAGGGCCACTTTGATAGGTCCGTAAATAATTGTATATATTTACGAATTTCTGTCTTTTTAAATTTATTTCTTGCACACCTATTCTTGGAATAAGTTGAAACTTAATACAATTATTTATTGACCTAGACAAGACATGTATTTATTTTAAAAATAGATTAACCCTTAAAGTGCTGAGCTGTTTTTTCAGTGAGTGCAAACAAAATGGAATTACAATTCCGATGTTTAGAGGCTAAACTACCATACGCGTTTTAAGGGTTAATTACTGGTAAAGGAAATTTCATCCTTCAGAATTCAGCTATATGACTGAATATGTAGGGTTCTTCTTGTTCATGGCTAGTGATAAAGAAATTGACTTGAAAACATTCTTAAACGATAGTTCGTTGATGGCGATGGTACAAAAAATGTTTATATTGCTCCTTGTTAGTAGTTAAGATCACCTGTTTCATTGGTCCACGGTTAACGACTGTCATGTGGCCAGCACAACGACCAAACTGCCTTTACTTTTCCTCAACTAATGTCAGGTACTCATTGGAGCTGGGTGGACTCAAAGGTGTCCCAAAGATCCCGAAATTACAATTCCTAGTCTTCACCAGGATTCGAACCTGAAACCCCCGGCTTAAAAATGCAATGCTTAAAAAAAAACAACACATTTTATAGTTCGTCCATCGTAGTTCGATGATGCCACTTTTGTCATCCAGGGGGGGGGGCCGAGGGGTCTGCGCTGTGGTTTTGTGCCCCCTCATGTGGCTGGTGAGACCTATGTGAGCCCGGAATGTTTAGCTGCACTCTGGGCAGGTTATTCCAGCCGGAGCTAATGTAATTGGCCTTGCTTTTTTTTTCTCTGACGCTTTTCTTCTGCCATCGCTGTTCTCTTATCCTCAGCAATAATTTTTCACACGAAAGACTTTTTTTTAGAATTCTCCATATAATTTTAATTTGAGATTGTACCGCTTTAGGCTGTGAATACGGAGACAGAATCGTCGATTGTACACAAGATCACTGCTTGAATTCTCAAGTGGATTGCTGCGGCACGTGTAACTATGGCACCCCCTTTACCCCAACGTACAGCACCAGAAGAAACACACCTAAAAGATCCACGACAGTAAATCCCCTTGTGCTATTCACTTCAATTAAAGGTAGGGAACTTTGTTCACATTTCATGTAACGTATGGAATCATAGTTTTTAACATTTAGTATTATCAGGCTTTCATATGCTATTCCTGTGAACGTTGGTATGGAACTTCTTATGGTACGACAGTTGCGCTGGGCAGGGCACGTATCCCGCATGGTAGACGAACGTATCCCAAAAGCAGTCCCTTTTTGGTGAGCTAAAAGGTGGTCGACGTAACAGAGGGGCCCCACGGAAACGCTTTAAAGACCAGCTTAGGCGCCAACTTGCCTTAGTTGACATAGATGAGAGCACCTGGGTGTATGCGGCTTCAGAAAGACACAGCTGGAAGTTACTCACAAAGGCCGCGGGATACACATTAGAGACCAAAAGAAAATCCACTGCCGAGGACAGACGCAGACGGCGACAAGAAAATGTTAATCGACCACCGGCGGAAAATGGTTTGGCTGGCTCTAGATGTGGCAAAATATGTAGGTCACAGCTCACTCTGTCTCGTAAAAAGTTTGAACACATTTTTTTTTCCCACACACCCATTCTAGGATTTACAAGGAATGTGGCAAAGTTTTGGCTATGTTGACAATTTAATTTATTTTTTTGTGGCAATCTGAGCTCTGCATTTTATCAGCATTTTGACATATCTGTAAATACTTTTATTTCTACAGGTTTTTTCTTTTGTTACATTCCCCATCTCTCATTTAGCATAATTCTACTTCATGTTGCTAAGCATTTTATGTATGCGCCTCTGCACTTTGCAAAAGCCTCTCATTTTTTTGGAGTAGTCAAGATATAGTCAAGTAAAGTTTTTCTTTAAATAATGTACAGGATGTGAACCAGGGGATCAAGACTTGAGACCAGAACTGTGCACTAACTTAAGCGTCTGCCTGATACAGCCAGCACAGTGCTGTCACTACTGCTCATTCTATATCACGTATGCAACTACAAGTACCACGACTGTGACAGGTGGGGAAATGTGACGTGTGTTTGGCGCGTTTAATGTCTAGGGGATGATTATTTTTAAAGCTATCACACACCAACCTATCAGCATATGAATCGGGAGCAGACACGCAACGAGACAAGCAATGAAAGAATAGATACAAAAGTTAAAATGAAGAATATTTATTTACATAAATATACATATAAGAATAAAAAGGGGGAGGGTTTGCATCTATCTCTAAATAATACTAGATTTAATCATCACTCTTGCATTTAATAAGAGAGCATGTCACTTTGTCCTCTGACTTAGCTGGTTGTCCTGTTGATGTCGCAGCTGGCTGTGTCCTGGCTTGAGGTTCTGCAGCTGGAGGTGGCGTTCTAGCGGATAGAGGGACGCCGGTGATATAGTTCTTGTGGAGTCTCAATCCCAAGTTCTAATATCTGTAGTGGGCACAGTAGGGCGGGTGGCCGGCTACCGTGGGCACAAGGTTACTGCGGGCAGAGCTGATCTGCCGTGGGCAGCGTAGTTGACAGGATATGTCCAGTGAGTTGCAGAGGGTTGGCATAGCTATGACGTCTCACACAGATCTGAATCTATAGGGACTTCGCACCTAATAGCTTGACAGGTGGGCTGTCGAATAGGCGGGCAATGCCGATAGCGCCAAGTGGTAGAGTTGAGTAGATCTCAGTAGGCAAGTGCAGTGCTGAATAGCACTAAGCACATAAATAGGCAGGTAAATAATCCGATAAATAGGCAGACACCTGAGGGAGGCTGCGGATAAATAAAGACAAGTTAGGACATGTCTCTCATACATCTTATCGATGCCCTCGACTGAGGTGCATTCGTCAGATTGGTGAAATTGTTTTAGAGCACAATAGGGAGATGATGACAAATGGGATTGGGAAAATAGATGGCTGACAATAGCAATATAAAAATGTACATCAAAGGGAAAGTAATAATATAAAATATACATGGACGGGGAAATAATAATCTCAAATAAACAACACAGGTTGGAAGAGAAAAGAGGGGGGGGGGAATGGGCCGTGGTCAGCGACCATGACGGTTTGTTTACATACGACCCTCGGTCGAGAACAATGGAGTGCGCTTGAATGGAGAGGGTGTCCGTTCAGGCGGCGCAACTCTCGTTAGAGTGAAATGACTACAGGGGAGATAATTCAAAACAGGGGAGATAACTCATATCTCCTTTCTAGACGCAGTATCAGTGCGCTAGTAACATTATCAAGGCGGCCAACCGAGATAAAGGAAATAAAATACGATGTACAAATATATACATGGTTGCATCAACGATCAATTTAGCAACGTAGCATTAATAGATTAATTCAATACATAAATACATACATAGGACATGTTTATGTTTTCTACTTACGCCAGTGAGAAATACACAATGCACTAATCAAATATAAATGAACTAAGCAAAATACACATGATAAAATCCAAATGGAAAGGGCACAAAAGTAACTAAGATGGAACTCGTGATTAAGTTCGGCTTACCACCAGGTATTCCTCTAGGAGAAAGAATAAATGAAGCAGTCCAGACTCGATTGCTCAGATAGAATGAGAAATGAAAGAGAGTCTGGCTTTATTTGGATCTACTTTATATAGGCCTGGAAAATGCGGGAGGAAACAGGAAATGTCCTAGGCTAAGAATTATCATACACGTGGGTGAAGTCCGACTAGAGTCGCACCTTGGAGTATCACGCGGTGTGTTGACCCGAGTAATCTCTTAGATCAAAGAGAGACTTAGGAGAAGGGAGGGGGGAGGAGTGACTTGCATTCCACACAAGGTGGTGTCCACTGCGGCTGTCAGACATCCTGCCGACAAGATCAAAGAGTATGTGTGTATCTTTGCCCTGGTCAAGGGAAGATAAATCGAAAGACGTGGCCTAGCTATGTCCAATGTGGTCAACTAAGTCTAGCCTGGAGCGGAAAAGGTGGTGCGGGTGAAGAATTTGGGGGTAGGATGGGGAAATAATTAAAATAAATAAATAAATAATGAAAAATAATAATTAATGCTGTGATAAATTTGAGTGACTCTGACAGCGAGTTTTTGACTTGTCACAACGACAACGAGACCATTGATACCATCCACTTCACCCAAAACTAGTAGGCTATGTATTGGTAGTAAATGTGACGTTTGAACTAGCAAAATAAAAAAAAATACTTTAAAAAAAAAAAGCTTATATTAATGTGTATCATTTAGTTTGGATCAGTCATGTAATTAAATTTGTAAAAGAGCTAGACTAACATTAATACATCTGCGATTAGATATATTTTTTACCAAATGTTTTTGTTTAGAGCTATCTCATCCTTTTAGCGTTCTCAATACACCATGATCCTATTACTTTTATCAACCGGTTGGAAAGAAGGAGAAAGAACGGGGTATCTGGGTGATCGATTTTCAAGTGTATTTGTTAAAAAAAAAAAAAAGGTAACGACCGAACTTTGGGTCTAAAGCCTTCTCAGGCTAACGCGGTAACCATACTAAGCCTCAGACGGCAGCGTAATATAAAGGAGCTTATACCACGACGTCAATCAAGTACTATTTATTTCCATTGTTTCAGATACCAAACAAAGTAATTAATTACCAATTGTTAATTAACAAATTTGGTTAATTAGTTTTTCGTTTTCCTATGCACCGACGTATGTAAAACAAATTTGGCCATTTACTGCTTCGTACTGCTTCGTGCGAATGCGTGTTGAAAGGGTTAGTGAAGAATCCAAGATGGAATAATGTAAACCATGTTATTATTGAAATGTTATTAATGGTTTCTCATCATTAAAGTATTCATCGTCTACTATATATATATAAGTTAGTTTGTACGTAATTAAGAGTCTCGTCAGTTCGTAACATTTCCCTTAAATTAGTGGTTGTTCATATTTGATACTGTTCCATATCTCAAGCTTATACTTATACTCTACAGCAGTGATGCCCAAAATACGTCCCGCGGGCCAGATCCGGCCCGCGACGTGGTTTCATCCGGCAAACCGAACCGTCGGCATTAGTGTAGAAAATCCAATAGACATTGAGCTATAGACTTCTGTTTGAGATTTGATCTGTATGATATGATTTAGAGCTAGACCAGTAGACATTGAGCTATAGACTTCTGTTTGAGATTTGATCTGTATGATCTAGAGCTTAGAGCAAGACCAGTAGACATTGAGCTATAGACTTCTGTTTGAGATATGATCTGTATGATCTAGAACTTAGAGCTAGACCAGTAGACATTGAGCTATAGACTTCTGTTTGAGATTTGATCTGTATGATCTAGAGATTAGAGCTAGACCAGTAGACATTGAGCTATAGACTTCTGTTAGTTTGAGATTTGATCTGGATGATCTAGAGCTTAGAGCTAGACCAGTAGACATTGAGCTATAGACTTCTGCTAGTTTGAGATTTGATCTGGATGATGTAGAGCTAGACCAGTAGACATTGAACTATAGGACTCTGTTTGAGATCTGATCTGGATGATGTAGAGCTAGACCAGTAGACATTGAACTATAGGACTCTGTTTGAGATTTGATCTGGATGATGTAGAGCTTAGAGCTAGACCAGTAGACAATGAACTATAGGACTCTGTTTGAGATTTGATCTGGATGATGTAGAGCTTAGAGCTAGACCAGTAGACATTGAGCTATAGACTTCTGTTTGAGATTTGATCTGAATGATGTAGAGCTTAGAGCTAGACCAGTAGACATTGAGATATAGATCTAGACTTCTGTTTGAGATTTGATCTGAATGATGTAGAGCTTAGAGCTAGACCAGTAGACATTGAGCTATAGACTTCTGTTTGAGATTTGATCTGAATGATGTAGAGCTTAGAGCTAGACCAGTAGACATTGAGCTATAGACTTCTATTTGAGATTTGATCTGTATGATCTAGAGCTTAGAGCTAGACCAGTAGACATTGAGCTATAGACTTCTGTTTGAGATTTGATCTGTATGATTTAGATTCTAGAGCTTAGAGCTAGACCAGTAGACATTGAGCTATAGGACTCTTTTAGTTTGAGATTTAATCTGGATGATGTAGAGCTTAGACATAGACCAGTAGACATTGAGCTATAGACTTCTGTTTGAGATTTGATCAGTATGATCTAGAGCTTAGAGCTAGACCAGTAGACATTGAGCTATAGGACTCTGCTAGTTTGAGATTTGATCTGGATAATGTAGAGCTTAGAGATAGACCAGTAGACATTGAGCTATAGACTTCTGTTAGTTTGAGATTTGATCTGGATGATGTAGAGCTTAGAGCTAGACCAGTAGACATTGAGCTATAGACTTCAGTTAGTTTGAGATTTGATCTGGATGATCTAGAGCTTAGAGCTAGTCCAGTAGACATTGAGCTATAGACTTCTGTTAGTTTGAGATTTGATCTGGATGATCTAGAGCTTAGAACTAGACCAGTAGACATTGAGCTATAGACTTCTGCTAGTTTGAGATTTGATCTGGATGATGTAGAGCTAGACCAGTAGACATTGAACTATAGGACTCTGTTAGAGATTTGATCTGGATGATGTAGAGCTTAGAGCTAGACCAGTAGACAATGAACTATAAGACTCTGTTTGAGATTTGATCTGGATGATGTAGAGCTTAGAGCTAGACCAGTAGACATTGAGCTATAGACTTCTGTTTGAGATTTGATCTGAATGATGTAGAGCTTAGAGCTAGACCAGTAGACATTGAGATATAGACTTCTGTTTGAGATTTGATCTGAATGATGTAGAGCTTAGAGCTAAACCAGTAGACATTGAGCTATAGACTTCTGTTTGAGATTTGATCTGAATGATGTAGAGCTTAGAGCTAAACCAGTAGACATTGAGCTATAGACTTCTGTTTGAGATTTGATCTGAATGATGTAGAGCTTAGAGCTAGACCAGTAGACATTGAGCTATAGACTTCTGTTTGAGATTTGATCTGTATGATCTAGAGCTTAGAGCTAGACCAGTAGACATTGAGCTAAAGACTTCTGTTTGAGATTTGATCTGTATGATCTAGAGCTTAGAGCTAGACCAGAAGATATTGAGCTATAGACTTCTGTTTGAGATTTGAACTGTATGATCTAGAGCTTAGAGCTAGACCAGTAGACATTGAGCTATAGACTTCTATTTGAGATTTGATCTGTATGATCTAGAGCTTAGAGCTAGACCAGTAGACATTGAGCTATAGACTTCTGTTTGAGATTTGATCTGTATGATTTAGATTCTAGAGCTTAGAGCTAGACCAGTAGACATTGAGCTATAGGACTCTGTTAGTTTGAGATTTAATCTGGATGATGTAGAGCTTAGACATAGACCAGTAGACATTGAGCTATAGACTTCTGTTAGTTTGAGATTTGATCTGGATGATGTAGAGTGTGATGTTGCTTGTTCAGGCTGTCTTGAGGTCAACTATGGATGACTGTTGAATTTCAAACAATTACTCTGCAAGCGTTTGGGTGTTATTGTTCGGGTGTATTCCATGTAGTTGATCAACAATCCAGACAAAACAATAAACATCTATTTAACAGGTAAAGAGATGTAGTAAACGCTTATGAACACTTATCATATATTTATTCTAAGAAAAGGCCACAGTAAAAGTCTCTGTCAACTAAACACGTCGTTACCCTGGAATATTCTATCGCTAACTGATTTTCCGGTCTCTAACCCAACATATCCCAAGCGTCACTAGTCCCGTTCAATATGCGTCATCTATGGTGCGTCGCTAAATAACTAACCTATATAAATAAGGTGTCTAACAGATTCCTCCCCCCCCGCCTTGAAAAAAAATATGTTAATATTTTTCTACTACTGTAAAGTCTTACAAGGGCATTTGCAATTTAAAGGGAAGACAACAAACATAAAATCTTGACATCTTCATCTTGGCTTGACAGTTCCTCATGTTCATGTCAATGTTCATAACATTACACCGTTACTTCCAAAATTCCAGAATCATCTTCATTAGTAAACAGTAACAGTTCATCATAGCAATGTGGCATCTCATGGGCACGTCATACACTTCTCACAAATGTTCTCCACTGGCAGTAATCTGACAAAATACAATATTTCAAAAACAATTATAGACTTTATTTCCACATTCAATAAGCTTTTCCTTACCACCCTTTTATAGCTTTCGTCCATTTTTCTTTTATACTCACCCTTTTCCATCGACCTAACTTTTGTCAATGATATATGAAATGATTCACACAAAAAAATATCCATACTTACTTTCAAATGCTTAACATCAAATTTACTTATCTCCCTTTTCCACTAACATTTAAATTGTGCAATGTTAATTAATATTACCATACAAAAATCTAATATCAAACATCAATGTAATATAGTATTTACAAGTATCACTTCCATATGTATGTGTATGTCAATCTAGACAGCATATATCCATTTTAAAATTATCAATCAATAATTAATATCCATATTTCAATAAATACAAGAGGTACTTTCACTTTAGTTTTATAACTTTAAAAGTTTCAGACATATCATTACTATTCCATGGAATGTCACATCATAGAATCTACTCATTATCATTATAGTCAAATATTTCATTAATCAACTTAAATACCTTAATTTAAAATTCTTTTGTTCCATATTATAAACTTTAATAGACAAGTTTAAACCTGATCACGATTCCATATTCAGAATACTTATTTATTTTACATCATATCTTGTCCTGTCATTTTGTTTATCATAAGTTCTGTACCCATTTGATCTATGATCATTGTATTTGTTTCTACTTTGGTTCATTCTTCCACCAAATCTACAATTAGAACTCGCTATCATCTGATTGGTATGGGACCTACTCCAACATTCTCTAGCAAAATGTCCTTGTTTATGACAATTATAACAAGTCATGTTTCTTTTATAATATGAGTTATTCATAGGTCTATTGTATTGTCTAGTATTTCTGTTTAACACATTTCTGTTCAATAAATGTTCATATTTGTTTTGCCATCTGTTAATGTCCCTCATGGTACAAGACCTAATTCCTCTAATGTTACCCAATAACATATCCTGTGTCAAACTAGGTATTGCTACAGCATTACAGTAACCAGTGAAAAAAGGTGTCTTAATAAAAATTCTACAAGCCTTAAATTTCTTAATACTGCCATCTAATAATCTAACCTTTTTCATATAATCTAAATAACACCATGGTTCTACAAATTTTGAAGGAATTGCAAATTGTTTTGCATGCTGTGTCCCTGATAAAATTTATATATTTTCCATTTACTAGACCTTTGAATAGTTTAAAAGTATTTCTCTTTCCCTCAACCATGTTAATTTCTTCTATAGTGTTACCATAATTTAATTGCTCAATTATCCTCATCACTATAGTCTCTATCCTGATTTTTATTAGTATAGTAAACTCTGCTTGTTTGATTCCTATCTCTATGTTTACTACTACTGCTGTTTTGATTTCTATCTTTATATGAGTTCCTATCATTTGTTCTATAGTATGTTGGTTTTTTGCAATGGGAAGCTATGTGACCTTTCTTATTGCAATTGAAACAAGTTATTTCCTCAGAATGATTATCCCTAGATTTTGATCTTGCATTTCTATCTCTATTTCTATTTTCAAACCTATCTTCAGTTTCTCTAGAATGTCTATCATTACTTCTGACTTTTTTCTCACTTGTGTATCCTATTAAATCTACCTTATTCTTATCTTTAGTAGAGAATGGATTAGTTGGATAAGCATTTTTATAAATTCTCATTATTTCTGTTACTTCATCAAAACATTTTGGATTTCTCTCTTTAATGAATGACTAAAGTTGGGGATCACACTTGTTAATAAAATTATCTAATAGAATGAAATTTTTTAATCCCTCATAAGAATTTCCCACTTTTTCTAGTTTTACCCATTTATTGAAAAAATCTTTCTCCATATTAATGGTAGTTTGAGGTTCTATATCTACTGATGGTATATTGTCAAAGTATTTCTTTCTGAAAGTTGTAGCATTATGACCATAGGCATTCAACAACTCTCTTTTCAAGACTTGATAACTATCATCAATATGATGGTCATGATTTTGGCATATTGTTAGAGCTTGACCATGAACGAAGTCTATCAGTATTTCAGACCATTCTTCTTCTGGCATATTAAATGTAGACATTTTTGCCTCATATCTTTTCAGAAAATCACCAATGTCATGCTTCTGTTCATCAAAACTTTGTATCTTTCTCTTTAGCCATGTTTGCGAATTAGGGTTGTCTCTTTGTGTGGTAACATTATTTGAGTTATCTGTGTTATTTCCTTGAGTTGTCTGTTCAGTTTGAGCTCTGGCTTGTGCTGCATCCAATCTCATCTTATCCATTTTAGCTTCATGCTCTCTCTGCCTTTCTTGGTCCTCTTTTTGCTTCTCATATTCTTCCTTTCTGATCCTATCTTGTCTCTCTATCTCTTGTCTTTGACGTTCTTCTTGTCTTTCTATCTCTTTTTTTTCCCTTCTTATTTTATCTTGACGTTCCATTTCTTCCCTCACAACTTGCTGTACATAAGCTGCTAAATCCTTTCCTTTTAACTCCATGGCCTTTCCATCCTGCATAGCTGTTTCCTTAACCTCCTTAAGCTCCACATATGATGATGTAGCCATTGTGTTTTATATTTTATATATATTTTTACTTAGCCTATATTGGTTACGGCTATACTTTAAACTTATTTTATATTTAAGTTTTTACACACTTTTATACCAGTTTTAAGTGTTATGTCTCTATAGATTCAGTAAATGTGTAAATCTAGTCTAAGTTATATTCAGATCTGTATATTAGATCTAGTATCACACAAATTTAAATTTCGTAGATTATAGTATATATAGTAGTACCATTTAGATCTACAGTTATCAAGAGCACTATGACTATTAGTATGAATAACTATGATCAATTTTAAAATTTGATGTGACTGAAGTGTCTAGAGTAGACTCTAAGACTGTCTAGAGTAGATAAGATAGATCTAATCCAGAAATTATGGTTCTATTTAACCATATGAAATAAATATGTTCATACAATGTCAAATATATCTTTAACAAGATATATACATCTAGAATGTACTACCTTCATTCATCTTTCCAATTAATATTCAAAATTAGAGTCTAGATCAGTAGATGTACCAACGAAATGTACGATTTAGTTAGCTACCAAACTTGTAGTACTCACAATACTTCTGACAGCGGGCAAACTGTCCTTCTCAAAACTGACGAGGTAAAACTTGATACGACTATGTGGCTCCTACGACTGTTTTCTCAAGCGAAGAAAAAATATGTCCAACAGGTTCACTGACAAACTCTCACCCGTTATGAATGAACGGTTCCTCTGGCTGTAGGTCGATTCAGCATACGAAGATCAGCCGTTGATAATATAAGCGTTGAGTAGACCAGACGTTGAGATGATCACTGTCCTGACAAAGGTCACCCTGAGTTAACGGCTCGTTGAACGTACGATCGAGCAGGCGACGACTGCATGTCCCCACTAATCACTTCATCTAATCTTTTTCTTTAGTTGCTAAACATTGTTTTGTATGCTCCATTTAGAATTTAGATACTACAAGGCTATGCTTTAAAAAATAATATATGCTCCATTAGATACTACACAGCAGTGGCGTAGCTACCAATGTGCGGGTGGTGAGGGCCGCACAGGGCACCAAGTGGAGAGGGGCACCAAAATTCCCCCAGTGTGTATTAATTTCCTATTTCCCTGAGCTTTTCAGTAAAAACGACTAATTGTATGGACACGAACAAACATAAACTACTGTATTTTAAACACGAACTAACGATTTATAAACTAGTCATGTCGCTATTTTGTTTCATCTCCTTGACTATTTCTTCAATACAATGTAAGCTATGTATGTAAACAGTTTGAATCTAATTTACTACATTTATTTCGGACACACGGTACATGTTGTTACTACACTGATCGATGCTCTGTAATATAAAGAAGAAGAAGAGGATAGGCCAACCTTTTTTTTACTTCATTGTTTAGTCCATTGGTTTAATCTAGATATTGAGTTTACAAATATATTTCTAAACTCTAGCTCTAAACAATTGTCTTAGTTTATTCATTTCTTTATGATTCTTAATAGTTTAATTTTTGAAATAATTCTATTGTAATGTCAATTTTTTTAAATAAGCTAACCTTTGTTTTCTACGAGTTTTTTTTTAACTAACTAGTTAATTGTAATACTGTAACGTAAACAAAATGATGAACAGTGCTCAAGACTGACTAGCCTGGCTGGCGCCTCAAAACCCTTTTAAGCTCAGACGGAGAAATCGGCATCTCTGGTTCTGTCCAGTCTGTGTAGTCTATAAGGGCCCCATACCCAGATCTATCGGGGTCCCTCATTACCGACCCATCGGTGTAGCAGAAAATGGCATCTGATGGGTAGGACTTTAGTGTAGCTGATGCCAAGTTTTGGAGTATGGCAGGTGATAATCGCCTCTTGGTGGCTCCCTCTTGCCCAATAAGGGACATGTTTATTTGTGGGGCTGGCAATCTCCTCCATGGAGGGCAAGTATTAATTCTTCTAATAGGAATTCTATCAGTTGAGAGCCCAGATGATTTTGACAAATTGGCCGCAATGTGGAGGAACGATCGCATTTTTATGCGGTTCCTCTCTCTCCACTGTTGCACTAAGATTGTGGTGGGTAGCCTAGAGTCGCCCCTTTTGTAGCGCTCGTAGGCCGTAAGTACCGCCCTCTCCCTCCTTAAATGTAAAGGGGACACGTTTGTTAAGATTTCATCATCTTCATTTAAATCCAAAGATGTATTCAATAAGTGGTGGAGGTTATCCCCGAAAATAGTAAAACATGAGACCAGCAGAGCTCACATTCAGTCATCGCTTGCTTGGAGGGAACTTGAAGTTCGCCTGAGAGTAGGAAACAATATTGACAACAAGGCCCAAGATTTGATTATACAAGAGACGAAAACCTGGAGAGTTAGTAAAATTACTATCAAAGTACGATCCACTCTTGAGGGAGCATGTGCTTCGAACTAACCTTTGTTCCAAACCGAATACATACATGTCTCCACAAATACAAAATGAATTTATTACAATATTGGGGGATCACGCTAAAAAAACAACAAATCATACAGCAAGTAAAACAAGCCAAATATTTCTCAATTATTTTTGACAGTACACCTGACATCTTAAAGCTGGATCAAACTTCCCAAATTTTACGGTACGTTGTCATGGAGAATGACGGGGTGCAGGTTCGTGAGTCTTTTATTGACTTCATCGACACAAAGGACAAGCATGCTGCTGGAATCGCTGAGATGATTCTAGAGAAACTCGGATGGCTTAGACATAATGGACTGCAGGGGTCAAGGTTATGATATTGCTGCGGTCATGAAAGGTCAAAACTACGGTGTCCAAAAACGTATTCTAGAAGTCACTATTCATTGCCTGCTCAAACTCTGGAGACATTAACTAGCAGAGATGAAAATTCATCGACTAGATCTGAAGCAGGTGGATTATTGGTTGCTGTTCAGTCTTTTAATTTTCTCACCTATCTTGGATTTTGGGCTCCTGTATTAACTGAAATTAATGATGCACAAGTCTACCTTCAAACAAAAAGGATTGTCTATTCGAGACTGCTCACTCAAACTAAAAACATTAGAGACATTTTAAAGCAGTAATCGAGAGGACATCGCTGAAGCCAGCATTACCTTTGCCGAAAGCGTGTGCTCAGATCTGAGAATCAGTACAGAACCTCAAAAACGTATGGGCTATAAGAAAAAGATGCCTGGTGAGAAAAGTGACTACTCTGTAGGCCTACTTACACACAAAGAAGAGCTACGAAGGGAAATTTATTCTACCTTGGACAGGATTGTTCAAGAAATAATCACCCGATTCGAGCAACTTCATGATGTAGCAGATAGATATTAATTTTTGTCGCCTTCCCAGCTATTAAATCCTCAGGTCGAAATCAATCTCGATAGTACTCCTAGCGAGATTGATAAAAACAAATTTCTGCAAATTTCGGTTTGTCACAGTTTCATCGGAAGCCTCCGAACTTCCAAAACCTGTTGAGCTCTTGAAATTTATAAATGAATATCAGCTAGATGATTCAGTCCCGAATATCGTCATCATGATTCGCATATTTTTGACTATTGCGGTAAGCGTCGCTACATGCGAGAGAAGTTTTTCCAAACTTAAACTGATCAAGAATAGCGATCAACGATGACTCACTAATTTGGCCATTTTGTCCATTGAACAAGAGCTGGTGGAAAAAAATGGATTTTGATAAAATTATTGATACTTTTGCCAGCAAGAAAGCGCGTAAAATTCATTTGTAGTATGTTTATGTAAAAGTGATTTTTTTTTAATTAACAATATTTGATTTATGAATACATATTATTTTGAACAGGCTTTGCAATGTTATTAATTAGTTAGTTTTTTTTTTGGTTTGGGGGGGGGGCATCAAGATGAGGTACCGCACCAGGCATCATATACTCTAGCTACGCCACTGCTACACAGCTATGCTTTAAAAAATAATATATGTTCCATTAGATACAAATCTAGCTTTAAAAAAAAGAATGTCTGCTGCAGGCCACAAATTGAAGAGCAATGGAGGCATTCTTAATGATTTAGTATGTATTTTAAAAATTGTCTACAGAATGTGAACCAGGAGATCTAGACTTGAGGCCAGAACTGTGCACTAACACTAGTGTCTGCCAGACAAAGTCATCACTATGCTGTAGCTATTGCTCGTTACATTACAATTCTTCAACTACAAGTACCACACAATTAACGCCCCCCCCCCCCCCCAACGATAGGAAATTTTGTAACAAAATGTGTGCAAATACATTTAACATTTTTCGAATGCTTATTCAGTTCTGAAGATGAACTACATCCTGGCCCAAACCTCCCGCAGGACGAAGGGGGAAGGCAGCGGGCAGGGTTTGAACTCATGAACATTGAGACCACCGAACGACAGTCCAGAACGCATACCAAACAACTAGGCAACTATTCATGTTACATGTATTTTATCTGACGTTTGAGCTTTTGGTAGTGTAAGTGATTTGCAATTCGTATCTAAGTTCTAAGCTTTAAACTATTCCTTTGTCTAAAAGAAATGTGTTTTATAAAAGATACATAGTCAATAAACGATCTTCTATATACGTAAAAAAATTTTGAGTCAAGGGAAGTTAATTATAAGATTGTACCTGTACTTTCGTTCAATATAAACTCATATGTTTCACTGGAAATAAAATAGTCTGTATCTTTAAGTATCAAAGAATGTGTATCATTATGCATTTTTATGAAAAACCAACTTGGATAATTATTATTCTAATAAAGACGGTTCAGTTTCAGATATCATAAAGTAGCCCAAGCATCAGATCTTTCCAAGCTGTAAAATATGAAATCAGATTTTCAAAAGATTTTCTGTAAGTGTGACAGACTGATGAAAGAACGGACTGACAGACTACACAAAGCTATAGCGGCTTTCCTGCCTTTCGGTGGCCAGTAATATTGTCGCGATAATAATAATAATCTGTATAATCCATTAGGAAATGTGTCTTACATTTTGTGCATTGCCCCAAAATAAACATTGGAACTATAGAAAACCAAAATATTAATATAGTAGGCCTAGATATTTCGATCTACTTACTTTGTCTTAGGTTGTTTACAATCAGAAATTTTAATGTGGTGTATAATAATAATAATAATAAAGCTTGTCTTTGAATCCGTAGATTAATGAGGAGTGCAGTATTTCACGTGGCTATGTAGCCCCAACTGTGACCTACATATTTTGCCACATTCAGCCATTTTGCGCAGACATAACCATTGAGTGAGGTTTCTACAAAACACAAAATGCCTCGTTTCCTGTTTTATTGAAGTAATTTCTTCATTATAAAAAAAAATGTATCCCATGTCTTGGAAATGTTTATTTATCGGTATTCTGTTGAGTCCTTAGCTTTGTTGTTTCCTTATATAATCCAATCCACTTTATCGGCTGCTAAGTCAGTTTTGTTTTGTGAGCTAGAGGTATTTGTATTTTTTGGACGCATCGGCAGAATTTAGGCCATGTCCTGCCCGTAATCCCTCTAAGGAACTAGAGGTCAACATATCTAACTTTGATTAAGTTGTTTAAGAAGTGGTACGGTTTTCAGTGGTCGAGACATAATGAATAAGTATAATTATCTGTTTACTTTTAACAGAGTGTGTACTAGGAGAACCAGATTTAAGTCCAGAGCTGTGTACTAGCCCAAGTATCTGCCAGACACAACCATTGATGTGCTGTGAATATTGTTCTTCTGCCAGCCGTCTCTCATTATACACTATTTGGATAGAGATCTATATTATTCTATATCGTTGTTTTTTGCATTGCGTTCTATTATTATATGTCTATTAGGTAGATAAAGTACAAATGTCTATTAGGAAGACAAATTACAAATGTCTATTAGGTAGCTAAAGTAGAAATGACTATTAGGTAGATAAAGTACTTAGTAGCCCGAGTAGGTCTACTCCACTGAAATCCCCTTGTTCGATATTTTACTAGATTCTAGATTATATAGAATATATAAATACTACAACAAGTTAGTTTTAGTTTTTGTCCCCACAACGATATAATAATAATAATAATAATCATTATTATCCGTAAGGAAATTTGTCTTACAATTTGTGCATTACACTAAACAAAAAACATTATAACTATAAGAAACCAAAGTGTACATTCACACCAGACTCACTCATAATTTACATGTGACAAAGTTTATACCAGATTGTTCTTATTTAATGATTTGATTGCCAGGGGAACAAAAGAGTGTTTGTGTCTGTTTGTCTTTGCTATCGGTGTCTTGTATCTCTTTTGTGATGGTAAAATCACAAAGTCCTGACACAAAGGGTGATTCTTTATTTCGAGGATCTTGTTAGCTTTTTTTATAGATGTTTGTCTCAAACATAATGAAGCAATCATTGGTGTACTATGCATGAAATAATTGTAGTTTTATAGACCTCTAATAAAACGTGGCTTTGATAATTAAGGTAATTGATAATTTGCATGCTTTTTGACGTCCTCTTCTAATACTGGATCTTAAGATAAATTGTGTTGCTAGTTTGTTTTTTTCATTAAACGATTTCAAGTTCTTTATATAATGTGTTGCCTTTTCCATTTATAAGTTATTCTACAGTTACTACACTTGTAATGACTTGTTTGTTTTGTTTCTTTTAGTGTAAACGAACTTTCCAATTTAATTTTATTAAAGCATTGATTCTGATTTGCCTTTTAATTTATTTATAAATCTATAAAGAAAACTTAACTAGACCCAACACCGGATGGCTCTCTCTGCACTAGATGTGGACAAATATACAGGTTGTGACTGGGTTTGAGTAGTCATGTGAAACACTGCATTCATTTAAATCTTGGAAATTGAAGGCATTGACATTCATTGTATATCATTTGTCTTCAGTGTAATTATTATAGGATTGTTTCCACAGAATTTTAAAATTTGTTATGTTGTCTTCTTCATCATCAATTACACCTTAATAATGTTGATTCATCTATATTGTTTCTGTAAGCAAGTACTCTATAATTAATGTTTAAACAAAACAGTGTATGATGCTGGCAAATGCTTGTTACTGCAGACTACTAAACAGCTGTATGCTGGTATTTTGTAAACAAATACAGACAAAACTCCACAAATAAATGACAGGAGAGGGAACTGTTTCAAAATTTAATTGCAACAAATAGTTTGTCCTAATTTTAGGTAAATAACAAGCGTTACATCCAGGTAATAACTTGAGTACTTTATATCCTCAGTAAATAGTTTGATTATGCTATTCACAAGTAACATTTCAGAAAAGCTGCAACTCAACTGAGTCCCTTCAAAACAACTGTCCATCTCATGGCTAAATGTTTATAAAAAAAATTGATATATGCACACAAAAAAAGTTGAATAAAAAGTAAACAGGTCTTTCAAAGTTTATAAAATAATTTTACATAGTGCAATTTAATGTTGGTAAATAAATTAACAAGCAGGCCTTTAAGGACCATAATTCTGAATTTCATTAGCATAAATCAGTTGCTTGGAGAGAGGGAAACTGCTGTGAGGGAGATAGTTTTGGCCAATGCCCAGGGATTCATCTCATTTCCATATACTGTAGTTTCATGGCTGAAGGATCACAATTAAATCAAGCTGGAACTTTGATCTCCCATCAAGCTTTATCTCAGGTGGCAATTAGGGGAAGGCTCTTCAGATATGGCGAATATCGAAGAAATAAAATACTTATGGTATACCAAAATCAAACCTGCTGCCTGGACAAAAAGGGAGGATCCACAAAGATTATAGCACCTTAACCAAAAGTAAAGGCAGCTATCCATAGAGCTTAATAGGGCAACGCCAACTGGTTGTGCAAAGGGTTAACAACAGTCATAAAAAAATATGAATACTAAAAAGTAATTTTAAAAACATGCTTTGGCTATAATAAAACGCTCTAAAAAGAAGAAAAAAGCGTTGATAATACAAAATAAACCTTTCAATGATGAACTATGAAGAATTCATGACGAGGCAACACTGCATGACATCAAGGAGATTTCAATTGCCAAAATTGGAAAAGAATTTGCCTTCAGATCAAATAGGCAAAGAAAACATATGAAGAGGCAAATAATAATGACCTAACATTACTGGGTTTGGCCTCAGGAAAAGGAATGTCTATCTGTAGCACTAAATGCCAGCATAAGAAAATTTATAAAGCAACATGGATATCACCTCATGGAAAATGAAATCAAATAGATCATATACGGGTACTCATAAATAAAAGATGTAGATTTGTGCAATTTGCAGAGAGCCTGGATAGTGAGATTCGTAACAATATATATATATATATATATATATATATATATATATATATATATATATATATATATATATATATATATATATATATATTATATAAAAACATCTAATAGCTGCTAGAAAGAAAGACAAAACAGCAACAGAAAAAAGTTGGCAAGTAATTCAAGGGAGATAGTCTAGTATTAAGCCTTAAAATCAAAATGGCGTATTTCCAATGACAATATATGGTAATAAGAAATACAACTTAAAAATATATATTTTAAAAACTATTTATCTGAGAAGAAATCACATTACATATTTGTATTCATGTGCACCCGCAAGGGGGTGCAAGTGATTTTGAGTATCAAAATTCTAGCCCATTTTTTCGCGCCATCAAATCAATTAACTTCTAAGTAGCAACTGAACAAGTAGATACTAAGATAGTACTAATAGTAGTGCTTCCACTGGTTAATGTAGTAGTGATTAGCCTAGGCGTATGGAAAGGATGGCCAACCATGTACGTGCGCGAATCCGAATTCTGAGTAGCCACGTTTTAGCCAATTAAAAAAAAAATTATAATGAAATGCATCTTCCAGAACTGTTTTTTTTTTTTTTTTGGTTTATTACGTAGAGTCGTAGATATAGATTTAGTCAAAATCCGGAAAGGGGGGGGGGGCAAGTGCACCACAATGTACCCCTTTCAAGAGTTTAATAAATGAATGTTTAGGAAAACTTTTCGCATCGGATCGTTAGCTAAGTCTAAATCATGCGCCTCTGTCTCTCAGGTGGCTGTATCAAGGCTGAAGGCTTTCAGAGAAGCTTTGAGGGTGTCCCTAAAGCATTTGCTTTGTCCACCTTGTGAGCGCTTTCCTTCCCTTAATTGACCATATAGGAGTCGTTTAGGGATGCTGCGGTCTTCCATTCTGCAGATGGGTGCTGCCCATCGAAGCCTGAACTGCATCAAGATTGTGTGGATGCTTTGCAGGCCGCTTTTCGAAGGACTTCAGTATTGGCTATTTTTTCTTGCCATTTAACATTACGTATTTTTATTAGACAGTTCATGTGGAAGTGGTTCAGTTTTCTTTTTGCATGTTTTTTATATACACACTTGAGACCAAATCAAAATCCGCGACAGAGGACAGACGTAGTCGACGAAAAAAAAATCTTAATCGACCGCCGGCGGACAATATTATTGCCTGCTCTGGGTTTGGCAAAATATATAGGTCACAGCTGGGGCTGAGTAGCCACGGGAAATATTGCATTCTTCATTAATCTTCGGACTCGAACACAAGCCTTATTATTATTATGTAGGTCTGTGATCTTATATATGTAGCATTATTTAAATCAGTCCCCCCTCCCCATTGTACTGCTGAATCCTTGCTTTACTTAAGTCTGTAATGACAATTGAAATAATTACCTTGTGTTCCTTATGTTTCTTGTTTCTTGTGTTCCTCGTGTTCCTCGTGTTCCTTCTCTCTATCTGTTAGTTTCTGCAGACTTCTACTTATGAAAAAGAGTCCTTGTAATCAAAACAAATTTCTACAGGGATCAATAAAGCAATCTTAGTCATAGCCGTAAGTCATATGCTGCATATATTGGGCCATAACAATACAGGGCCAGGTAGGCAGTACTGGCTAGTCCACGATATGTAGTCTTGAGCATATATTGGGCCATAACAATACAGGGCCAGGTAGGCAGTACTGGCTAGTCCACGAAATGTAGTCTTGAGCATATATTGGGCCATAACAATACAGGGCCAGGTAGGCAGTACTGGCTAGTCCACGATATGTAGTCTTGAGCATATATTGGGCCATAACAATACAGGGCCAGGTAGGCAGTACTGGCTAGTCCACGATATGTAGTCTTAAGCATATATTGGGCCATAACAATACAGGGCCAGGTAGGCAGTACTGGCTAGTCCACGATAGGCATTAAGTCTTGACTTGTAATGGACCACCCTTCACTCATACACACACATGTTATTTTATAGTGAAATGCGACATTCTTTTGATGCATTCTTTGTCTTGTATTCAGCTGAATATTGGTCAGTGTTGAAAACGTAATAAGAAATTATGTTAATAACCGAAGGGATATAATGGACACAACTATTCACAAATAGTATGGCACTGTAATTCTAATGAGCTGAAGATTAAATGTCTCGCTATACAAGGAAACAGATTGTTTACTAGCCTGCATCCTTGACCTTAGATCGGACTACTCTGGACGTGCTAGGAACATTTTCCAAATCTTGAGATTTCCTGTTTTTACTGTATGCAGCAGACCTTTTTCAATGACGTCCAGTCTTGACTTGTCCAATAAAAGCTGGATACATTCTGAAACTGCAAGATGGAGAGCAGTCCAACCTAAGTAATCACTATTGAGACAAGTTAGAATCAGTGGCGTGCCAAATGTGGGGAGAGAAGAGCATCCGCCTCTGGTGCCGGGGCGTAAGGGGGTGGCGCCAAAACATTACAAAACATATATTTCGCTAATTCAGATAAGCTAGCATGAATAATTGTATTAATCATATCACTGATTTGTATCCGCTTTGTTAATTTTCAACGCCAGCCGAATGCAAAGTAAGTAAGTAAGTCAGACACTTCATTTAACGTTTGAAGCAGCATGGCTAAGTGTACCTGTACTTCTAGGACTGTGACTGTTACAACCGATAGTTCATTAGCTAGCTTCGTTTTCATTATTTGTAAGTTATGTATTTCTCACATGACTATGCAAATATGTATGACGTATACTATTGTAAGGTTGGGGGGGGGGCGCTGACAGCACTAGCCACTCCGGTTGGCTGGCATCCTTGGCACGCCTTTAGATATAATCCTAATATAAAAATAATTGTTAACTTATTAACGAAAGAGACTCACTATCTTAGTCTGAACTGAATGTCCATGTTAGTGATAAAGTGCCCAATCCATGTAATCTTTAGAATCCCAACAAGAAGAAGATTAATGAGAAGTACAGTATTTCACGTAGGCACGCAGTCCCAGCTGCGACCTACATATTTTGCCACAGTCAGCGCAGGCATAACTATTGTCCGATGGTGGTCGATTTAGGTTCCAGAGAGCGAAAAAGAGAGATAGAAGAACGGAGAGAGAGCGGGTCGTTAAACTTCATTGTTACAGATAAACTAATTCACTTGCTGAAAAGTACGTTAGGGTGATCATTAACATGTAGGCCATTTATTCAAATAATTTTTAAAAAGAAGTGGGTTCCGGCCATAAACAATATTAACTAATAAAACCTTGGAACAAATCAACGGGTGTAGCCGGTGTGAACTGCTAGCATGATATATATTTAATATTTTTGTTTTTTGCCTGAAATGTAAGGGGGAGGCGCCAAAACATTACAAAACATATATTTCGCTAATTCAGATAAGCTCAATTCAATGAATTGTGAATTGGGGTCTATTATGTTTGCCTACAATGGCTTAAGTATTTCATGTAACATAAATGAAAAATAAAGATAAAATTTAAAAAATAGCAAGGTTACAAAGACATTCTGTGGCAAACAAACTGAAAATCGGCCCCCGACTTTGTCAAACCAGGCAAGTAACAAAGGCAGGGTTCAATATTATCAGAATGAAATTTTATCAAAGACAAATGGCCAGAGAAGAATGGAGAAAAAAGGTTAACAGATCTTGTGTGGTGCCCCATCGGTCCAGCAGACCAAAGGATAGGTGAAAGTGAATGTGAAATAATATACGAACCTGGCCTAACTGATGTCTTATAATAAATATCTAACTGATCGATTTATTTGGGGGCTAGAACAACAAAGATATTTTCACGGTTGAAACCGCAGCGGTTAAATTTACCAAATTAGAACGAAGAAAAAGAAGCAATAAATTGTTTGTAATTCTGTACATTAGTCACAAAATAAGAATTGAATATTCTTTTTAAATGTGTTACATTTGCAAATATTATATTGCAAAAAACGTTTATATATCAACAGACTGACTCAACTAATTGAGAGAACATATTGGAAGAATGTCTATTATTGTCATTTTCTCTGTTTTCATCTGTCATATCTCAAGTACTGACGGTTAGTGTGATCTATTAATATAAACGATATTCTGATAACTTAGACTATACTGTTCTGCCTTATATATAAAAAAAAAAGTCATTAGAATCTTGCATGTTATAACATATAGATAGAGTTGTTATTTTCTCTGTTCCTTGAGAAAAAGAATACGCTCCATAATTTATTTTTCTATAGCAGTTTTATCAAATTATTTGTTTCGTTAAAAGGTACTTTAAATTTTAAAACTTTTTTATAACTGAAATTGTGATGTGAAATATTTAAGATGTGGTTATAATTAAACTCCATAAGTTCTTTTCTATGGCAGTTTTATTGAATTATTTGTTTCGTTAAAAAAGGTACTTTCAATTTTAAAACTTTTTTACAATTGAAACAGTGATGTGAAATATTTAAGATGTCCTATAATTGAACAATTTTCAACCCAAAATCATCAGACTTATCCTCCATAATACCAATCTATAAGAATTGTCTTCCGATCCGAAGATTACAGAGGAGTGCAGTATTTTACGTGGCAACGCAGCCTTACTGTGATCTACTTAGTTTGTCACACCTAATGCAGACATAATCATTGTCTTCCTATTGTCGGTTTAGATTCTTTAGGAATGGAAAAAGACGGTGAATTAATCTTGTGTAATACCCTAATGGTCTAACAGACTTAGACAGTGTTTTCCAAACCTTTATAATTTTCGTAACGCTGAGTACCCCTTTCCCCGACCTCAAGGATTTATTTAATATCAATCAAAATAAATTGTTTAATGATACACTAAATAATGAATAAATAATAAAAGTATTCATTGTAAAATATAAGTAAAAGTTATAGATTAAATAACATGTATGTGGATCAAAGAGAAGGCTAATATTGTTTGTGGCTTTGTGCTCAGATAGCAGATCTTCGTTCCCAGGCTGTTAATATTAATTTGAGATGCGTTTTTTTTTTTTTTACTTAATTTCCAGGAATGCTGAAAAAGCAACTGAATGTACATATAAAGTTGGAAAAAGCAAGAACTTTTTTCGTTTAAAACCGCATACACATGTTGCATGTTTCAATTATACTTATGTTCATTTTTTAAGAATACGTCTGAAGCTAATTACAGTTGCTCTTCTTCCGCATGCAATAAATGTCTTAGCATGAATGCTGTGTTAATATACAACTGATACTTTATCCATTAAATATTTTTATTAACGTCAGGGAAATACTTAGCCTTGAGACGTAAAATAACATCGGTTTGGAGTTTAAGAAATTTGAAAATACAATTTTAAAAAAATATGATTTTAAACGTATCAATATCTGACTCAGCATAGTTAGTGAGGTGCAACGCGTATCCCTTTAAACTTTTCCCATACCCCTGGGGGTAAGCGTACCCCACTTTGGGAAACACTGGACCAAGGGAAAGTTGAAGATTCTTAGGTGGTAGAAGCTGTTTGGAACGTTTTCAATGACACAGCAGTCCCACCACAACCCCCATTCAGCAATTGTTTCTAAAGGAAATACATGATACTGTTTGAGATAAGCAGACATAAGTCGTGTAGAGTTACATATTAAAATATTCATCCGTTATTGAACTTAAGCCGCCCTCGGGTAGCTAGCTAGCATTACTTCACTCAGCCACACTATATTCATTTACACTCCACCCATATTTAATCATTCTTATTATTCATAAGAACTCTAATAACAATCATTTATTGGTAGTAATGTAGGATGTAGACATTTATCGTCCAGTAAATTAAGCTGTAATTTTTCTTCACGGTTATGCTTCAATATGAGGCGACTTAAGTCACTGGAGAACAAATGCCTGAACAATAATTATAGATAATAATTATAATAATATAATATAATTATAGAAGAACGCATGCTCTTTGTTTATAAAACCAAAAATTAATTTAATGGGGTCAAATCAACGTTGGTATCGTCAGTAGGAAAGAGATAAAAATCATTTATTGGTAGTTACATATCAAATACATGTTTATCGTCAAGTAAATTAAGCCATATTATTTCTCCACAGTTATGCTTCAATATGAGGTGAGTGACGTCACTGGAGATCGAATGCCTGATCAGGTCAATGTAACTTTTAGCACAGAAACAAAATCTCTAACCAAACTTAATCTCAGACGCTCGCGACATTTTAACCTTGACATTCCTCTGTATACTCTGACCTCCGACCAGGAAGGACTTTTCCATAGACATAAAGTGAAAACCAGACCCAAAAAGGTAAAAACAGAACTTGTAAATGCATTTTTTTTTTCCAGAAATAGTTCAAATAGTTAATATACAAACTACAATGACAAAAAAAATGTATTGTGCAAACCTTACTGGAAAGATGCTTTGAGTGTGATTGTGTTGCGAGCAGATGTCTGGAGTAATGCACCCCTAAGTTCTTGTGTACATGTCCAGTGGTTTAAACAGGTCAGTGTGGAATCTAGGAAAATTTAGGCACTGGAATTTTAAGCACGGGTAATTTAGATACCAGACATTTAGGCATCCGGAAACTTAGGCACCAGGAAATTTAGGTACCGGTAAATTAGGCATTTTTGACTAGGCGAAAATGAGGCACGGGAAAATTAGTCATTTTTAATTTGAGACCTTAATTTTGAAGATAATTTTTTTTTTAAATTGTACACATATTTTATCCCTCAGCTAGTTTCTTGACTTTATACAACAAGACTCATACCAACAGTAAAACACAGCCACAGCCCGATTAAAATGGACACGCTGGACTCTTAAGTACAGTCTCCTCCAAGTTGTGGGCGACTCTGGGTCGTCTGATAGAAATGAGAGGAAAGCCCTTTGTAATAGCTATGGTCGTAACGATATCGCCCTTACAGTAGCTCTTTCTCAGCATGCAGTTGTTGTGTCCAAAGGATAGGCAGGTGCTGGTACAGTTCTGGATCAGCTGTGTCGGAGGTTAGGGTCATCGGCTCTCTCTTCCTAAGCCTTGGCCAAGTTTGGATAAAACCACAAAGCAGCAAACTTTTTGGCAACGAAACAAAATTAATTAGAATTATTTAATTGGCGACAGTGATTTTTCTACACAGCGTTTCTGATATGTTTATAATGTGTATTTCATTAAAATTGTCTTCCAATTTTATTATTTTCTCATTTATACCTTCTTCATTAGAACACAGTTTATCACCCAGATTTTCCCCATAACGCCTTTTCTTCTTTTTTTCTCTTTTACAGTATTTCATAAGTTTAAAAAGATGTATTTTTAATAATATCCAGATCTTAAAAATGAAAAGGTAATCAAATTGCTATGATCAATCCAACTTTTAATGAAAATGAAGCCTCTCGTACATCTAAAGTTCATATTTTGAACTTCCTACAGCTAACTAGAGAAGTTTCTATACATATAAAATGAAGATAATTGGTTATAAGCTCCAATCGCGGAGTCGTTAGTGAGGTCATGAGTTCGTATCCCGGTAAACTTTGGGATCCCGAGCGCGTCCTGATCCCACCCAAGTTTAATCAGTGCCTTATATTAGCTGGGGAGAGTAAAAGCATTTGGTCGTTCGGCTGGCCACACAACGCTCTCATTGACTGTCGACTGTAGCAAGTTACATTTTTGCATCTACTCTATCTCTGGAATTTTAATTTTTCTTCTTCTTTTTTTTTTTAAATTGAGACCCTGCAACGTACAGGACGGATACATAACTGTCACAGTCTCGATTGACATTGCCTGTTATATGTCAGTTCAGTTCAGTCAGTAGTATCTTTTGGTCCGGTGCACACAGTAGACACTTAGAGAGTCGAGTAGTAACTTTGAAATGAGAGTTTATGAGAGGTATCTTTTGGGCAGTTGGAGCTAGTGGTCACTTGAGATAGTACATATATTTCCAGTAGCTATTTTTCTGTACTGGATACGTATCATTGAGGAGTATTATTCCCCACTGTTATGCGGACGTATTTGAGTTGTGAAGTTTTATTCTAAGGGACTTGTATATTTGATACTGCTGTCATGTGGATGTATGCATGGACACTATACAGGAAACATCTAAGACTTCTTGAGCGCTTCCACCAAAGATGCTTGCGCTCCATCATGGACATACGGTGGCAAGACCGCAGCGATGTCCTTGCGAATGCCGGTATGTACAGTTGGTCCGACAGTTACGCTGGATAGGGCACGTATTCCGTATGGGAGACGAACGTATGCCAAAGGCAGTATTTTTTGGTGAGCTTAAAGGTGGTCGACGTAACAGAGGCGCCCCACGGAAACGCTTCAAAGATTAGCTTAGGCGCCAACTTGCCTTTGCTGACATAAAAGAGAGCACCTGGTTACATGCGACTTTAGAACGAGACAGCTGGAGGTCACCACGAAGGCCGCGGGATACACATTTGAGACCAAAAGAAAATCTGCTGCCGAGGACAAACGCAGACGGCGAAAAGAAAATCTAAATCGACCACCTGCGGACAATGGTTATGCTTGACATGGATGTGGCAAAATATGTAGGTCACAGCTGGGACTGCGCAGCCACGGGAAATACTGCATTCCTCGCTAATCTTCGGACTCGAAGACAAGCCTTATTATTATTAATGTGGATGTAATTATATTTCATATCTGATGGATATCTTCATGTAACGACCAAGAAGTTGCAGTATTATTATTGTTATTAAAGAAACTTTATATTTGTCTGCAAAAGTGAATGCAAGTCAATCCGTACTACTCATGTTTGTCATGTGTCAACTGCGACACCAGGAAGCAAGAACTCAGCATTCGCGACACATTAATAGTGACAGAAACAGTCCCAGGTGTAATAGTAATACCACACGTCAACACACCTAACGTTTACAATAACTGAGAGATGACTTAATGCACTTTTCATGTGTTATCACTTTATAAGCCCGTATTGAATATTTTGTCTTAATTAACACATGATCAACTTTCTCATCATTACAGGATCTAGGTTTCTACCAAGATATTACAAACAAGGCTGTTTTTCGTATCCAAAGGTCTACAGAGAAATCGGCGAACAAGAAATCTAAATTTAATTTGGTCAGTTTTACACAAATGGCATTTTCTGGGAAGATTCAAAATGGTTTAAACTTCATGGACAGTGGCTCCTCCAGCTGGGACGTGGCCCCAGACGAGATGCAATTTTCTGCATAACCTGCTTCTCTTACCGGCTAAATATGTATTTCGTACTATGTAACAGTAATACAACTAACCCTAACCCTCGGTTTTATATTTATTTCATTTCATTTTAAGATCATTACTTAAAATACCACATAATTTGTGTGCTGGCCTGTTTCAGTCGTAGAAAGACTATGATTCATTACGTCATGTGTCAGCAGACGTTGTGGGGCACCCAATCGTCAGATTAGATAGTTCCTCTCAGAATATCAACATTTAGCAGACAACTCCTCCTTGCACTTACTTGTTCATCTCCAGACGGGGACAGTTGTATCCCTGAATTGTTTCCCTTTTATGGACAACTCGTGACAGGATCAAGAAAAAACTGGTCGTCCCCCCTGCACTTTTAACTGCATATATGTGGACGAGAGTGTCTCTCCAAAACAGGACTCCACAGCGAACAAGAATTTGCCTCATCTCTGGAATAAATGCCTGCCTAACGAAAAATGGTTTTGTTCCTATACCGCCAAAGCGAAAGCCACTTTTAACTGCATATATGTGGACGAGAGTGTCTCTCCAAAACAGGACTCCACAGTCTCATGAAAAAAAAATTCTACAAGATGAACCATAGTCGTTCTACGACTGAAGGAGGCCAACTAAGCACAGGTCTCGAATGACGAGTAATACAGGAGCATTTTAATAAACATTGAACTAATTATAAATTTGTAATTGATACTTATTTGTGACGCTGTAAAGACATGCCAACTACTATCGTTTCAGAAAGGGGAATTTCTTGTGAACACAACCAAATGTCTCTTCGACTCAGAGAGAAAGACCTTAAAAAAGCCTTGGAGAAACATGTCCCTCAAACCGATGTCCCATTCTAGGTGGACTGCATCTCCTAGACCACTTTCCACGACAACATTCGACCAATATGTTTATACTTTAGAAATACTGAAACCCACAACGTTTGATAGGTTTGACGCTAGAATACTTCGTAAGTCACGTGACTTTACATGTTCTTGTGTGAGTTACAAAAAAATACATTTAGTTACCAAAAAATCAACAACTTACAAAAAAAAAATAACTGCTAATAGCTAATTTTATATTTATATCCCTATTTTTTAACGGAGATGGTCTTAACGGCTATAAATCTTCATTTTGTTTGATAGGTGTTGTAGAAGCTTTTAACATTCCTTCAAATATAAATCTCGCACTTCTGCAGAGACTAATTAGATGACAGTGAGCATGGTTCAAGGTCAAGACGATCATGACGTCAGAACGGGGAAAACCGTGGGCGGTGGAAAACATTTTCCTGTTTTTGTATCATTCATTAATTATTAAGCGATGTCATGCCACGAGTAGGAATTAAATTATTTGTTTCGGAAAGAGGGGGGGAAGTTTTGACTTAGAGACAATGACGTGACTAGTAAAAAGAAGACCAGGCTTTAGAGATGGAACGAAATATCAACCGACGTAAATAGACTAATTCCAGGACGCCTTAGAGATAGGAAGCCCTTTATGAACGTAGAGTTAGCTGACATTCGACGGTTCCTTTCTTTGCTTATAAACTTCTTGCTGAGTATTAGCGTCGACTATCTTATATTGATAGTTCGGCCTTTCGCCGGTGTTTTGCATTATGGTGAGTGTTGGTTTACCTGCATTTACAACTCGAAAGCGTCTAACATGGTGAAGTAATCGCTCTTACAAAAGGTCACCAGCTTCGTAAAAGATGGCTGCCTGGTCGTGCGGTTTGCGCTGGACTGTCGTTCGGATTTATCGATGGTCCCTGGTTCAAATCCTGCCAGATCCCATCCCCCGTCGTCCTGCGGGAGGTTTGTAAATTATCTTCAACTCTAAAGGAACACCCGAAACATGCAAAATATTTTACAAACAAGAGGAATTGATTTGAAGAGAAATTCTTATTCCGTTACTTGTTTAGAATCAACATTTAATACACAGTGGTTCGTGCAGTGGCGTGCCATGAATGTACACTCTCGCTTTAATTTATCCCTAACAGTCTAGATTCTTTTTTTTTCTTTTTTTTTTTTTTTTTAGAAACCCCCATAAGGGGAAAAGCCGCTTTTACTTTGTTTTTCCTGTCTAACCGGGAGGATGGCTGCCTGGTCGTGCGGTTTGCGCGCTGGACTGTCGTTCGGATTTATTGACGGTCGAGGGTTCAAACCCTGCCCGCTGCCATCCCCCGTCGTCCTGCGGGAGGTTTGGACTAGGAAGTAAACTATCTTCAACTCTGAAGGAACATCAGAAACATGTAAAACATTTTACAAAACATTTTGCAAACAAACATTTTTCTGATAGAGATTGCGAAAATGAGAAAAGCTAATGAAAATCTCAACTTAACTTTAGGCAAGGAAATACAAGTAATAGAGTCAGAAATATCAGTTTCTTTTTACAAAACGTATATCAATTTACTCTGTCCGTCTATATGTTTTGTTTTAAAGTATTAATATTATGTCATGAACGTCACAGCGCCAGAAGAAAAAACTGTGAGAATGAATGCCATCAACATTACAGACATGCATATGAATAACCGTAAATCTAACCGATCAACATTGAAGTCAGCCCCACAAAGCAGTCGTCGCCGGAACGCAGTGCAGGACTACTACCCACAAAGCAGACGTCGCCGGAACTCAGTGCAGGACTACTACGTCGACGTGGTGGCGGTGATTGACTACAAACGCTACTCCATGTTCTTAGCACAAGCGAACTACAATTACTTCGCAGCAATGCAGAATATTCTAGAGTACTATGCCTTTGTGTTAAGTGGGGTGAGTTTCTCTTAGCAGTGGTTCTCAAATTGTCTAAATTTAATTGCGCGCGTGTCTGTCAATGTAAAATCTATTTGAATCTATAGATGTATGTACAGAATTTTTGTAAGTGTAAAATCTAATTGGATCTATAGTTGTTAGTGCAGAATGTATATAAATGTAAAATCTTATTACAGTGGCGTAGCCAGGGTGGGCCCCCGAATGACTATTTTTTACATTAAATATTACGCAAAATGCAGGGAAACCCAAAGAGGTCTTTACAAACTTTTTATGAGGCCAAAAAAAAAAGGTCAAACTCAAGGGAGACTACTCCAACAAATAAGCATCATTTGAAAGCATTAGACTTAATGTTCTTAATTAACAACTTAACTAACAATTTCAAAGGACCCGTGCTAATTCAAGGTGTATAAATTATTAAATTAAACCATTTTATAACTTAAAGCAGATTTCCCGCCGCACCCTCCGGTCGATTTACCAGGAGCTCCTGGAAATCTCCCAAAATACGAAAAAGTCCTTAAAATATACGGAAATATATAGACAAAAATTGTCATTTTGGCGTGTCATTCAATATGGAAAACACCAATCCTATGCGCGATAAATAAAAACGGCATTATGCATTAGCCGTAATTGTGTAATGTGGTGAATAAAGTTTCTCGCACCTCAAACTAATAAAGAGTTACTTGGGGTCAACAATTCTCAAAGATAGATTGAAACATTTGATAATTCTTTCTATTGAGCGTGATCTATGTAGGAAACAGAATTATTATAATATACTATATGACTTTGCTACACGCAAAGCTTGTAAAGTAATTCTGTACGTAGTAAAAAATGAATAAAATGCATATACGAATTTATTTTCTAATACAAACTCTTAAATTTCACTTATTATCCGCTTCCCTTTAAACCTGGCCTTGTGAAATAACAAAGTTGTGTATCAAGGATGGGATTCGATAATCACACAAGACATTGAAAAAAAGGAAAGGATCATCACCAAAATACCACAGGAATTGGATGTCATTGAAATGTGTCACCATCTTATTAATAGGCATATTTGTGTCTGCAGCAGCAAAAGTTTGTCAGTTGTTTGAAATAAGCTGTCTAACTGTTTGTCAAGCAGTAATTATCCATCCTGGCATGATTGAAACGCATAGAAATCAAATTGAAACCAATGTAGTAATTATCCATCCTGGCATGATTGAAACGCATAGAAATCAAATTGAAACCAATGTAGTAATTATCCATCCTGGCATGATTGAAACGCATAGAAATCAAATTGAAACCAATGTAGTAATTATCCATCCTGGCATGATTGAAACGCATAGAAATCAAATTGAAACCAATGTAGTAATTATCCATCCTGGCATGATTGAAACGCATAGAAATCAAATTGAAACCAATGTAACCAAATAAAGATGAATAAAAAAAAAAAGTTACAGGAACATTTTAATTTTATTAAAACTAGTTAGTAAATGTTGATCTGGATAAGCCAGATTTTCATACATGTCGGAATACGTATTAATAGAAAGCTTTTTGGTCTATCAGGTGTAGAAAATAAAGTAAGTGTGGCTAACCTATGTGTTTTTTTAAAACGTTATATGTCGACGTTGAATGTCTTCCACCTCCGATGCCTAAGGCGGATCTTTAAAATAAGGTGGCAAGATAAGATAACCAATGAGGAAGTGCTACATAGAGCAGGATGCCAGGACATCCGCTCTGTTATCAGCAGCAGACGCCTTGGCTGGCTTGGCCACGTTCGTAGAATGCCAGTAGATCGACTTCCACAGGACATCCTGTATGGCGATCTAATAGAAGGCAGGAGAGCCGCTGGTCGCCCACTTTTACGTTATGCGGATGTATGCAAACGCGACATGAAGCTCTTCAAAATCGACACTGGCAACTGGGAAGACGTGGCACTGGACAGATCCACATGGAGAGAGAGCATAAAGAAAGGGTCACAGATTGCAGATGTCATACACAACAGAAGCAGAAAGAAGGGTGAAAATGCAACGGCGCCTGGTGATTACATATGCCCAACCTGCGATCGCAGCTGTGTATCAAGGATTGGCCTCTTTAGTCACACAAGAAGTTGCAAAGGGAAAAGATCGTCTCTCGAGACGTAAAATGCCACAGAATATGTCGACCATTCTGCACATTTTAGCAATCCACAATAAAGTTTGAAGCCCTTCTGTTTGTAGCTTTCATTTTTTAGTTGGCAATTTTGAATTTGAATTTGGGCGTCCTTGACATTGTCAAGTGCATCGTGAAAATCTCCAAATGTGAAATTGATTCTCGTTTCGTTGACAGCTTTGTCTTGGCTACCAGAGAGGGCTCGCGTTCGAATCCCCATATAGATTAAGAACTGTAGATCCGAGCTGAGTTGTGTTTGCTGAGCACACAGAAAGATTCTTCATTCTCTCCTCTCCAGATCCCCTCCAAAGATATAGGGAGCCAGAGCGCAATGCTACGAGTACTATACAGTAACTATACAGCTACTTATAACCTACTCTTCGGCCTCAATCTGATAGTGTCGTGTTTTTTTTGTGTTGGTACATTTTCCTAAATGAAACTAAATAGCTTTGAGTTAAATGTATACTTCGTTCCAAAGTCTTGATTTAAAGGTAGATCCACATATAATTTGGTTACTGGCTTAGTGTGAAAATGTTTCTCTTTCAGGCGGACATGCTGTATCAAGGCATTAAACATCCAAATTACACGATTCATATTCTTCTGAGTAAAGTATACATTCTTCAGGTATGGAAACTAATTAAAACATAAAATTAGTGGAACATTCGACCACGTATAAATATTAATATATCCAGATTTTTATTAAGATTACATTTTTTTTAAGCAATGTTTCTCAAAAGGCTCCTCCATAATTAAATGTTCCTTTCAGACCTTGCGATCTATAAAGCAATATATGTTTCTTTGGACAACGGTTTACGAGCAGGGTGTCATGTGGCTAGTACGACGTCCAGCCGCATTATTTTAACTAAAGTCAGCCACGGCGCCCCCTCTCCTTTGTAGATGACCAAAAAAAAGTTTGTTCGCGATGTGACAGATGTCTAGATCACTTTGAGAGTTGCTCAAAGGCAAACACAGCACTTATTCCATTTGATTAATCTCATCTTAATTTATTTCCCTTTTTACAACATACAGCCACACCACTACCCCCCTCCCCCTATGGTCTCTATAAATTTAACTAGATCTCAATCACTTGAACACATCAAAAGTTGCCCTACTTTTTTTTTGTTTTTTTCATTATCTCCCCTTGACATGGTGAAGACGTACGAGTGGTGGCGTTGTGGACGGCTACGAGAAAACTACGACACACGGTGTCGCCACTGCATCGAGGTCGCAGAAACAATAGACCACATTCTTTATTAATGTCGCGCTCTGCATGAAGGGAAATCGGGACAAGGATTTGAAAGAGAGAGAACTGGTTCGTGTGCGGCTTTTGGTCTGTCCTTGTACTCACTGCCCGCTTCCTTTCACGCGCTCTAAACGAGTTATCTCAGCATGGTTCGTGACTAATGGGGTTTCCGATACGATTGCGCTGGTTTATGATGCCCGGGCAGGCGGGTACCCTGCCTCAACGTGGCACTCGGGTGGAAACGATCGCTAGAGGAAGGGAGTCGGCAAAATGAGTAGCAAAACAAGACTCCAGTGGGAGTGTCTAATGGAATGCGAGAGATTTCTCATTGCACAGTGCGGAGTTGTTGTTTAAAAATATATATAAATTGCTTGGATTAGACTGTAGAATTATTTTGTTAAACTTTGTAAGACCTGTGTCAATTTTCTTTAGGGCCTGAATGTTTTTACGTTTCATGAATTTAATTGGAGAGTTGTGATGTATGCATTATAAATTAGACCTTCTTACCTCTCAAGGTAACATAATATTTAGAGGTTTGGAAGTGCTTAGAAGAAAAACAATGTTGAATTTGTTAAAGAGTTTAACATTTTCAAAACTCCATCCAATAAAGTAAACGGTTCAGCAATGACGAATATTTCCTCCATCAAACACACACAAAAAAAACTTGTTTTAATCAAAGAAGTCGTCAACCCAAAAGTTTGACAAACAAAAAAAACGAGCACAGTGAAGTCAGAATAAGGATAATTGACATTACTTATTACTGACCAATAACTACTAATTACTGACCAATGATTTTACTAATTACTGACCAAAGAGTTTACTAATACTGACCATTTACTGACCAATGACTTTACTAATTACTGACCATTTATTGACCAAAGACTTTACTAATTACTGACCTTTTACTGACCAATGACTTTACTAATTACTGACCATTTACTGACCAATGACTTTACTAATTACTGACCATTTACTGACCAAAGACTTTACTAATTACTTACCATTTACTGACCAAAGACTTTACTAATTACTGACCATTTACTGACCAATGACTTTTCTAATTACTGACCATCTACTGACCTATGACTTTACTAATTACTGACCATTTACTGACCAAAGACTTTACTAATTACTGACCATTTACTGACCAATGACTTTACTAATTACTGACCATTTACTTTACTAATTACTGACCATTTACTGACCAATGACTTTACTAATTACTGACCATTTACTGATCAATGACTTTACTAATTACTGACCATTTACTGACCAATGACTTTACTAATTACTGACCATTTACTGACCAATGACTTTACTAATAACCAATAACCCAATATCTTGCCTCGTTTTTCTTTTGTAGTGCCCAAAAAGTTTGTGTTCATGTTTTGCTTTACACGTTTCGTCTCTTCCCTCAGATGTTCTGTAGATAAGTATATCCTATCCCTAATTGTAGCGAGTGCTGATCCATTTCATTGTCATTCTGCTCTCTATCATTTTCTTCATTTCTTCCGGACAGAGGGGAAGTTTCATTCGTTGGTTCGCTCTTCTGTTTTGGGCCAGTATATCTGCTTTTTTTTTTTTTATTGCCTTCGTTTTTTCATTGTGTGCTGTTGTTTATTGAAGAAACCTGACAAATTGTTTGATTTTGTTTCTGTTCGAATAGCTACTTAACATTAAAAGAGTAACTGATTTTTTTCCCCCCAGACTTCAAGTTTTATCGACACGATCGCTAGCTACGATGAGATGAATGGGGACACAGCATCAAATAGTATACAAAATTTTATCGTAGGTGCTGGGCGTGGCGTCCTCGGCATTTATGATCACGTGATGCTGTTCACTGGGCAAGTACTTCCCTACAAGAATTAGTAGCCCCCAAAATATGGAAAAAAGCCGCAATTAGTCTTTTTTTTTTTCTCAATGCACTATGATCCTATTCTGGACCAGTTGGGAAAGGAAAAGGTGGGGGGGGGGGGAGGGAGACGACCTAATTTTCTATACAAAGTATAAAGGAGACTAGTTTAAATTATACCACCACATCTGTCAAGTACAATTTGTTTCCCTTGTTTGATACCAAACAAAAACATGAATTAATTACCAATAGTCAATTAATTAATTGGAACTTTAAAAAATTGATTTTTGTAGTGTCAAATAAAAGAAATAATTGTGTAAAATTTCGAGATTGGGTTTAGGAGAAATAGAGAGTACAAACTTTTACCAGACAGAGAGAGTTGCTATAAGTTTTTTGTAAAAATAGAGTTATTTTCATGCAGTTCAGTACATTAAACATTAATGGCGAAAAATATCTCATCCCTTCTTTCCCATTACAGTTATAACCTCTTTAGTGTGGACCGTTACAATAATAAAATAGATATCTTAGGTAAGTGCACGCTTTTCAAGTTCTTTCATGTCTTTTGACAGTATTTTGAATGCATGCATATGTTACATGTTTCGGATGTTCCTTCGGAGTTAAAGATAGTGTACTTCCTAGTCCAAACCTCCTGAAGGACGACAGGGGATGGCAGCGGGCGGGGCATGAACCCGGGAACATCTTGTAACACTGAGCCGTAAGTGGGATAAAGGAGTTTTTGAATCTTTCTGTTTAAGTCCTAATGGAAATGAGAAGACCACTTCATTCAGATCTTGTGTAACAGAGGTTCTTGTTTTGTTTTTTTTACATGTTTCGGATGTTCCTTCAGAGTTGAAGAGAGTTTACTTCCTAGTCCAAACCTCCCGCAGGACGACGGGGAATGGGAGCGGGCAGGGTTTGAACCCTCGACCGTCGATAAATCCGAACGACAGTCCAGCGCGCAAACCGCACGACCAGGCAGCCATCATAATGAGTGCAGGTTATCTTTAAGAATCGTGAGTGTTTTGGAAAGGCATCTTTCATGATGGTAGCTTTGTTCGAGTGGTATACGATGCTTTTTTAATTAGTCTATTTAGTCTAAGTCTTTTTGCCAGTGAAGTATTACCATACCAGCAGGTGATGGCAGAGGTTAATTAGACTGCTGATGGTTGCTGTATAAAAAAGTGTAATTATTGTTTTGTCGATGTTAAATTTCCTTAGCTTTCTGAGATAGAAGAATCGTTGGTGAATTTTGGTGTAAAGGGTTGACAGTGTTCACTTCAGTTTGTTGTTGATGGTTTTACCTAGGTATTTATATTCTTGCACTTGTTTACGGTTTGGTTGTTTATCTGAATTTCTGCAAAATGACCTTAATGTTTCTTAAAGTCTATTTCCATTTCTTTAGTTTTCTGAACATTTAAAGTTAGAAAGTTATCTATGCACCATTGGTAAAAGGTGTCAATTGTTGAATGGTACAGATTTTCGTCACCTGCAATAAGGCCAATGATTGCTTTGTCGTCAGCAAATCTTATGATGGGAGTGTCAGCTGATAGGCTCTGAATGTCATTTGTGTATATGGTATACTATATTGGTGACAGGACGCACCCCTGCGGCGCTCCAGTGCTAAGTTCTCTCGTGCCTGACACATGCCCGTTCACTTTTACATATTGTGGGCGTTTGATTTGTTTAGAATTCAAGCTTGTATGTTTTTGCTAACGTTCAATTCAGATAGTTTTTGTTTCATGGATGGTTTGGATGGTGTTGAATGCGGATGAAAAATCTACGATTAATACTCTGGCGTAGTGTCTCTATCAAGATGATGGTATAGAGACGATTCAGCATAAATAGTATTGCATCCTCTGTACTTCTTGACGGCTTGTAAACGAACTGGTGCGGGTCAAGGCGTGTTTCGACTTCTTTCAGTAGATGTTTTAAAATCATTTTCTCCAGGCACTTCATAGGAATTGATGTCAGTGCTACGGGACGTATATCGTTGTTGGAAGCAATGATCTTCTTTTTGGCTACTGGAATTATTTCAGATGTCTTTCAAATGTAAATTATTTTATGCATTTGCCAGGACTTGTTGAATATAGCACAAAAGATATAAGGCAGTTGTTCCGCACATAGCTTTACAAGTTTGCCACTTAATTTGTCGGGTCTTTGTTGATGTCTAAGGGCTGAGCCGAAGGCTCTTCGAGCCCTAAGTTTGAAAAAAAACTTGCTTGGACGCCAAACAGTAAATAAAAAAACCTGTGTGAACACACAGTTCTGTTTGGGAGAGACCCTAGACAATGCCTACGTAAAGCATTGCTGTTGACCGATGCATTTGGCCCCCATCGCGTGGGCTAGACACGCCCGAAGGCCGAGAATACACCGGGATCTTATGCCATTTTCCTTCAATGTACCAAGCTAACTGTGCGGGACCCGCCATTTATGTAACGGTCCCTTTGAGGAACAGCGCATGGATTGGTGACAGGTTTGTGGGGACTTTATTACAACCCCGCCCGTGCAATGGGTGGACTCTCGTCTACCCGTGGGCATCCCCACGGGAGTCCTGTGTTGTTACCCATTTAGCCTAGCCACTTCCTCTAATGGCCGTTTCCACGCGGGCGCCACGATGAGGCAGGGCAACGTGCTCGCGATTTGTCGGGTCCTGAGGTCGTGGAGGTGTTTACTTGTTTAAATATTTTAGTCACTTCTTGTTTATTGAACAGTTCTTGAGATTGGTTTACATTGCTGTTTTCAAATGATGCCAATAAATCATAGTGGTCTTTCTCAAAGTTGTGGCAGTTAAATCGGCTGTAAGAAAATCATTTAATTCATTGACAAATTTGTTATTGTCAGCGACACACATTGGTTCGCGCTTAGGTACGTAGCCAGTAATTTGTTTCAGGTCACTCCAACAAGCTTTAGAGTTATTTTTCTTGAATTTCTCTTTTTCTTAAAACAATTTCTTTTTATGGGCTTTCATTTGGCTGAGATGAATTCAGAAGAACTGCTTTTGAACATTCTTTTCTTGTATAGAATCGCTTCCTTTATTTCTTTTGGTCATCCAGGGTCTATTATTACTGAATGTTTTAATTTTCTTTTTTGGTACAATCATGTTTTCACAGAACTGGATAAACGAATTAACAGTTGTGGTAAGTTTATCAATGTCAGGGCAGTTGTTTACAAACATGTCCCAATCTGTTTGCTCCAGACAACTTTGTGGCTGTAAAACAGCGTCCTCAGACCATGACTGGATGGACTGGACTTCGGGTTTTGTTGTTTTTAAAACCGGTTTGTACATGGTTGTACGATGGATCATTGTGTGGTCCGACTCTCAGAGGGGAAATAACAATCGAGGTGTGGGCTATTTTTATGTCGCTATAACACATGTCCAAGGTTTTATCGTGCCTTGTAGGACAATGGACCTCATTCCCCAATCGTAAACAAACATTATTTAGTCACGTGATCTTATTGATAAAACAACGAAAAAAAAACTGTCACGTGACAACCATCATGAATTAAACATGAGATCGTAAATGATATAGAAGAGATAGAGCACCACGTGGCTAAATGTTGCTTGTTTACGATTGGTGAATGAGGTCCATTAACATACTGACTATGTGTTGGCAAGTGTTGTGCTAACGAAAGATGATTGAGACAAAATGTTTGAGAATCACTGAACTAAACCTTTGTTCTAATAGCCCAATCGTATTTTCTCTTAGGGGTTTCTAATACGGGATCAATGTGTCGAACAGACGGATCGAGCTCTACTGTAGTAGAAAATCGCGAAGGCTACTCAACCTCTACTATAAATACGGCAGCACACGAACTGGCACATAGGTAAACCTGTGCTAAAAGAACAAGTAGTTAATTTGTTGGAAGGCATTCATTATTCTACGGTTTTTTTATTATATAAATTGTACAAGCATTAAACACTTTATAAAATCCATTGATTTGGTTGCAGGGTTTTATTGTTTATTTTCACTCCACCTCCACACTTTTTTTTCCACTTCCATTAAAACGATCGACCCCCCCCCCACGCACACACACACACATACCCAATCGTAAACCTCTCCATCACTTTTTTTTTCTTTCAGTTCTATGTGAAACGGCCCGCCTTGCGACGCTTCTCGTTCTTCTCTCCCACTATTATACCCTCCCTCGGTTATGTCTAGCTAAGGTTATGTCGAGAGGCTAAGTGCGCTTGAACTTGGCTTGTCTTGGCTACCTAGAAAGGGGGGCTCGAGGTTCGGCACCCGACTCGGGCAGAGTTGCGTTTACTGAGCGCCTAAAGGCAGCACGGAAAACCAACTCCTAGATACCCCCTCCCCCCCCCACACCGGTCCACAAATGAGATTGGACCAAAGCGCTCTGAGCATGCTATAAGCATGAAAGTAGCGCTATATAAAAGTTATAATAATAATAATAATGTCTAGCACATGGTGTGATATGTGCTCTGGACTTTCATCTGGACTATTCTGCCCTCCCTCGGTTATGTCTAGCACATGGTGTGATATGTGCTCTGGACTTTCATCTGGACTATTCTGCCCTCCCTCGCTAATGTCTAGCACATGGTGTGATATGTGCCCTGGACTGTCATCTAGACTATTCTGCCCTCCCTCGCTAATGTCTAGCACATGGTGTGATATGTGCTCTAGACTTTCATCTAGACTATTCTGCCCTCCCTCGGTTATGTCTAGCACATGGTGTGATATGTGCTCTGGGCTGTCATCTGGACTATTCTGCCCTCCCTCGGTTATGTCTAGCACATGGTGTGATATGTGCTCTGGGCTGTCATCTGGACTATTCTGCCCTCCCTCGCTAATGTCTAGCACATGGTGTGATATGTGCCCTGGACTGTCATCTAGACTATTCTGCCCTCCCTCGCTAATGTCTAGCACATGGTGTGATATGTGCTCTGGACTGTCATCTAGACTATTCTGCCCTCCCTCGCTAATGTCTAGCACATGGTGTGATATGTGCTCTGGACTTTCATCTAGACTATTCTGCCCTCCCTCGGTTATGTCTAGCACATTGTGTGATATGTGCTCTGGGCTGTCATCTGGACTATTCTGCCCTCCCTCGGTTATGTCTAGCACATGGTGTGATATGTGCTCTGGACTTTCATCTGGACTATTCTGCCCTCCCTCGGTTATGTCTAGCACATGGTGTGATATGTGCTCTGGACTGTCATCTGGACTATTCTGCCCTCCCTCGGTTATGTCTAGTACATGGTGTGATATGTGCTCTGGGCTGTCATCTAGACTATTCTGCCCTCCCTCGCTAATGTCTAGCACATGGTGTGATATGTGCTCTGGACTGTCATCTAGACTATTCTGCCCTCCCTCGCTAATGTCTAGCACATGGTGTGATATGTGCTCTGGACTTTCATCTAGACTATTCTGCCCTCCCTCGGTTATGTCTAGCACATTGTGTGATATGTGCTCTGGGCTGTCATCTGGACTATTCTGCCCTCCCTCGGTTATGTCTAGCACATGGTGTGATATGTGCTCTGGACTTTCATCTGGACTATTCTGCCCTCCCTCGGTTATGTCTAGCACATGGTGTGATATGTGCTCTGGACTGTCATCTGGACTATTCTGCCCTCCCTCGGTTATGTCTAGCACATGGTGTGATATGTGCTCTGGACTGTCATCTGGACTATTCTGCCCTCCCTCGGTTATGTCTAGCACATGGTGTGATATGTGCTCTGGGCTGTCATCTGGACTATTCTGCCCTCCCTCGGTAATGTCTAGCACATGGTGTGATATGTGCTCTGGGCTGTTATCTAGACTATTCTGCCCTCCCTCGGTTATGTCTAGCACATGGTGTGATATGTGCCCTGGACTGTCATCTAGACTATTCTGCCCTCCCTCGGTTATGTCTAGCACATGGTGTGATATGTGCCCTGGACTGACATCTAGACTATTCTGCCCTCCCTCGGTTATGTCTAGCACATGGTGTGATATGTGCCCTGGACTGTCATCTGGATTATTCTGCCCTCCCTCGCTAATGTCTAGCACATGGTGTGATATGTGCTCTGGGCTGTCATCTGGACTATTCTGCCCTCCCTCGCTAATGTCTAGCACATGGTGTGATATGTGCCCTGGACTGTCATCTAGACTATTCTGCCCTCCCTCGCTAATGTCTAGCACATGGTGTGATATGTGCTCTGGACTTTCATCTAGACTATTCTGCCCTCCCTCGGTTATGTCTAGCACATGGTGTGATATGTGCTCTGGGCTGTCATCTGGACTATTCTGCCCTCCCTCGGTTATGTCTAGCACATGGTGTGATATGTGCTCTGGGCTGTCATCTGGACTATTCTGCCCTCCCTCGCTAATGTCTAGCACATGGTGTGATATGTGCCCTGGACTGTCATCTAGACTATTCTGCCCTCCCTCGCTAATGTCTAGCACATGGTGTGATATGTGCTCTGGACTGTCATCTAGACTATTCTGCCCTCCCTCGCTAATGTCTAGCACATGGTGTGATATGTGCTCTGGACTTTCATCTAGACTATTCTGCCCTCCCTCGGTTATGTCTAGCACATTGTGTGATATGTGCTCTGGGCTGTCATCTGGACTATTCTGCCCTCCCTCGGTTATGTCTAGCACATGGTGTGATATGTGCTCTGGACTTTCATCTGGACTATTCTGCCCTCCCTCGGTTATGTCTAGCACATGGTGTGATATGTGCTCTGGACTGTCATCTGGACTATTCTGCCCTCCCTCGGTTATGTCTAGCACATGGTGTGATATGTGCTCTGGACTGTCATCTGGACTATTCTGCCCTCCCTCGGTTATGTCTAGCACATGGTGTGATATGTGCTCTGGGCTGTCATCTGGACTATTCTGCCCTCCCTCGGTAATGTCTAGCACATGGTGTGATATGTGCTCTGGGCTGTTATCTAGACTATTCTGCCCTCCCTCGGTTATGTCTAGCACATGGTGTGATATGTGCCCTGGACTGACATCTAGACTATTCTGCCCTCCCTCGGTTATGTCTAGCACATGGTGTGATATGTGCCCTGGGCTGTCATCTGGACTATTCTGCCCTCCCTCGGTTATGTCTAGCACATGGTGTGATATGTGCCCTGGACTGTCATCTAGACTATTCTGCCCTCCCTCGGTTATGTCTAGCACATGGTGTGATATGTGCCCTGGACTGACATCTAGACTATTCTGCCCTCCCTCGGTTATGTCTAGCACATGGTGTGATATGTGCCCTGGACTGTCATCTGGATTATTCTGCCCTCCCTCGCTAATGTCTAGCACATGGTGTGATATGTGCTCTGGACGGTCATCTGGACTATTCTGCCCTCCCTCGGTTATGTCTAGCACATGGTGTGATATGTGCTCTGGACTTTCATCTGGACTATTCTGCCCTCCCTCGTTTATGTAAATAACTTCTAGATTATTGAGAGATATTGCTGTAAGGGCGAAGTTTGTTTGTTTTGTTTTTTTTGCTGTTTTTTTAAATGCTTTTTAGAGTTGTAGGTCTATATGGTAAATTTAACTGCTGTGGTTTCGATCAGACGGTACATAGTTGTCCTAGGCACACGGAAAATAATATCTGGTTGCATTTTGTTTTTGTCCATGGCAAGTGGGAGAATCAGTGATAGGGCAGTCAGTCAGTGAATCAATCAATCAGTGATAGGTAAGTCAATCAGTGAATCAATCAGTCAGGGCCTGTGCTCTATATAGCGATTTCTAAAGTTTATACTTGCTCTGAAGCAAAAGTCCTTGAACAGGACGTTGTTGAAGAAAGCAGAAGGAATCAACATTAAGATTCTGTACCTCGTTACGGGTTACGTTAACCATTTTTAGTTTTCCCCAACTGAAGTCGGGCACCCATTTGATTTGTTGGCCTCAGTCTTCACCGAGATTCGAATCCAGGTCTTCAGGTTCAGGAGTCAAGCCACAGTGCCCCACTTATTTATACTGATAAACAAAGGGGGCCAATAGCGGAAATAAAGGGAATTACTTACAAAGATGAACTGATTTGCAGTGCGATAGTGTTAAAAGTACAGTTTTATTTAGTTGGATACGTCAGCACTGCGGAGAGGGGGGGGGGGACTGCTGTGTGGGTGACATCTTTCCAGCTATAGCTAATGACCAGACATTCATTATTATTTTGATGAGATCATTCATAGTAGCTATTCACAGTCCTTGACATTGTTTATTGTGAAAATCTTCGAAGTCGCGAAGTGGGCGACTACTGTCAATCAAGACAATAACTCTTTCGTACCTTACTCGGTCAGACTATATCAACGTCAGCTGCTGATCAGGAATCATGAAAAGGACCAAGATGCGTGTGTAATCCAGTGGCTAAGCTAGGGTATACGACTCGTGATGCTTCCCCCCCCCCACCCCCCCCAACTTTTCCACACCAAGAAAATAAATAAAAAACCGAAATGACTTTTTTTAGGACCAGCGCGTTTTAACCAATTATTTAAGGCTAGTTTTAGTTATTTTGTTGAGGACGTCCTAGCGGTATGCGGAAGTTGATAGAAAGGCGTGTAAACGGTCCAGTGAACCGAAAAAATTTACTGAAATGATTTCAGCTTCAGTCCGAATTCCTGACAAATTCAGGGAATAGTTCGAGCAGATAATGTATTAAGATGAAGTCAATGAAAACCTACAGCAGATAATGTATTAAGATGAAGTCAATGAAAACCTACAGCAGATAATGTATTAAGATGAAGTCAATGAAAACCTACAGCAGATAATGTATTAAGATGAAGTCAATGAAAACCTACAGCAGATAATGTATTAAGATGAAGTCAATGAAAACCTACAGCAGATAATGTATTAAGATGAAGTCAATGAAAACCTACAGCAGATAATGTATTAAGATGAAGTCAATGAAAACCTACAGCAGATAAAGTATTAAGATGAAGTCAATGAAAACCTACAGCATTTGTACCCCATCATTATCTATAACAACCTAACCTCAACATTTTAAAAATTGATCCAGTTTTGTGATGGCCGGTGAACTATAAAAAAAACTTTAAAAAAAAATCGAAAAATATTTGTCTCACTATCACCCATTCTAAGTTCGTTTTGTATTTGTGTAAGTGTAACTGCCAGATTCCGATATTTTATAGTCTCTAATTCATTTATGTATAAGATCTAGAGCTAGATGAAACCATCGCACTGAACATTGGAGTAACAAAATGTGCCCCAGAAGAAAGTGGGCTTGTAAAAGTGCGTTACCTTTAGAGATGTAAACAAATCTAGTCAACTTGATTCAACCTGGTCAACAGCTTACGTTTCATTTAAGAAAGAACATAGGCGATTAATAAAATTAGCAAAGTAAATTAATTTCTAGTAAACATTTCAAATTGAGTAGTTTGTCCTTGTTAATGTATGCACAATGCGTTGATTTCATTGAGAAAATGTATCCTTAGTTTGATGTCACTCACTACTTGATGCCCCGTGCGGCCCGCACCACTCGCACATAGCTAGCTACGCCACTTGTCTAATCGCTAAATGAACTCTTTATGTTGTGTCTGTTCTATGTATGTGTATGTTTCTGCTGTGTTGCCTTTATATGAAAAAAGAGTCCTTGTAAACACAACAAATTTCCTTATGGATCAATAAAGTCTTAGTCTTAAGAATTTTACTCTTACTTTAATTCGCCATCCTGAGCATTATTAGATTCTAGTGAAAGCCTCCCGTAGGTTGTGGCGGGCAGGAGACTTTGACTTATGTAATGTATGGAGCGGACTGAGTGAGGGACAGACGGACTTTCTTAAACAACCGTACTATGAGATTTAACTTGTGAATACATTTTATATTTTGCAGCCTCTCAGCACGTCACGACGGAGATAACAATCCCTGCAACCCTTCAGAGAGATACATTATGGGTGCTCCTGAATCGGTAAAAAAGCCTGGGAATGAGTATAATCCATGGCGGTTCTCTCCCTGCAGCGTCAGTTACTTTACCAGCTTTTTGAAGGAAACGTTGAACTCCAGGTTGGTTACTACATTGTTATGAAAACATTTGTTGTTGTTGTTGTTTCAACTCAAGATCTGCATGTGGCTGTTGAATTTTGGTGGTGCCGTGGACAGACGGGGACGGCGAATAAAAAAAAATCTAAATCGACCAACGGCGGAAAACGGTTATGTCTGCGCTGGATGTGGCAAAGTATCTGCCAGCACAAGAATCAATAAAAAGAAAAAAACAAATTAGTTAATTAATTATTGTTAATTAATTATTTTGTTTGGTATCTCGAACAAATGAAAGAATGTTCATTTGGCTGATAAACTGAATAAGTCACCTTTATTTTTGGTAGAAAGAAATGTTTTTAAATTACTATAAAACACATTTTCATAGGCATCTCTCAGTCTTACCGTTATTGCTTGAGGAGGCTGAGGAGTCAGAGGAGACCTCGAGTTCGAACTCAGGCCGCTCACTTTTTGTTTTTACAAATACATTTAAAAAGCGATCACCCAGATACTCCCTTCTTTCTCCCCCCAATACCTTTTCCGACTGGTGCAGACAGGTGATAGGATCATAGCGTTTTAAAAAAGTCTAAAAGCTAAACAAAAACAGTTGGTAAAAGTATTTCTGATCGCGCACATTTATTATTGTTAGTCTAGGATCTAAATTTATTACAAATTTAATTACATGACTAATCCAAACTAATTGATACAACTACACTTCATATAAACTTTTTATTTCCATAAAATATTATTTTGATTTTTATTATTATTGTGTTTGAGTTTGAATCTGTCTTTACAATTCTATGAGCTGAAAAACTAAAATTTTAAAATAGTATTCGGCATCTGTAGCTAGCTTTCATTATGACTACAGCTGTTAACCACTCTAGTAGCTGGACTTTGAACGCGACGCCTTTGTTAGTGACGCCCTTGTTAGTGAGTTTGTGATTATTGATGTAGACTTTTAGTTTAGTGACTGGCTCAACTGTGTCTCATTCTGTACTAAAGTTAGTTATTGTGCTATCTAAAGTTTAAACTAAGTGATTCCGTATAGACTGTGATGTTATTAGCTATGTATTGATCTCGCACTTGTAATTCACTACACAGTACACCCAAGCATCTATGATTCTTACCAAGGTAATAGACAATATAGAAATATAGAACTCCGATTCACACACACATCAAATGCAACCATGGATAATAAAGATGACAACAAATATTATTATGTTAGAAATAAACGAGCAGTCATTCTCTGGCACTGCCAGGGTCGAGATTCGCTAAAGAGAAACAAAATTCATCGTAGTCCCTTTAACAGTTTCCACTGAGGAATTTTCTGGTGATGTGGCAGGTCTGCAGCAGTACCGCCCTCTGACAGGCAACGAGAATGTTCCTAGGAATGTTAAGGCCTTATTATTATTATTATTATTATTACAGTGCTCAGTTTAGCTCAAACCATTTCATTCTCCTTTCTTCTCGACCAACACACGAGTCTTGCCTAAATAACTCTAAACTTCAAAGGAGTAAAGATTTGAAGCTAAAATATAAACTCCATGTAGTATATATTGTAAATGTTTATTCCAAGTCGAGGTTACACCTGTCTTGTCTACGCTATCGAAGCATCAGCAGACATTCCAGATGTATCTGATAAACTATTGGGTCAGGTGATCAAACCTGATCAACAGTGTAAACAGTTTTTTGGAAATGATTCCTTCCTTTGCAGGGTAAGTAACACAACTCGCTAACAGCCCAATTAAATTAACTTCTTTGTCGCTAAGCAGCGTTATCACCCATATCATTGTCTGCTTAGTCACCTCATCATACATTTCCTGCTTAGTCACTTCTTAATCATTGATTATCATCAAATTGATAACCAATGCCTTCATCTTTGTTCCTTCACAAAATTCGCTGATGATGAGACTCTCCTTGCCCTGCTTTCAGTCAGACGTAAATGAGTACTTCAGAGAATAGAACAAAGGGAAAAATAATGTACATATAATTTCTATTTCTTAATATTAAATGTAAAAAAAAAGAAATGATAATCGATTTTCGTAGGGAAAAGAAGGAAAATGATATTGTTTCTTTAGCAGAAGAGAACATTGAAATAGTGTAAATTTTTGAATATATTTGTACTATCTTAGACAATAAATTAATTTTTACTGCAAAAGTGATTATTTCAGCCAAAAAGGGCAGCAAAGATTACGATTATTTGGAAAAATAAGTTCCCTTTCAGACCTTGGCAGATGATGTAAAGGTTATCTGTTTCTGTGGCCTACGGTTGACAAGGGTGTCATGTGGCCAGCATAACCACCAACAGCCTTTACTTTTCCCAAACAAATGTCAGGTACGCATTATAGCTCTCAGTCTTCACGAGGAATCGAACCCCGGACCCCGGTTCGGAAGCCAAGCACTTCACCGCTCAGGCTCACCCACCACACCGGCACTTAGAAAAATGTCCTCACTTTATGTTAGCTAAATCCTTGGCGATGTGTTAATATTCTCACATTGGCAGTATTTTTAAGTTGTAATATCACTTCCTCGTATGGCAATCTGAACTTTAAAAAAGTTTAAATTGTTGTTTTTTTTTTTTAAAAAAAAGCTTATCTAAAGGGGAAGAACTCCGCCGTTAAAACTATATCAGTAATGTACAAGTTATTTACCTTATAAGATATCAAACAAAATAATTAATTTACTAGTTATTATTTTTTTGGCTGCTCATTGTGTTTTTGGTAACTATTTCTCTCGGAGTAGTGTGGTCTAGAGTCTAGTGCTATGTCTTCCCCAATGGTCAATATCAGTTTACTTTCAGACCTTGTGGTCTATAGGGCAGATGATGTAAAGGTCATCTGTTTCTGTGGCCTACGGTGAACGAGGGTGTCATGTGGCCAGCACAACTTTTCCACAAATAGTATCTGCTGGGTGGACTCAGAGGAGCCCAAAGATCCCGAAATTAAAAATCCCAGAGTCTTTACCAACATTCGAGCCAGAGAGCCGCCGGTTCGGAACCCAAACGCTTTACCGCTCAGCCACCGCTCCTCCCACTTTGGACAGAAAAAAAGTCATTTGGATGAGACAGGCTAGATCCTTATTAGTTTGGACAGAAATGGAAAATGGGAGTCCAAGATAAGGTGATTCAACAATTACAATGTTTGACCCGAATAGAAACATGCTCTTAGCGGTTACGTTGATGATGGCCAGCGGCCTTTACATGTTCGAACAAGTTGACTGCTATTGGCGAGATGAATGGAAAACACTGTGATCTTTAAGTCAACCATGCATAATTAGTCTTTGTATTGTAGCTTGAAAAAAAAAAACGATTATGCAGATAATGAAAAGCGATTTCACATTCCCGAGAGAGCTCTTTAACAGGCGATTGTCAAGCATGTGGACAACGTACCCAGCACGTCCCAGTTGGGATCTGTTCATCCATGCCATAAATAGGATCACGTCAGAACCACATCAGTCTGGTATGAAGCTTAGCCGACTCGCATGTTGCATTTGTCTTAAGCAAAGGCGGAAGAAGTTTAGCCTTTGAATGTGGCGGGAATATAAGGTCCACGCCCCTGAAACATAAAAGTGAGGTAATGGCTACAACACTGAAGACTGTGCTCCTCTACGAAACCAAAACTTTTTCTTGAAGTCTGTCGTAGGGGTACAGGCGTAGCTTGGGTGGGGGAGGGAGGGGAAAATTTTGAAAATCCCCTTGGGTCCCCACTTGAGTGGGGCCACCACATGAGTGTTGTTGTTTTTTACATTAAATATTAAATATTAGACAAATTGCAGGGGCTCCCAAAGAGGTCAAGCCCCCCCCCCCCCAATTTATGGCAAATTCCTAGTTACGCCACTGCATAGGGACACGTGCAATATTTAGTTTAGCAGTAACTGGTACGGTACAAGTAGAGGCACTTTTTCATTTGCTAGTTGTTGTTTTAATTTGCCATCTACGAGTACCGGTACGTCTGGTGTTAAGATTGGAAGGAGGCTAGTGCGAATTTTGGGCTTTTCTGTATTGACACTCAGACCAAAATAAGTAAAAATACAATCAGTATCCAAACTGTGAATAGTGTGGGCTAGGGGTCTATCTAGGGTATAAAATACTCCACAGGGTTCCCCACCTCAACTATGAGTATTACATTCCTTTCGGGTTGGCCATTTGGCCGTGGCCTGTCTGTCTGAACACGCCTGACAGTCTATCAATTAATTTATGAAGTAATTACCAAGAGAACGAATAATGGTAATCTGATAACGTATACTAGTCAACAACGAGAATGCGTAAAACAAAGCAAAAGGTTAAATGAAACAATAATATGATATGACACAATAAACGATGGTTATACATCGTGATCAATATTAAATCAGTGTGCCTAAGATATGAGTATATATATATATATATATATATATATATATATATATATATATATATATATATATATATATATATATATATACAACAGCGTTAACCGGTAATCACACCTTGGTCACAGAGTGAACAGTCCACTCCGGGCTCTCGACGCCCTCGACCCAATGCCATGGATAATGGCCCAGCAGGGTCCAGACAATGCTGTATAGACGTTATAGTACATTTAATTAAAATGTTTTTTTTTACGGAAATGTTTTTTTCTTGAGGATTTGAATAAGAGATGGACCCTTTACAAAACAATTAGATGAATTAGATATTCGTTATAAGACATCAGTTAGGCCAGGTCTACTTCTGACTACACATTCACTTTCACCTATCTTATCTTATCTTATATAATACAGACGTTACTTCAAAAAAGAAGATGATTACGTCCTACCCGTCATGCATTTAGTCATGCATATTAACCAATGACTTAAATTCTGCCAAGTCACTGGTTTTCCTGGCTAGCTCAGGCAACCCATTCCATGCTCTAATAGCACTAGGGAAGAAGGAGTATTTGTACAAATTTGTCCTAGCATATGGGACGAGGAATGTGCCTTTATCTTTGTGTCTTTCAGAGTATTTTATTAAATTTTGTTTTTGTATCCTTTGGTCTGCTAGACCGTTGGGGCACCACACAAGATCTGTCAACCTTCTTTCTTCATTCTTCTCTGTCATTTGTCTTTGATAGAATTTCGTTCTGATATTCTTTCTGAAAATATTGAAACCTGCCTTTTTACCTGACTGGGTGGACCACATCGGGGGCCGATTTTGAGTTTGTGTTTCTACACAAACTGTCTTTGTAACCTTTTTTTTATTTTATTAAATCAGGCTACCGAATCTAGACGCCCTATCACTGAAATCTGCCAAGCAATGTTATGTGCAGATGTTTTAAGAGGGTTATGTATCCTGCAGATAGCACTCATTGGAACATCTTGTGGCGATGGAAAGGTAAGCTTTCATCGATCCTCAATATATTTCAAAAACGTTTATCCACCACTGGTTGCATTGGAGTTATTGATCGGTGAAGAAACGCTAAGACAATGCGGTTATCGTACCAGAACTAGCAAGACAAATCTAAGTCAAAAGAGAAAGAAAAACAAATTGTTTACTGAAATGTGTGAGAGGGCAGTAAGGCCTCGTGGTCTTAATGTCCTTTGTTTTACTTGGACCTGCAGGGTCACATCTATGCATGTTTCTATCCCGTCGTACACCCCCGCAGCAGTATATCTTTGTTTTTGAGCTTCCTTCCGTCACTCTCTCACTCTCTTACTTACTCTCCCCTCTTTTCATTTCTTCCTTCTTTTTCCTCTCTTTTCTGTCTTCCTTCTCTCTCCTCTTCATTCCTTTTCTCTCTTTGTCTTTTCTCATTCCTTCTCTCTCTTTTTCATCCTTCCTTTTCTCTCTCTCTCTCCCATCTTTCTCTCTTTTTCTTTCTTTTCTCTCTTTTTTTCCATCCTTTCTTTTTTCTCTCTCTATTTTTTCTCTCTCTATTTCCTCCTTCTGTCTTTCTTTTTTGCTTCCTCTCTCTTTCTCTTCCTTCTTTCTCTCTCTCTTGTTCTTTCTTCTATCTCTTTCTTTTCCTTCCTATCTTTCCTCTCTTTTTTCTTCCTTCTTCACTCATTCTTTTCCTTCATTCCTTCTTTTTTTTCTTCCTTTCTGCTTTCTTTTTTTTTCCTCTCTCTCTTTTTCCCCCTTCTCACTTTATTTTCCTTCCTTCTTACACTCTCTTTTCCTTTCTTTCTTTTGTCTTTGTTTTTCCTTCACTCTCTTTTTTTTCTTCCGTCTTTCTCTCTCACCATTTCTCATGTTTCTGGGTTTAGTCAAGCCCTAATCTCAGTGTGACTCCACCCACTACAACTACTATTTCATTGGTAGTACTACTTGTGGCAGAAATAGCCAACATCGTCCCTTTCCCCTGTCCAGAGAAATAAATGAAGCAAAACTAATATTACAGAATCCTTAGTTAATGAAGCTTTAATGTTCAACCCCTACCAAGAGCGTAGCTAGGAATTTCCCATCATTTGGGGGCCCAGGAGGGGGGGGGGGCTTGATCTCTTTGTGGGCACTTGCATTTTGCGTAATATTTAATATTCAATGGAAAAACACTCATTTTGGCCCCCCCCCCTTTCTAGTGGGGGCCGGGGGATTTTCAAATTCACCCTCCCTCCTCCCACACCCTAGCCACAGCCCCCTGTGGCTGCCTGGTGTGCAGTTTGCGCACTGGACTGTCGTTCAGATGTATGGATTGTCCAGGGTTTAAACTCTGCCCGGCCCGCTCTCATCCCCCGTCGTCCTGCGGGAGGTTTGGACTAGGAAGTAATTATCTTCAACTCTGAATGAACATCCGAAACATGTCAAACATTTTACAAAACATTTTACATTTTACCACCAATAAAAGTCAACGGGTTACATTGATAAAGTAAATATATGAAAACTCAAGCAATAAAAATAAGCTTGACTATAACACAAAAATTTAATTCCCTCCACGAAATAAATTGATCTGTTTTGTTATCAGTCGCCCCCATAAAACAGTGCAGAGATATGCTCTTTCTATCTTTGGTTCAATTTTGAGTCCGAATCTAGGTCAGTTCAAAGTTCATAGTGATGTTATAGAATTTTTTTTTTTACCAGGAAGAGCTAACAAAATCTTTTTTTTTTCTGCATTTACTTAGAAACTAATTCATACGTAGAGATTAATTCACGTGTAGGCCTAAACTACTCCTAATAATTATTTAAATAGTTCGAGGAACACCAAGTCAGGCCTCGCGGAACACGAAGGTTCCGCGGAACACTATTAAGAAAACACTGGTCTAAATGTTGATTTTTTTTTTTTTAAATTTACAAATAATAGAAGTACATCATTTTTTTTACAAAGCTTTTATCAATTCACTCTGTCTGTCTGTCTGTCTGTATGGCAAAAAGTTTGTACCTGTTATTTCTCCCACACCCAATCTCGTATTTAGCTGAAATTTTGCTTCATTTTTTTTACCTAATAACACAAGAATAAAATTTTAAAATAGCTAATTGGTTAATTAACTATTGATAATGAATTATTTTTTTTAAATAAGGGAAAGAAATCGTACTTAAAAGATGTGGTGGCATAAGTTGAATTAGTCCGCTGGAGGAATCTTTAGCCCTTAGGGAACATTTTTAAAATTCATTTAAAAGGAGATCATGTAAACATTCACCGAAATACTTCCCCCTTCTCCACTCCCCCATTCACAACTGGTCTAGACAAGTGATAGGATCATATTGCATTGATTAAGCTAAATGAAAACCATTGGTGTAAATATTTCTATCATACAGATTTATATATCTAGGTCAGTCTGCTGTACAATTACATAAAGATAGACTAATACTATAGATAAAAAACGAGCTATTTATAGAGACATTACACAATTTAAATTCAGAAATATCATAAGGTGTGACAGTAAAAAAGATCCCAATTTCGATAGGCGGGAGTTGTAGTCCGCATGCAAGATAATCGCCTTTCCGTACGACCTTTGTACGGGGAGTTGTGTGTAGGAAAGCGGTCCCAATGGGGGTCAATGCAAGCAGCAAACACTATAAAGACACTCTCAAGAGCTCCGGTGTAATATTGACATTTACCGCTGGGAAGCACTAGCTCTCAATCGTTCCTCATGGCGTGAAGCTGTGAGTGTTGGAGTCTTTGAGATTTGAAACAAGAAGAGTGACCAGCGTGAAAAAGCGCCGAACTAACAAAAAGCTGAGAGAAAGAAGCAAGCCTATCTGCAACTGGCCCGACCCACCCCGTGCCACGTATGCGGTCGGCTTTTTAAAGTGAGGGATTGGACTTTACAGTCATCTACGAGTCCATAGGATATGAGAAATGTGCTCATCTTCGATCACGAAGGAGGATATATATAAATTATTTCTCTAGTGCTATTAGCGCATGGAATGGGTTGCCAGAGCTAGCTAGGAAAACTAGTGACTTGCAGAGTTTAGGTCATTGGTTAATATGCATGACTAAATGCATGACGCGAAGGACGTAATCATCTTCTTTTTTTTTGAAGTAACGTCTGTATTATATAAAATTAGATATATATTTACATATAAGGAAAAAAAGTAAAGTTTACCTTTCAGACTATACGGTCTATATCTCAGATGTTGTTAAGGTCACCTGTTTCTGTGGCCTATGGTTTAGGAAGATGTCATGTGGCCAGTACAACGACCAACTGCCTTTAATTTTATTCAACTAATGTCAGGTACTCATTAGAGCTGGGTGGACTCAAAGATGCTCTTAAGCTCCCGAAATTAAAAATCCCAGTCTATAATTACACGAATGATTTTAACTAATTGATTCAATTACATTTAATATAACTTTTGTTGTTTTTTTTTAAAGTATTTTTATGTTCTTCTTGGTAAAATCTTGAAACAAAATAAGTAATTTATCACACAGTTTATAAAATTTTAATCATTGAATTTTTAAATACCTGTCTTTGTTTCAGGTCTGCATAAATGGACAATGTGTCAGCTACCCATACGCTCCTCAAATTGATGGTGTGTAACTTAAAGATCTTAAATATTCTTTTTCTTATTCACCTAATCAGAACTGAATATTGATTTTTTAAAATAAACTAATTTATATTGGTACTATGCGAGCAGGGCATAGTATACTCATACGATAATAGGCCAAATGTTTTTGACATTATGGTCGCTTTAGTTGTGTCCATTGTAAAACACATTTTTTTTAAACTGCCATCAATGTACCTTTATGTACATTATAAAGCTAACTTAATTTTCCCAGTAATACTTTTCTCTTTAGAAGTAGTAAATCTTAATACTGTGCTATTGCTGCTACTCTATGGTTAATGCAGCTCTGTTAATTAACTATTGATAATGAATTATTTTTTTAAATAAGGGAAATAAATCGTACTTAAAAGATGTGGTGGCATTAAGTTGAATTAGTCCGCTTGAGGAATCATTTGAGCAGCTCTGTTACATTTTTCTCTCTCTAGAAAACTGTGCATTTGGAGACAGACCGAGCTATTTTTGCAGTTTGTATATCAATGACTTTATGGGCAACTGTTACTCTACTCTTAGCTATCGAGCATGTTGTGACACGTGTAACAAAGTGTCTAGGCCCGTGAAAGGTAAACCTCAATACACACATTCAATGATCTATTACGTCATACATAATGCCATACATGTCAATCCATGTCTAGTAACGCTTAGAGTATCTTAGAGGAATGTAATCCTTCAGAATTAAGATATATGGCTAAATATGTAGGCTTTGGTCTCCTTAGATAAATGTAGATGTTATTTCTCCAACACCTATTCTTGTATCAAGTGGAAACTTGAATAATTATTCATTGTAGCAGAGAAAACATGAATCAATTAAAAATAAACCCATTAGTCAATTCATTATTGGCAATTAATGATTGTGATTGATATCGAATAAAGGAAACTACTTCTACATTATTCAGAACTAAAGCTGTAAATGCGGGTTTTTTTCCTTCCTATTGCTAACTGAAGAAGGTGAAGATCCGGACACCTACCTGTTCGAGCCCGATGTAGTAGAGCTGTTGATTACTTCTAAAGAACAAATGTTGGCTGACTTTTAGAATGTGTTCAAGTGTGACTTACAGAACGAGACTTGTGCCAGGGTAGAACAGATGTACACCTCAGTGGAAGAGATGACGAGCCCAGAGCTGAAAACTTTCAACGAGGTGGTAGAAACCCAGAGCCACGAAATACGCAGCTACAATGGCCATGCTAGTGAAGATGGTGCCTTCTGTAACATCAATAGCAAGCCGTAGGAAAATAACTCCTATGACAAAAAAATGTGGTGATTGCTACGATTTCCTCAACGAGTACAGAATCACTTCACTTCACGTTACCTCGCAATGTGACCAGTACGAGGCGAAGTCAGAACCAGCAAGGTGTGTGAAGTCCGGAGTAAGACAAGGTTTTTGGACATTCAGTTATTGCCAATTGTGATGTATTTGAAATTAAAATGTTACTGTTATTTTGGAGCCCTGAGGTGAGGTTCTTTAAGTTCGTCGTGTCGTGTGGTGCGGTTTGCAGAGAGCCTGGATATGGGAGATTCGTTACAATACCTATGATATGGCACTCAAAATGTTGGCCAATAGTAAGTAATGCCTGGCTGATTTTGACACTCAGTCCGCCTCTGTACCAAACGGTGATAATTATCTATACGAATCCATAATTATTAAATGGAGTTGACATTTTTCATAGTGCAATGCCAAAAAAAAAAACCATACATATTTTATAGTTCGTCCATCGTGGTTTTGCACTGGGGTTTTGTGCTTCCTCATGTGGTTGGTCAGATCTATGTGAGCCCGGAATGTTTGGCTGCACGCTGGGCAGGTTATTCCAGCTGGAGCTAGTGTAAATGGCCTTGCTTTTCTTCTCTGGCGTTGTTCTTCTGCTAGCGCTGTTCTATTTTCCTCAGCAATTTGTGCGCCACATATGCTCTATTAAAAGACACAGAGCGAATCGATAGTTCATAACTTTACACACCAGAAAGACTTTTTTTAAAAGAATTCTCCATATAGGCCTAATTTAAATTTGAGATCGTACCACTTTAGGCTGTGAATACGGAGATAGAATCATCGATTGTACACAAGATCACTGCTTGAATTCTCAAGTGGATTGCTGCGGCACGTGTAACTATGGCACACCCTTTACCCCAACGTACAGCACCAGAAGAAGCACACCTAATAGATCCACGAGAGCCTATCCCCCTGTGCTATTCACTTTAACTAAAGGTAGGGAACTTTGTTGACATTTAATGGGATGTACGAACTCCTAGTTTTTAACAATAAGTACTATCAGGCGTTCATATGCAATTCTTGCGAAAAGTTTCTATCAGATTGTTTCTATTTAATAATTTGATTGCCAGGGGAACAAATGAGTTTTTGTGTCTGTTTGTCTTTGCTATCGGTGTTTTGTATCTCGTTAGTGATGATAAAATCACAAAATCCTGACCCAAAGGATGAATTTTTATTTCTAGAATCTTTTTAGCTTGTAGCTGCCCGAATGGGGTTTGTTTGTTTTTTTGCCAATGATTTTATCAGCAGCATTTAGGATTCTATGCAATTCTTGATAGAAAATGAGAAAGCTGGGTGAGCTTTGATGTCCTCCATTAGTGACATCGTGATATATATGCGTTTTCGTAATAGCTACTCGGATTTGCAGGCGCTCTCAATTACTCATAAAACTTCGAAGCACTTTAAAATATGTATTCACAAGGGGCAAAGGTCAATGAGTAGCCATACATGGGCGTCGTTACAAATTGAATCGTCTCTTCTTCTAGCTACACTTTTTAGTTTCGGGATTTGTAGTTAAAGATTTCTAAATTCTACTTGATATCCTAATATCTTCCTTTTTTTTTTGTATCTCACTCGATGTGAGGACGTAGCTGGAGCGGTGGTTCTCACACTGTATTGTTGTGGTTACAGTACAAGAACATGAAGACATTTCCGGGCGGGGTACGGGAACAACAGGCGCCACGTATATGGGACGATCCAATCGTAGTTCTGATCGCTGCCATTGTGGAACCTTCAGACAAGACTTTGGTCCATGCCTGGTCGTTGAATAAATTCGTTCCCAATGAATTGTCTGGATAATGGCGCTTACGGCGTCGATTATCTATTGAACATTTTACAAGGTGATATAGCTCTGGTGGCGACTTGGGTAGAGTTAATCGTGTGTGTACAACTAACACAAGTAACAGAGGCCAGCGCTAGGTGAATCAGGGCCGACCTTATGTGATTGGAAGTCATAGGCGAAGCGAATTTTGGTGAAATATAAAATTTATGCCAAGTGAAAATATAAATATATATAAGACTGAAACTAAGAAATTACGCAATTTAAATTATTTTTAAAAACTGACCTGTATGATGACTGATGTAGAGCTTAGAGCAAGACCAGTAGACATTGAGCTATAGACTTCTGTTTGAGATTTGATCTGTATGATCTAGAGCTTAGTGCTAGACCAGTAGACATTGAGCTATAGACTTCTGTTTGAGATTTGATCTGTATGATCTAGAGCTTAGAGCTATACCAGTAGACATTGAGCTATAGACTTCTGTTTGAGATGTGATCTGTATGATCTAGAGCTTAGAGCTAGACCAGTAGACATTGAGCTATAGACTTCTGATAGTTTGAGATTTGATCTGGATGATGTAGAGCTTAGAGCTAGACCAGTAGACATTGAGGTATAGACTTCTGTTTGAGATGTGATCTGTATGATCTAGAGCTTAGAGCTAGACCAGTAGACATTGAGCTATAGACTTCTGATAGTTTGAGATTTGATCTGGATGATGTAGAGCTTAGAGCTAGACCAGTAGACATTGAGGTATAGACTTCTGTTTGAGATGTGATCTGTATGATCTAGAGCTTAGAGCTAGACCAGTAGACATTGAGCTATAGACTTCTGATAGTTTGAGATTTGATCTGGATGATTCAGAGCTAGACCATCAGACATTGAGCTATAGACTTCTGCTAGTTTGAGATTTGATCTGGATGATGTAGAGCTAGACCAGTAGACATTGAGCTATAGACTTCTGTTAGTTTGAGATTTGATCTGGATGATGTAGAGCTTAGAGCTAGACCAGTAGACATTGAACTGTAGACTTCTGTTAGTTTGAGATTTGATCTGGATGATTCAGAGCTAGACCAGTAGACATTGAGCTATAGACTTCTGTTAGTTTGAGATTTGATCTGGATGATGTAGAGCTAGACCAGTAGACATTGAACTGTAGACTTCTGTTAGTTTGAGATTTGACCTGGATGATTCAGAGCTAGACCAGTAGACATTGAGCTATAGACTTCTGTTAGTTTGAGATTTGCTTTTTTTTTCTCCAAACATTTTTTTTTTTAGTCCTGTGCGAGGCTACCTTTAATCTAAGGCCAGCCCTGGACGAACTTTCAACCGTGGCGAGGGGCGATTCCTCGGTTCATATGATCATCCAGAAGGGATGGCAATGTTCTATCGCTTTCGAGAAGGCCTTCGAGGACCCTATAAAAAGAGAGAAGGTCATGACAGTTCAGATTCACTAGTTACATTTAGTCCAGTACAGTCAAGTCCAGTGTGAAGTCGCCCAGTTGAATCCAGTACGAGTCAAGGACGAGGCTGAGAGGCCAGTTGAATTTGATACAACAATACAGAGTTTATACATCTGTACAGTACTGTTAAGCATTTTTACAGACACTGTTTCGTGTTACCAATTGTACAGTATTGACTAATTGACTCCTTTTTTGAAGTGACATATCATGCTTCATAAAGATATTAGACATTAATTAAGTTTTATGGCGCCCGAATTGTCAAGTTGAGTAGGTTGTGAAGTGTTTGCATAAAGCCTGGATAGAAAGAGTGACGTTACAATATTGTAGTCTTTCGATCGTGACTGTGTTATTGTGTAATTGTGTGTGTATATGTATACATAGCTCCTCCGTCGTGGTTGAATATGAACACGTTTCTGGTTTTCTATGAACTATAAGTCCAATCCTCGCTTTAAAAAGGCAGTATATTTTTCTGCTACAAAGAATGTAAAATTGTGAATTAATGTGTATTATTGCTTATCAAATTGTATTTCAGTCTATACCAAATCTATACCACTGTGTATATTACAGAGAGTGTAGGCAGCGGGCAGGGTTTGCACTCATGAACATCGAGACCACCGAACGACAGCCCAGAACGCATAACAAACGATTAAGCAGCCATTCATGTTTTATTACATGTGTTTTATCTGACGTTTGAGCTTTTGGTAGTGTGATTTGCAATTTGTATCTAGGTTCTAAGCTTTAAACTATTCCTTTGTCTAATAAACGTGTTTTAGAAAAGATACATAGCCATTAAACGATCTTCTATATACGTAAAAATATTTTGAGTCAAGAGAAGTTAATTAAAAGATTGTACCTGTACTTTCATTCAATATAGACTCATATGTATCACTGGAAATAAAATAGTCTGTATCTTTATGTCTCAAAGATTGTGTATCATTATGCATTTTTATGAAAAAACCGGCTTGCATAATTATTATAACAATAAAAACGGTTAACTTTCAGAAATCATAAAGTAGCCTAAGCAAAAGAGATTTCCCAAGTTGTAAAATCAGATTTTCACAAGATTTTCTATAAGTGTCACAGGTTGAGGAAAGGACAGACTGACAGACCACACAAAGCTATGGCGGCTTTCCTGCCTTTCGGTGGCCAGTAATATTGTCGAGAGAATAATAATAATCTTTATTATCCATTAGGCAATGTGTCTTACATTTTGTGCGTTACACCAATTAAAACATTAGAACTATAAAAAACCAAAACATACAGTAGGCCTAGATATTTCGATCTGCTTAATTTGCCTTAGCTCTTGTAAGTGGAAACAATTATCATGATGTCAGTTATGGTAGAAACTTTGTTTACAATAAGAAATTTTAATGAGGTTTATAATAATAATAATAAAGCTTGTCTTCGAGTCTGAAGATTAATGAGTAGTGCAGTAGGCCTATTTCACGTGGCTACGTAGCCCTAACTGTGACCAACATATTTTGCCACAATCAGCCATTCAGCGCAGACATAACCATTGAGTGAGGTTTCTACAAAACACGAAATGCCTCGTTTCCTGTTTTATTGAAGTAATTTCTTCTTTATAATAACAAAAAATATTCAACCATGTATTGGAAATGTTTATTTGTCGGTATTCTGTTCAGTCCATAGGTTTGTTGTTTCCTTATTTAAACTAATCCACTTTATCGGTTGCTTAAATTTTGTTTTGTGAGCTAGAGGTATTTGTTTTTTTTTTGACACAACGCACAATTTAGGCCATGTCCTGCCCATAATCCATCTTATCTTATCTTATATAATTCAGACGTTACTTCAAAAAAGAAGATGATTACGTCCTACGCGTCATGCATTTAGTCACGCATATTAACCAATGACTTAAATTCTGCCAAGTCACTGGTTTTCCTGGCTAGCTCAGGCAACCCATTCCATGCTCTAATAGCACTAGGGAAGAAGGAGTATTTGTACAAATTTGTCCTAGCATATGGGACGAGGAATGTGCCTTTATCTTTGTGTCTTTCAGAGTATTTTATTAATTTATTATTTATTTATCTTCACTGGTTTTCCTGGATAGCTCCATCAAAGGAACTAGAGGTCAACATATCTACACTTTGATTAAGTCGTGCAAGAAGCAGTACTGTGTACAGTAGTCGAGACATGATGAAAGTAATGTCTAATTATCTGTTTACTTTCAACAGAGTGTGTACTAGGAGAACCAGATTTAAGTCCAGAGCTGTGTACTAGCCCAAGTATCTGCCAGACACAACCATTGATGTGCTGTGAAAGTTGTTCTTCTGCCAGCCATCTCTCTTTATACACTATTTGGATATATTGTTTTTTTTTTTGTATTGCATTCTTTCTTTATATTAAAACAAATGTCTATTAGGTAGATAAAGTACAAATGTCTATTAGGTAGCTAAAGTACAAATGTCTATTAGGTAGCTAAAGTACAAATGACTCTTAGGTAGATAAAGTACTTACCCTTGTTCGGTATTTTTTTTTATAGTTTTTGTCTATTTCTTATCTTTATACCATTTTAAGCATTGTTTAAACAAGGAAATCAATTATAATGAAGCAATCTATCAATCATAATGAAGCACTCGTTGGTGTACTGTGCATGAAATAATAGACCTCTAAAACATGTAACCATGGCCGTCCTTAGATAATGAGCCTCCTTGTCCTTATCATTATGAGGAACATTTTGTACATCCTCTTATAATTCTGGATCTAGAGATAAAGTATGTTGCTTGTTTTTATTTCTTTTATTAAACAGTTTCAAGTTCTTTATATAATGTGTTGCCTTTTCCATTCATAGTTATTCTATAGTTTGCTGCACTACTTTGTTTTGTCTTTTAAAGTAAATGAGCTTTCCAATTTTATTTTTAAAATCATTGACCAGAAGTATCTAATACCCTATCACCTGATTCTGATTTGCCTTTTAATTTATTTATAATTCTATAAAGAAAACTTAACTAGACCCCACACCAGATGGCTCTGTCTGCATCAGATGTGGAAAAATATACAGGTCATGACTGGGTTCGCATTCATCTTTAATCTTGGAAATTGAAGGCATTGCCATTCATTGAATATCATTTGTTTGTCTTCAGTGAAATTATTACAGGATTGTTTCCACAGTATTTTAAAATTTGCTATGTTGTCTTCTTCATCAGTTATTTTATTTAATGTACCGTACACCTTAATAATGTTGATTCATCTATATTATATTATTTATGTAAGCAAGTACTCTATAATTAATGTAGCAACAAAACAGTGTATGATGCTGGCGAAAACTTGTTACTGCAGATTACTAAACAGCTGTATGCTGGTATTTGAGTTTGGTGTAAACAAATACAGACAAAACTCCACAAATAAATGACACAAGAGGGAACTGTTTCAAAATTTTAATCACAACAAATAGTTCATCCTAATTTTAGGTAAATAACAAGCCTTACATGCAGGTAATAACCTTAGTACTTTATTTCCTCACATAGATAGTTTGATTATGCAACTCGCAAGTAACATTCCAGAAAAGCTGTGACTCAAACAGTATCCCTACAAAATAACTGTCCAGATATCATGGCTACATTAATTTTTAAAAAGTAAATGTTTGAAGTTAATATGCGAAAAAAAAAAGTTGAATAAGAAGAAAACAGGCACCTTCCAAAGCTTATAAAATAATTTTATATAGTGCAATTCAATGTTGGTAAACAAATTAACAATCAGGCCTTCAAGGGCCATAATTCTGAAATTCATCAGCAGAAGTAGAAAGACAATAGTATAAAGCCTGTGAGGCCACTGATCTTGTATCGACACTTGCTGTTCCTTTGGATAGATCAGTTGCTTGTAGAGAGGGAAACTGCTGAGGGAGATATAGTTTCGACCATTGCCATTGCCAGGGATTCATCTCATTTCCACATAGTAGTTTCACAACTGAAGGATCACAATTAAATCAAGCTGGAAGTTTTCTCATCTGGAGTCTTTGATCTCCCCTCAAACTTTTACTCAGGTGGCAAATAGGGGAATGCTCTTCAGATATGGCAAATATCGAAGAAATAAAATACTTATGGTATACCAAAATCAAACCTGCTGCCTGTATGAAAAGGAAGGATCCACAAAGATTATGGCACCTTAACTGAAAGTAAAGGCAGCTATCCAGAGAGCTTAATAGGCCACCCCCAGCTGGTTGTGCGCAGCGTTAACAACAGTCATATAAAAAAAAATATTGTTGGGAAAGCTAAAACAAATATGAATAATAAAAAGTTAATTTTAAAAAAATGTTTAGGCTATAATAAAATGCCCTAAACGTTGAAGGAAAAAGCATTGATCACACAATAAGCCTTCTATGATGGACTAGAAGAATTTATGACAAGGCAACACTGCAGGACATCAAAATAGTTCTAGGAGATTTCAATGCCAAAATAGGAAAAGAATTCGCCTTCAGACCAATAATCGGCAAAGAAAACTTATATGAAGAGGCAAATAATGATGATCTAACATTACTGGGTTTGGCCTCAGGAAAAGGAATGTCTATCTGTAGCACTAAATTCCAGCATAAGAAAAAGTACAAAGCAACATGGATCTCACCTGATGGAAAAACCAAAATCAAATAGATCCTATATGGATAATCATAAGTAAAAGATATAGATTTGATGTATTTCATGTAAGAAGTTTCAGACAAACAGATGCAGACCATCTAGTAGCCAAAGCTAAATTTAGACAAAGAGTAACAGTAAAATATACAAGAACCAAAGTAGCACAGCAACATGATACTCAAACACTCATGATAGACCCACTTGATGCAGAAACTTAAGAATTCCTAACACATCTAACAGCATTGGAAAAGGACAATTACAATCTAGACTATAATTCTAAGGGCACTTACTGATTCCCTCACCTTGCACTAGTTACGGTACCCTGATTGTGGTGAACTAAAAAAAATACAAATTTAACTTGTTATTACTTAACTTGTCTCTAGAACAGCGGTTCTCAACCTTTTAAGCTTGGCGACCCCTTTTTAGAATCCCCTACTCGGCCGCAACCCCCCCCCCACACACACACACACAGCAAAAGAAGAATAGACAAAAACAATCCATATTTTCGATGGTCTTAGGCGACACCCAAGGGGGTCACGACCCACAGGTTGAGAACCCCTGCTCTAGAACAACTAAGCCAGTTCACAAATGGAAACTACAGCAATTAAAACTTCCCAAAATGATGTTTCATTCCCAATATTATCTTCAAGTTGCTATAACAAAAAGACAATTTTATACTTCTTTCTGTTTTAATCACCATTTAAAAAAAAAACTCCTTTTGAAAGTAAATTTCAATGGCAGTATGTGGCCCCTAACTTGTTTTTGTAGACATTATATGAAAACAATCTTTTTTTTTTCTATCAAAGCTAGGACAAAAATTTTGTTTTATGTGTGTAAAATGTTTTAAAAAGAAAAAGCAGATATAGATATTTTATTTTGTGTGTTGGGGTGGTGGTAAAAAAAAAAAACGGCCAGAAGGATGTGTTTTTGTGTGGGAGATCAATATAAGTGAGCCGCTCTAATTCGTAATATCTTAGAAGAGTATTGAAATTAGATGGGGGATATTGGGTCAAAATGTTACGTGAGAACAGTTCACAGGCCAGAAGTGTGTATGGGAAGGAATTTAAAGCTGGCCACTCCAATTAAATGAAGCATATACTAGAATTCACAGACCAAAAGATAAATTGTTGAAGCACAACAACAGACGTAGCCTGTGGGTAATCCTAATTATAACAAATGAGCAATTAAAATGACATGGTTGGATTTAAGCAAAAGAAAAGGAGAGTCTGACATATAGAATGCAGGCATATTGAACAGACAAATAATGCTAAAGAAAGAAACCAGAAAGCAGTACAAAGAAGCAAGGCGAAGGGTTACAAAATCTGTCAGAAAGAATAAAAATGAGGCAATCATTTCAAGCAAGATCACACATGTATGAGAACAATACTGGTGTCCTCGTCACAAAAAAAACAGAAGGGTCATTGACAAATGGGCTGAATACTTTGAGGAGTTCCTAAATAAAACAAGATGGAGACAAAGGAAAATATGAACAGCCACCAACACTATAAACCTACCAACACTATAAACTCCCCAACTCTAATTTAAACATCAGAAATACAAAATTACGAAGCACCAGGAGAGGACCAAAATTACAACAGAGCTAATAAAAATGGAGGAAAAAAACTGAATTCACAATAAGACTAACCAATATCAAGAATTTTGGAAGAAGTAATACTAACAGATTGAAAGCAGCACTCATAACATAAATACAAACTAAAAAAAATGTCAAGAAAACAATGTACTAGTACATCAACTTAAATCGCTTATGATGGTATCAAAAGGAAATATCTCTATGAAATACTGAACAACTTAACAAGACTTATGCATATGAAATTAAACAACTCAATTTTACAGTGATAACATATAGATCTAAAACACACACAAAAAATTATTTTAATATTAAAAAAACACAACAATCATTAAAAAAGACCTGAATCGAACATTTTTAAAATTGTCCCAAATTTGTTTTTTTTTCCATATAATTGCCCAAAACTTGTCTTTTTCATTCTAAAGGAAGTTACATTTTTGTAGAATAAAATTTCAGTATATTTAAGGCTGCTCAAATGTTTTCATTTATTCATTTCATTGACAGTCTGTGGATAGGTTAAAAACAAAATTTAGTGATATCAAAGACTCTAATAAAAGCAAGTCATTTTAATTAAAAAAACAAACAAAAAAAACATAAAATTTATTTTAAAAAAAAACAAAGCTTATACTTAAGTGTGATTGTATCAGTTAGTTTGGATCAGTCATGTAATTATATGAATGGCCAAGACATAGTAAATCTGTGCGATTAGAAATATTTTTACCAATTGTTTTTGTTTAGCTTTCTCAATGTGCTATGATCCTATCACTTGTTTGGACCAGTTGTGAAAGGGGGAGGAACGAAGGGGGTATCTAGGTGAATGATTACATGATTGTTTTTGTTTAGCTTTCTCAATGCGCTATGATCCTATCACTTGTTTGGACCAGTTGTGAAAGGGGGAGGGACGAAGGGGCTATCTAGGTGAATGATTCCATGATTGTTATTGAAATGCATACAAATAATTTTCACTGATGTCTCAGGAGTTCTGAGGGGAACTAATTCAACTTATACCACAACATCTGTCGAGTAGGATTTCTTTTTTTTGCTCAAGATACCTAACAAAATAATTAATTACGGTAGCAATAGTTAATTAACTAATTGGTTAATTTTTTTTAATTGATTCTTGCGTTCTCATGTAAAAGAAATAATTTTGCAAAATTTCAGCTTGACCAGAGATTAGGTGTACGAGAAAAAATGTGTACAAACTTTTTACCATACAGACAGATGGAGTGAGTGTAAAAAAAAATAACATATAAATGACATCACGTTTAATTTTCTATAGAGGAGCATTAATTGGATGGGTACTTGGCCATGTGGTACACACTCTGAACAGATGTCATGATGGTCCTATGCACAAACCTGGCCCATTCTCATGTCATCCTGTAAGATTGGACTAGGATATCAAAATAATGTTTTGATGTAGAATGCAATTTTTCTGTTTGTTTGCACTAAATTTTTTTTGTCAATGTATATTTTTTTCCACCTCATCTTAAGGAATAAATGTTTTGAGATGACTGGGCATTTTGTAAAGAACTCTTTCTATACTATAAAATCGTAGAATTGAATAGCTCTTTTTTATATACAAACACACACACAATAATATGTAGTGGAACATGTAGCCGTCTAGAAACCATCATATAAAGGGCATCAAAAATTACACTCACAACATTGCCACATTTAAAGGAACTTTTTGAACAAAAGTGTCTAAGGGAAATCGAAAAAATCTTGGAAGACAACAGCCACTCGCTCCATCAGAACTATGTCAGGTCGTCGTGAAGTGGGCAACAACTGTCAATCAAAACAAGAACAGAGGGGTACAAAAACTCGTGCGTACCTCAATCGGTCAGACTATATCAATGCCACTCGTTGATCAGGAAACATGAATAGGACCAAGATGCCTGTGTGTAGTCGCTGAATGAACTTTCTATGTTGTGTCTGTTGTATTTATGTGTATGTTTCTGTTGTGTTGTCTTTATATGAGAAAAAGAGTCCTTGTAATCACAACAAATTTCCATTAGGATCAATAAAGCAGTCTTAGTCTTAGTATTTCTTAAGATTGTGGCATATAAAAATAGTAGCATGTTTATATAAAACTTGAAAGACTACAAATATTGTTAAATCAATCACAGTTTGGCAAGCCATATTAATATAAACTGGATCAGTTTCAGTTGGGCATTTGGAATCATTAAGCTATGGAATGTTCAAACAAGAAAATCAAAGAATGGAGATTAATTCACTGAACAAACTTTAGAGAACTCTATCCTATAAAATCATAAAAAATTATAACTTCACTTTGTGCACAAACACAGTATTATGTAGGATTTTTTTTTATATTAGCCTGAGGCAAATACAATTATAAAAAACAGCATGTTGATAAACTTGAAATTAGACGTTATTAACATTGTTAAATAACTCACAGTTTGGTCAGCAATACTGGTTGGGATGCTTTCAGTTAGGCTCTCTGAAGTTTCAGGCTGGATCTGGTGTGGTCAAACAAAAACAAACAAATAGAGCTCAAACACTCTAATAAAAAAAAAAGTCCCCTTTATATATAAAAAAACACTTGAAAAACTGAACAGTCATTAAAGAACTTTATCCTATAAAATCATAGAAAATAATAAATCTACTTTATGCACATACACAGTATTAACATCTTTATATTATAGCTTGTGATATATAGAAAAAAATAAAAACAGCATGTTGATAAACTTGAAATTAGACTTTATTAAATGACTCACACTTAGGTCAGAAATACTTGTAGCATTTGAATTAATCGTTTCAGTTAGGTCCTCTGAAGTCTTGGGCTGGAACTGTAATGGTCAAATAAAAAATTTGAAATAACAAACACTCTAATAAAAAAAAAAGTCCCCTTTATATATAAAAAAACAACTTGAAAAACTGAACAGTCATTAAAGAACTTTATCCTATAAAAGTCTAGTTATAAAAACATATTGACTAATAATGTAGTCAATAATAATGTAATCTTTTTTTATACTATAATTTCTTTTTGAATGCTTGCTTGGCCAGTCATTTTTCTAAAAAAAAGTCTTTCAAAAACCAAATAAATATATACTAACTAAAGTAGGGCAGAAAAGCGCTTGGTTTCTGAACCAGGGATCCTGGGTTCAAATTCTGTTGAAGGCTGGGAATTTTAATTTCGGGATCTTTGGGCACCTCTGAGTCCACCCAACTCTAATGGCTACCTGACATTAGTTGGGGAAAAGTAAAGGCAGTTGGTCGTTGTGCTGGCCACTTGACACCCTCATTGACCGTAGGCCACAGAAAAAGATGACCTTAACATCATCTGCCCTATAGACCACAAGGTCTGAAAGGGAAACTTTGTAATCTAGTGATAAGTGCTCTGGACTGCTGTCATGATGGTCGCTATATCAAACCCACCTAACGGCGGTCATTCCCTTGCCATCCTGTAGAAGGTTTGGACTAGGATTTAATAATCTTCATTTCTGATGTAGTACCCAAACTACAAAAAAACTAAAAAAATAAAAAATTTAGATCAATCTTCCTCCATTGTCTGGTGTGAATTTAAACTGCCTATACAAGTTTTGCTTTATGTCTTGGATGTGAAAGTTTGTTAGTTAAAAAAAGTAAAAGGTTTGCAATAGCATTTAAATATCTTTTTTTTTTTTCAGTTCTTTTTAGGGATGTAATGTCTGGAGATTAATTAAATGGTCGCCCTGTAAAGAACTTTTTCTATCCTATTGAGAATTTTCATACATGGCAGAACAACTAAATAGCTAAGTGTACAAAAAGAAGGAAGTTTTGATCAGTTTTTGTTTTTTAAAATGTATAAGTACTTTTTAATGCAGCAGAATGAAATTTCCTTAATTTTTCTGCTTGTAGCAAAAAATAATGTCAATATGGAAGGACATGTAGACTTCACTCTATGACTTAAAAGTATTTAAAACAAGAGGGGATCTAACGTAAGATAATGTAATTAATATATTGTTAAAATTATATCTTAATCTTTTTTTTTAGAGTTATATGTAATATCCAATTAAGCATTCTTGACATTGTTTATTCATTATAAAAAATTTTCAATAAATTGTTAGCAAACTAATAGCTCTACTTTCTACAGGCACAAATAGCCTTACCAGTATACATTTCTTTGCACCATAGAGAGATCATGAAAGCGATAAACTTGAAATAAGACTGTTCAAATACTATTTAATGACTTACGGTCTGATATCCTGTATATATTACTGAGTCATAAACATGGTTTTCTTCTGTACTGTTCGCCTATGGAATGAAAAAAAAAATGTAATAAAATTTTAACAAGTTAAATATAAAAACATTTTTCTTAAAAGGCATGCATCTCAAATAGCCTCTGACAACCAGACCTTGGGCCTGGTCTAACTATTTATCACTAACAGGAGAAGGGGAAAAGGCGAGTACTGACACTTAAGCAAGTAAGCTTTGGGTAAGGAGGGGCTCATTAGCCTGGCTGGCTACACGCATGGAGAGGGTGGCATCATTCCATCCAGGATTAAGGCATAAGCTTCATCTCACTTCCATAAGATGATCCATAGTCATTTCTCGATTTAAAGAGGCCACATATATGGTTGACAGAATCAATGTAGGCAATGACTAGTTGAAAATTCTTTTAATAAGAACTCTTTTTTCATCTCTAAACTTTTTACATGATGAATTTCCTCCCCCCCCCCTCTCATTGCAATTCTTATATGTTTGTGGAATACAGAAATTAAATAGTAAATAATGTTGATACAAATTTTAAATGGTATTTAAATACTTACTATCTCTATTTCTTCAGCAGCATTGGAGGTGGTCGCATTGGAGGTGCAGACCACAGCATTGCTTTGAATACTGAAAGAATAAGAACATTTTAAAAATGTTAAAAAAAAAAAAAACAATAAGAAAAATGTTTAGTTAACCAAAAAACCATAAAAGCAATTGTAGTTTATGATAGGCAAAGACAAAAAGAAACAGCAAGATGATGTCAGGTGGACTCAGAGGTGCTCGAAGATCCATAAATTAAAAATCCCAGTCTTCACCAGGATTTGAACCCCGGACCATGGTTCAGAAGCCAAGAGCTTTACCGCTCAGCCACCATGCCTCCAAATATGTCATTGTAGATTGTTCAAATTATCCATGCATAAGTTAGGTTTGCAAAAAAGAAACATTAAAAAAATAAAATAAATTCTTACTTAAATTGAACAGCTGGTGACGAGCCTGAGAAATGAAAAAAATGAAACAATATTGAAAGAAGCTTTTTTGTTGTTACAAAATTGGTTTTCAACCAAAATAAAAGTGAAAATATATTGTGAATTTGTTTACTTAAAGGGGGTTCCAAAGGACTGCCAATGCCGGGGGAGAAAGTGGAGATAAGCACCCACTTTCCAAGAAATGCTCCCATGGCTTGCGTCTCTAAATTTGTTGAATTTGTGAATTTGTTTACTTAAAGTTTATTTATAACAATTAATTTTTTTAACGAACAGTAACTAATAAAAATCAAACAAATCTTACATTACTAAAACAGTTAGAGACAAATGGGCTGCCACAAAGTTTTAAAAGTTATGTAAAAATATAGGTAATGCATATATATATATAAGTGCATCTCTTGGGGAGATAGCGTCTCCAATCAGGAGTTTTGAATTTGGCCTAAATATATAGTGTTTTTGCTTTATAGAAACTTGAAACAGAACATTATGCTAGTTTAGACATTTCACCTAGATGCATGTTTAATATTTAAAGAAAGGGAACAGACTAAAAGCAGCTGTCACATCTTTTTTTAAGCACATTTAAGGCCATGGTGAAATAAGTTTTTCAATAGCATTTCTAGTTTCTGAGACATTAGCATGACAATAAGCACAAAAGGCAGCTTTTCAATATTGGTGCTGTTAAAAATGTACATGAATGGCTGACTTATGAATCAGAAGGTATTGATATACAAAAATTTGTGAATGATTTAGCTAACTTAAACAATGCTAGGAGGATTCTATCAGCTTTGAAGATATAGGATGATGAATATGTTGTATTTTCCAGCCAGCTTTTTGCCCTGAGCTCTTTTGCGGTCTGTACCAAGGAAGAATAGCATAATTTGTTGTTTTTTTCAGCTGGTTATGCTGGGTTAATGTGGTAACAGGATTTGTGAATTAATTAGGGGCATTTAAAGACTAAGAGGGCCTGGTTTAGAGTTTTATAAAGATGGGAGTAGTGTCTACAAAGGGGTGGGTTTATTTATGCCCAAATAGTAATCATCTTCTTTTTTGAAGTACCGTCTGTATTATATTATTAAAGTACCAAACTTTGGAAACATAAAAAGGATGAGAAAGTTGATTTAAAAATCAAAACAAATGTAGCTTATAATCCTTTAAATACAAAAAATAATTTCACCTGAACCGACATTGAATACTCTTTTCCAACTGTAAATTAAAATGCCAGTACAAACCAATGCAACAGCAATCAAGAAAGTTGAGCAAATTGAAATGACCATTAGGATTTTTATTTCCATTGAGCCTAAGAGAAAAAAAAACAATATTACAATTATGAAAAACATTTAGAAAAAAGTAAAGTAAAAAAAATAATAATTCCGAAATCACAATATTTGTCTTAAAATCTCAACAAATCTATAATACTCTTCTAAAAACCAATTGTCAGAGAAGTACTACACTGTTGCTATTAATGACTGTGGTGTGTCAGTGGTGTGTACTTATATTATTCTGGCACCAAGTCTTTTTGTGTGCTGACTCCTAAAACACAATTTTGCTGCTGTATTGCTTTTAGTTATAGACCCTTGTTCTCACTATGATGAATGTTGGTTTGACGGCTCTATAATGCTACCTTACACACTTTTGCTGCTGTATTGCTTTTTGTTATAGACCCTTATTCTCACTATGATGAATGTTGGTTTTGTGGCCCTGTAATGCTATCTTACAGTTCTGTTGGTTTTGTGGCTCTATAATGCTATCAGTGACACATATTGGAAATCACACATGGTGGCGCAGGAATTCACATATTTTAGACACTGAGCTGACAAAAAGAATAGGAAAGGCTTCTGCAGCAATGGCAAAACTCTCCAAGCATGTGTGGGAAGATACCAAATTGACCACGGTAACAAAAATCCTTGTCTACAATGCCTGCATTCTGAGCACACTTCTCTATGGCAGTGAGAGCTGGGCAACTTACATGCCTCAAGAACACAGATTAAATAGCTTCCACCTACGCCGCCTGCGACGCATAATGTGCATCTTCTGGAGGGATCATGTCACCAACCAGGAAGTTTTGACACAGGCCAACATGCAGCCATGGGCATTGACCAAAGTGTGTAGGAGGAGATAGCCCAAGACCGGACAGCATGGAGACAGATTGTACATGCCGGTACAAACTTTGCCGAATGCAAAAGAAACTAAGCTGCGTCAGTCAAGAGAAAGAAAAAGAAATCTGCCCTGTCAGCTAGCCCTAGGACAGATGTATATACATGCAGGAACTGTAGCAAACTCTGCTGCTCTAGAATTGGCTTGATCAGTCACTCCAGATTCCGCACCATCTCAAGACATAACTAAAGCCAGTAACTCATCTGGGCACATCCATTGTCTTCTGAGACAGAAAGAGCTATATATATAATGCTATCTTGCAGTACTGTTGGTTTTGTGGCTCTATAATGCTATCTTGCAGTACTGTTGGTTTTGTGGCTCTATAGTGCTATCTTGCAGTACTGTTGGCTTACCCTTGTTTAATGTGAGTATGCAAACTGTTACTACAATCTTGCAGCAGTTTTGATGCCATAGTTCTGTACAATAGTATTGCCTTTTGCCTCTCTAAAGGGACTGAACTTTAGGCTTGTATTGGAACTAGAGGTGGCTCATGTTTGTTATTTTTATTATTATGTTACTATCTAAAAAAGGAATGTGAGTCTGTATCATCCTTACTACTTCTGTGAAGAATGCTGTGAAAGGTACACCCATTGTTTTAAGAGCATTTTATATAGTGATTCATTGTTAATACTCTTTTACATATAGTGTGATACATTTGCATCACACATGAAAGTCACCACATGAAATATTACAATGAATTTGCTATCACCTTGTCCATGATTCATTATGAAGCATGAATGTGTACTAGAATTTCCGGGGTCTAAGAAAATAAGGTAAGGCTTAAAAATAAAAAGATCACTGTGAAAATTAGAACATTAGATTAAACATTGCACATTTTATTTTTCTGGTCTACTACATAGACTTTGTAGATAAAAAGTAAAACATACCATCAGCATTAGTTGAATAGGTTGGGTCAGTGGTCTCGTTAAGTCTGGTTGTGTTTGAGGCTATGAACAAAGAAATGAATAATTGTGTTTTATTTTAAATCAAATATTATTTAATTATTTTTTTTTATAAGTTTGCATCAATACAAAGTTGAAACATTATGGCTTTTATTTTTCTAGCTTACTACATAGACTTTGTAGATAAAAGTAAAACATACCATCAGCATTAGTTGAATAGGTTGGGTCAGTGGTCTGGTTAAGTCTGGTTGTGTTTGAGGCTATGAACAAAGAAATTGAATAATTGTGTGTTATTTTAAATGAAATATTAATTAATTATTTTTTTTTATAAGTTTGCATCATTACAAAGTTGAAACATTATGGCTTTCATTTTTCTAGCTTACTACAAAGACTTTGTAGATAAAAAGTAAAACATACCATCAGCATTAGTTGAATAAATTGGATTTGTAGTCTTGATAAGTCTAGTAGTTTTTGAGGCTATAAATAAAGAAATTGCATGTTTCTTAATCAATTTTTTTAACTATAAAAAATGTATTCCAAAATAACACTATTGGTGCAAATATCTTTTCAATAGTTTGCTACTGTTTTTATAATTTAGAGAAAAAGAATATATAGTTCCAGTTTGTTAAAGGTTCTAATGTTTCAAATGCTTTTTTGCTATTGCCAGCTTTCAAGCAACTATCGCTTATACTTCGCTGGTCAAAGATTAATTTTTCTTTTGTTGACTTCATTTTCATGCATATTTCTTTGTTGGTTGAACTGCATTCTGCTGCCAGAAAGGGATTCACTTTTTTTTTGTTTTTAGTTCTCAACTTCCATTACATAAATCAAGGATGTTTGTGTAACCCATGGCTTAATTTTCCTTTGCTTTGTCCCTAGGATCTCAGAGGCTGACTTGTGCAATATTTTTCTGATAGTATCCATGAGTTAATATCCTCATGTACGGTTTAAGGTTGAGAGTTCAAATTTACTTCCCATGGCGGCTTCAAACAATTAAAAAATGTTTGGGTCTATGAATTTTTAAACATTCAATTCTTATTGTTTAAAATTATTTTCTAACAATTCTTTATTTTTAAAAAATTCTTTCTAAATTGAATTAACAGAAACAGTTGAAATTCATGTTAAGATTAAACCACCAATTAATGACTATTTTAAACTTTTTTTTTTTTAAATGGATTCTGAAATCACACTACTTGTGCTAATATTGTTTGCTACTTTTCTATAAACCAGAGAATTAAAAAAAAAAATTAAAATATAGAAAAAAGATTCTTAAAATGTCCTTAACCATAGGTGCATGAAAGAAATATGATAAAACACTACACACTGGACTATAACAATGTTACCTTTCTACAGAGGAGAGGAAAAAAACAGAAAAACTACAATCACTATTACTTTAAAAAATAAAAAAAAATGTCTTTTCCTTTATTACCTATTTATAACCTTATTTCAAGTTACTTGTCAAGTTATCAAATCTGCTTAGCAATGCAAGAATATAATAATATATATATATATATATATATATATATATATATATATAAAACTACTTTTATGTCCAAATCTTAAGTTCATCATTTATTTATTTTAAATCCTATTTTTATTTTCAAATAATTTCTAATAATTCTAAAAACATACTGTTGGCATTATTTGCGCTGGTTGACATCTGCTGGTGTTGTTTGGTAGATTCTGTGGCTGTAAATAAAGATAAAGCATTTCTCTGATTCAAAAGACTATAATTATTATTTTTTTATTGTAAGTAAAAAAAAAAACAACTTCTGTAACACTATTTGTGCTAATATCTCATTCATTGGTTGTTACTCTTATAAATTAAACATTTTTTTTTTACTAAAGCAAGAACATAATCTTATTATTTTTTAGGCATAATCTTTAGTTATTTAATTATTTTAAATTGTATCCTTTAAAAAAAAAATTTTTACCCTTCTAAAGCTACTTAACTGAAACATTTAAAATTAGTGGCATGATTGCACCACCAATTAATTAGTAAGCTAGAGGATTTCAGCTCCAGTAGCCTCAAAGTGGTGCCTGGTGTGGAAACGTCTAGTAGTTGAACTAGTTAAGCCAATAATGAACCAGGCCTCAAATGGATTACCCTGGACTATGTATTTGGCATGACCCAATTATACAGGGTTTCTGCACCAAAGTCAATACGAAATTTCGGGAGTTTTCCAGGAGAAATTATAAAATTCCATCGCATAAAATTTTGAGAGAAAAAATTATAACAATAGCCAAAGTTAGCGTGATTTAGGTTGTCATTGCCTGACGTGTAATGTTTATAATAACTCCACTAACTATAAAATGTTTCCAATAACAAATGTCTTAAATAGCCTCCGACAACCAGTCCAACTCCTGGCCTTCACCTTTGGCTCAGGTATTGAGTCCAGCAGAACTGTTTTCATTATCAAGAGAAGGGGCAAAGGCCGGGAGTCAACCCTAAGGAAAAATCAGGAACCAGCGACCTTTAGAATTTATTTTTGCCCTCGCTGGCCCATCCTCTGATTTAATGGTGCCAACTAACTTTTTTTTAAACGCTTTTTTTTTCTGATCTGCGAAATTCCAGGACATTCAGGGAGATATTTTAAAATTACAGTAGATTTCCAGGACTTTTTGAGTTGTTTTTTTTAATTCCAGGAGCTTTCCTGGAATTTCAGGAGGCCGCAGAAACCCTGATTGTAATGGACATTGCCATTATGGAACCGTCAGACATGACTTTGGGTGAAGAGCCCATTCTGGTCATTGGATAAAATCCTTTCCAACAACTAATTGGAATACTGGAACCTAGGGCCACTGGTGACGCAAGACCTAAATTTGGTGAGGAGGAGTTGTATTATGCAAAGCCCTCTTGAAACAAACAGATGTATATTCTAAATAATACAATTTGCAAAGTCATTTTTATTTATAAAAATGTCATTAATGAGAAATTTAAAAAAAAAAGAATGAAAGAAACATAAATTTTCTGCTTGTAGCCTTACTGAATTCCAGTATATGAGTATCATAATTTCTCTTAACAGACGAGACTATTTAGACTATATCTGTTTTAATGGATAAAAATAAAAGTTGCTAGTCTTCCTGAATTACTGTACATGTAGACGCAATTTCATAATTATTCATTAGAAGTTTTAAGTTTGAAAAGCTTTCAGCAGAGCAGTACCTACAGGCTAGCTATTATTAGCAAAATTAGAACAAAAAATGTAGACTCTAAATATTTGGATACATTTCTTTTAAGTTGCTTTTTAATTGTAATATATTGAAAAAAGCTGTTAACATCTTTAATGAATTTAGGGATCAAGTTTTGTAATTCTTTGCATAATTAATAAGATTGGATGTCACTGCTCTCACCCACTCAAACAACTATTTCTTCTTTCAAAATACTTTTAAATTATATTGAATCATAGAACCAACATTTTAAACTGTCCACATAAATAGGGAATCCATATACCTAATTAGAGAAATAATATTTTTTATTAAATCTATTTCATAAGACTAAGACTAAGACTGCTTTATTGATCCATATGGAAATTTGTTGTGATTACAAGGACTCTTTTCTCATATAAAGACAACACAGGAACATACACATAAATAATGTGCTTTTAGGGGGTTTTAATATAAAATAATAATACTTTTATAATACATGTAAGTAGATGCTTTGTTTTCTTCTAGTAGGTATTTTTCTATTTAAATACTTTTGTTTAGATACTTGTCTATTCTATTAATCACTCCGCTAAAATACTAATATGAAAGTGACTTTTACAAACAAATCTTTATTTAATCATTTATAGATTTTGGTAGGTTTTTTCTTTCTTTGCTAATTCCATAAAATATGATTAAAACCATATGACCTACATTTGGGTGTAGTTTCAGACTGGTATTGATTGGATTTCATGGATGCTGTAAACAAACATTAACAAAAAATAATCCTTGTTTTTTCTTAAAAGGACTATATTACACATTTTTATTCAATTAAAATAATTTCCATTATCAAATTACTTGTGATTGTTACTTGTGATCGACAGGGCAGATGATTTAAAGTCGTCTTGTTTCTGTAGCTCATGATTAATGAGGGTGTCATATGACTAGCACAACAACTAAACACCTTTACTTTTCCCAAACTAATGCTAGGTCTGGGTGGACTCAGAGGCGCCCAGAAGATCCCGAAATTAAAAATCAAAGTCTTCACCAGCATTTAAGCTACAGGACCTGCGGTTCAGAAGCCAAGCACTCTATCACTCAGCCACCACACTTCCATGGTCAAGCCAAGTCACCAATTCAAAAATCATAAAAAAGATGTTGGATTTCTTTTCTTTCTAAATATCTTTGTGTTTGATGCTGTAGACTAAGGTAATCCATGTTTCTGTTTAAAGGGCCAAACTGTGAATGTTTGTATGTGGCTTGGACAGGAGAAGATTCAGAGGTAGAGCAGAGAGGCAAGTTGAGGTTTTAGTGTGAGTTTGTTTTGGACGTTTTCAATGTTTGTAAATAATGTGATCTATTTTCAATGAGACTTGATATTTCACATGTATGTATGTGTTGATCTGTACTATTTCAAGAGCATCACACACAAGTATTCAATTTTTTATTTCAGCTAAAAGTGAATTAAAGTATTTCCCTTGTTGTACTAATATATTAACAAATGTTTTTACTTTTCAATAAAAAACAAGGGTGAAATTTGTATAACTGTATATCTATTTTTAAGTGTCACTGTATTCTTAAGTCTATTTACTTTACCATAAATAAAAACTTATTGGTGTGATTAATATCTCAGCCAACCCATACCCTCATGTGTTGTTTTAAACTTTTTATAAAAAGCCAGTCAAGGAATGTATTTTATAAAAAGCTAACTTATGTCTGTTTTAGAGAATACTTCCAGTTGGCCCCCTTCAGTTGTAGAGTGACTATGGTTCATCTCAAACACTTTTTCATGTAGCTGTGGAGCCCTATTTTGGAGAGACATTCCCGTCCACAAATATTGCAGGTTAGGGTGACTTTCAATTAGGTGGTAGAGGAGCTGACCATTTTTCACATGGCATGCTTTTCTTCCAGAGCTGAGGCCCATGTTTTTTTGCTGTCCATAGCTTTTTGGTCACCGTCTCTCTCCAACTAGTGCGGTCTAAGGCTATGTCAATGGTCATTATCAATGTTCGCTGATTTTAGGTCCCATTTTGTTACATCCATGTAAAGGAGGTCAGAGCGACCAGTTTTCAAACTCAAGTGGCCCACAGAGAATAATTTTCGGGATGCGATTGTCTTCCATCCGGCGAACATGTCCAAGCCAGCGCAGGTGGCGTTGTCTGAGGGCTGTAAAGATGCTGGGAATACCTGTTCGTGCAAGAAGGATCCCTTTCTTTCCATGTGATTTTCAAGATTCTTCGGAGACAGCGCAAATGGAATGAGTTTAGTTTTTTTGTCTTGCTTTGCATAGGGGGTCCACAACTCACTGCTGTACAATAGGTTACTCAGAACGCATGCCTTGTAGACCTCCATTTTAGTCACTGTAGTGAGCTTCTAGTTTTCCCAAACTCTTGACTTGAGTCTAGCGAATGTTGAGGCAGTCTTCTGTAACCATTTTTTAATCTCCTCTTCTAGGTCATCCTAAATTGTGGATCCAAGATAGCAGAATTCATTTACAGCATCCAGTTTGTTATCATCTATGAGGTTGGAGGGTGATGTTGTAGCAGGTAGTCCCATAACATATTTTTCTTCATGCTAATTGTTAAGCCATACTCTTTACAGAGAATACTATATATATATATGTATATAATCACACACACAAAACCTCAAGTAAATGTTTGTTTGTAAAATGTTTTACATGTTTCGGATGTTCCTTCAGAGTTGAAGATAGTTTACTTCCTAGTCCTAACCTCCCGCAGGACGACGGGGGATGGGAGCGGGCAGGATTTGATCCCTCGACAAATCCGAACGACAGTCCAGCGCGCAAACCGCACGACCAGGCAGCCAAAACTAAACTACATGAGTAATAAGATATTCACATTAAGACTGTACACAATAATACCTTGGTCCTCCACATTTAGTTTGTTTTCTTCATTCACAAAGTAACATCGCAAGAAAGGTAAGAGCTTTGAGAATGTGTCCAGGTCCAGACTTGTGTTAACTGTAATCACTTCCTTAGTCTTAACTGATTCTTGATTCTGCAATGAAAACTTTTTTTTTATAGATGTCTAATGAATACATTAATATGTGCATAAAATCATATTAATGTTTTCCTGGCTGAAGAATGAGCACTTATTGAATTCATCCTAGCAAATAGAATCAGAATTGTGCTTATCTCTTTGTCTTTCTTAGTGTTATATAAGTTTGCTTTTTTTTTTTATTTGAAGATTTTGGTTGTTTTATGTATAATTGCTACTTTAGTCTTCTATCCCGAAGGGTCTCTAAATTTAATGTTTTTACTAATGGTGTTTTTTGACTAAATGTGAATATAGATTTGTTATGAATCTCACTGCACTATTTTGTGTCTCTTCTAGTTTCTAAATGTTTTTCTCTTCCAGAGTTGAGGGGTCCCAAAACAGAGGATGCATATTCTTTTAATCCTACCCAAGGATAAATAACATTTTAGTTTGTCTTTATTGGATTTGTAAAAACAAAAAATATTTTAATAAAAACCTATTGCTTTGATTTTTTAAAATTTCCTCAATATAGGATTCCATGATAATTTTTCATTTATTATAGCACCTAGGTATTTGGAGTTTTTCAGCTCTTTCTCTCCTAATCAACGATACCATTGTTGATTTTGACCTCATTAAATTTAATAAATGTATAATTTTTAAAACTTGACTTTGAACTATATTTAAAATAGTATGCATTTCCCTTTAATTCTATACCAAACATTTTCTGATAACAAACAAGAAAGAACAACAAAGCTATTGAAGCCCAATCATAACGGAGTAGTTAAATAGTAATGAGCAAAATGAAGAATTCATTCAAAACGTGGAAAAATAATTACGGAGAGAAAGAGTTAGTACGCATAACTGATTAACCATGATGAATATAAGTGGTATTTATTTGTTTTAATTTTTCTATTACTCTTAATAACTGTCATTTTTTCTGGGTGGAAAGACATGCTCCAATTTGATTTCCATTTTTATAATTCATCTGCAAAAAAATAATAAGACAAATGCAACTAATGCAAATTAGTAATTCATTTATGTAAATTGTACTAAGGCTGTTCCTTGAAGTACACATATACACTGTTAATGTAGGTTTAGAGCCATTTATTATTACAGTTTGATCTCTCCCTTTCAGGAAATCCTGAATCCATTGATGTAATGAATCAGTGATGCTTTTTTTAAAGCTAGTTTCACTGATTTTAAGCTCCAACCCATAGGGGATAGGATGAATAGAGGAGTTAAGAGTAAATCAGACAAGTGGAGGTGGAAATAAAACAACTTATCCAAACCTCTTAACATAATAAAACACAAGAATTAAAGAGGAGCTCAATCTAAAAAGTAGATTGTATGATAGTAAGAGCAAAGCAGTGATTTTAATTGGCCACTAGTCAGTTGCACATTAGTGGCAGTAACCAATAAAAAAAAATAGTCCACAGTGAAATAGCAAAAAAAACCCTTCTCACATATGTCTTTGGAGACACTTAAGATTAATTCTGCAAGAAAATTTTCAATGTTACAAAAGTGTCAAGACTTTTTTTCTATACTATGCAGCTCTAAAGATGTTCAGGATGGGACACAATTAATTTCTGGTATTCCATGTACCTATTAAGATATTCATTGATCAAAACCTAGGTTAAAATGTCAACCAAAGTGTACTCACGATAAGATGTTTCACACTTTCGCTCACTTTGGCTGCAACTAGATTTGGATTCAGTGAGTTCAATACCAGATTCTCTGTCATGTCCAGTGAACATTGGAGAGAAAGCTGACTTTTTGCATTTCCGCTAAGGGATATCTGAATAACTAAACAATACAGTTAGGATACATAATTAGTAGAATATACAGTTAGGAAACATATTTAAAATAAACAGGATATATAGTTAGAATAAACAATTAGGATAGATATTTAGGAGAATAGAGAAATAATTTTGTGAATAGAAATATCAAAATCAAAAGTGTAGCTAGAATTAAACTGAAGTTATAACAGTTTCACCACTAATAGTGTAGTGACACTAGAGACACACTGAATATTGGAGACTTAACAACATTTAACCCTGGTTAATAAATGTTTTTAAGTTCTTTTAAGTCTTATCTTGAATGCATAGTAGCTGTTGAGAAATTGCATGTGTGTTAAGAGGTCTTCATTTAAGCACAATAAAACATGGTAAGAAAATAAATGTTCAAAATAAAACTTAATAATGAAAGTAATGAGGAGTGAAATAGTGATTCTATTCATCTGGGATTTATTTGTAAGTAGATAATTCTGAACAAATAGTGTATTTAAAAGATTTAAAAATATCCAGCTTAGGGTCTAAAACTCTTGGTGACTAATACAAAAAAAATTTACCATAGTTTATATATTTAGAATGGATCTTTGTGATCAATAGCTTTAAGAGTGCTAAGTTTGCACAGGAGCTCATTTCCAGCTCTGGCCGGATAACTGGCCATGTTTTACTCCAGCAGGGCATTGAAGTAGAGTTGCCTGATTTAGGTCTAGGATGGATTCCTTTACTGTCTAAAGCTTCATAATCTTGCGTCACACCATTCTCTACAGAGAAACAAGCTAACAGGTCCCCATTATATCCGATTTAACCATTTCGACCAGTATACAGTAGCTTCAGAATAGCAATGAATCTTGGAGGGCTTCCGAGCTGAGATAGAATCCACCACAAGCCATCCCGACTCACTGTATCAAAAGCTTTGGTGAGATCGGTAAAGTCGGCATACAAATTAGCTACCTGTATTTTTCCTGCATTTGAGGCAAGACAAATATCATGTCAGATGTACCTCTCCTTGCTTGAAATCTGCACATCTTAACTTAAACATTGCCTAGTAATAGTTTACATATAAGCACTACATATTTAAATATATAAATATATTTACATATATATGTGATATTTATTGAGAGGTTTATAATTAAAAAGACTAATATTGTTGGCATTAAGTTAATAATTACTATTTCCAGTTTTGAAAAGTCTGGTATAAATCCTAAGTAAAGAACAGTAACTCTAACAAAAGAATAAATTTTTAAAGGTACTTCAGTATCAACACTTTTGTTGTTTTTTTAATTTTCAAGGATCACTATCACTAAAAAAAAAAAAAAAGAAAAAAACTTGCAAAGCTTCTCTTATAGAGGAATTGAAACGTGATGAGCTTTGCTTCTTTGAAAAAGGGGAAAAAAAATTATTTAGAAACCCATCACTCTTCATTAGTTATTAGTCAATGGTAAAGTCCATTATATCCAAATATCAATTACCAGTATTGTAAAAAGTTATACATTTAAGATATTCCTTAAGATTTGAAGGTCTTCCGCAGGACAACATGATCGAATCGGGCAGGGTTTGAACACAGACCATCTAGACCTCTACATGTCTAGAACACATATCACATGACCAGGCAACATCTTTAAAAAAAAATGTTTCCAGATAAAAGTTTTTTTTCGGGACAATGACATATCGGTAGGTGATTCCTTTACAATAAAAATGTTATAAAGTTTTGGCTTTTTAGAAACAAAAGTGGCTAAATTTTTATTTTATTAAAAATTCCTATACATGCCTTTCTAAAAAGGATAAAACATATATTTGAAAAGATATTTATATGGTTTATACAACAAGACATTTATAGTACCAAAAACATTCAAAAGTATCATTATTTAATTAGTTAAAAAAAAATCTTTACAAAATTAACTTATATACATCTAAAGGCAAACAAATGCTTAAATTATGTAAATATTGTAATGATTTATTATGATAAAAATTATTATGAGTATTGTACTCAAAGGAAAAAAAAAAGTCCAACTTTTTTTAGCAAAATAGTTGAAACGCAGAACTTGTTACAATATGCTGATAAATCACACTTCATTGAAATACACGAGACAGCAAAAATTTTTATTTTAACATACACACATTTAATGAACACTCCTTGTAACCATGTATTTTGCAAAGTTTCGGCTGTCAGAAAGTGTTGAATAGTGTCAGATACTTTTAAATGTTCTCAGATCAAAAAAAAGAATTTATGTTGGTTTGCAAACTTTATATATTACAATGGTGCTAAATCTTGTTTGCTCTAGGGGCCACATGTGTGCAATATGTGTGTCACAGGTCACACAAAATTGTGGTGTTCAATGAATTAAGTCTTTTCTGCTTCATTCTGCATAGCGAGAATGTCAAGTGACCAGTTAAGACCTGTCACTCGCTGAATATGGCCTATGGATTATAGTTTGAATATCACTGATACATTTTATTCCACACTGAATGATTCAAAACATTACCATCAAGTCCCTAACATATTCAGTAGACAATTGTACTGGCCTGGTTGTTATTTAGCATTAAAAAAGTCTGGTTCTGTTTGTTTTTCTTAGATATAAAGTTTAAGACCACAACTGGAGGACAGGATGATGGTGGTCATTGTTCAAACTTGGCACCATCCTCACAACAGTCTTTATTAGTTTCTATTTCTTTTGAAAAAATGTATTATCCTTTTGCAGGAGCATATTGCTGATTTATCTTGGCTAAGGATTGACCTGAAGATATAAATTAAACTTTGAAAAAATAAAACACATTACAACAAATTATACTTTAGATTTGAAATTACTTCACTTAATAAATAATTATTAAATGTAGAAATTCATTTAATCCAAACTCTTTACTATTTTTCTTACCTAAGTTAAAGCAGAGGTCTTTATTTTCAAAGTTAGTCTCCTGTACACTATTTGACAGCTTATTGTTATCTAGGTAAGTTGGAATAGCTCAAAGAGTTACATTTTAGTTTTTATTATAGAGCCATAAAACCCTGGCTTCAGATCTGAAAATTATAAATATAAATATTGATTAGATCAACAAATTATTTATTTTTTAATTTTCTAATTTCTAACACACAAAAACAGTCATAAATCAGATCTAGATAATGCTGTAATTTAAAGCTAAAATGTAAAAACAGTGTACCGGTAACAAATCAGATCAATCAGTCTATGTGCAGAATAATATTGTAATGAAAGAAACCAGCAGTTAAAGCTCAATCAAAATATAATCAAAAATATTTATACAAGTAAGTAAATAATAACATGTTTTCTAAATATCTGAAATCTCAGAGTTAGAAAAGTTAAGTTCCCCTTTTAGACCTTGCTATCTATAAGGCAGATGATGTTAAGGTCATCTGTTTCTTTGGCCAATGGTTTACAAGCAGTGTGTCATGTGGCCAGCACAACGACCAACCGCCTTAACTTTCTCAAATAAAAGTCAGGTACCCATTAGAGTTGGGTGGATTCAAGAATGCCCTAAAAATCCCGAAATTCAAAATCCCAGTCTTAAAACCCAGGACCCCAGGTTCAGAAGCCAAGTGCTTAACCACTCCACCACCGTGCCCCCTAATAAAATCTCAGACATGCCTAACTAGAATATGGAATACTCAAGTTCAGAAATAATTTAATTATAAATTAAAACTGTAGATGAAAACCTGCCAAAATTGTCCTCTTATTAAGTTTTTATAGATGCTTGAATATAGAACAGATCTAGATCAAAGATCTGTGGGCTGTAAACTTTTTTTTTACATACTGCCTTCTTTTATTTTATTTTTAAGTGGTAATGGATATTATTTTTAATAAGCACACCAATACCTATAAAATGTCGAAAACTAGTCCAAGAAGTGTGGCTTAGATGTTGAGCCAAGGGAAACTGTTTTCAATAAAAGGTGAAGGACGAAGGCGGTTAACTGGGTCTGAACCAGAAAGATTCAGGGAGGAGGGGCTCATTAACGATGGCTAGCTACCACCTAGGAGAAGAAAAACTCTTTTAATTCAAACCTCTGCAGCCTTGTAGCTATTCCAAAACATGAAAAAGCTGCCTGGCCATGTGGTATGTGTGCTGGATTGCCATTGGGTGGCCTCGATGGTCCAGGATTCATACCTGTCCACTGCCATCCCCGTCATCTTGCAAGAGGTTTCGCCCATTTATTTCAACTCTGAAGGAACATCAGAAACATGTAAAACAAAGGCTTTAGGAATCAACCATGAAAAAAAATATCAGTGGGTGATGACATCATCCCGACCATTGCTAATGCCCAGGTAGAAGCTTCACACCATGACAAATGAAGGGGGAAGTATAATTTAAATACATATAATTCTAGACCTATGATTAGTGAAGAAACAGTTTATGGCAGATCCAAACTAGTCTTGATCTAAGAATCTATAATTAAGTTCATCCATTGAAGTTCGATGATGACTTTTGTCATCCAGGGGGCTGAGGGCTTTGCACTGGGGTTTTGAGCCTCCAGATGTGGCTGGTGAGACCTTGGATGGCTGCCTGGTCGTGCGGTTTGCGCGCTGGACTGTCATTCCGATTTATCGATGGTCCAGGGTTCAAACCCTGCCCACTCCCATCCCCCGTCGTCCTGTTGGAGGTTTGGAATCTTCAACTCTGAAGGAACACCCAAAACATGTAAAACATTTTACAAACATGTGAGCCCAGAAAGTTCGGCTGCACACTGGGGAGGTTATTCCAGCTGGAGCTAGTGTCATTGGCCTTTGATTTTTTTCTCTGACGCTATTCTTCTCCCAGCAATGTTCTAGTGCCCCCTGCAATATGTGCGCCAGTTTTATGTGCTTCTGTCTCCCTGGTGCCTGAGTCAAGGCTGAATGCTTTCAGAGAAGCTTTGAGGGTGTCACTGAAGTGTTTTCTTTGTCAACCTTGTGAGGGCTTTCTTTCCCTTAATTGGCCATACAGGAGTCGTTTAGGGATGCTGCGGTCGTCTACTGCGCAGATGTGGCCTTCTCATCACAGCTGGGACTGCATCGGGATTGTGTGCATGCTTTGCAGGCCCGCTCTTTGAAGGACTTCAGTATCTGGTATCTTTTCTTGCTATTTAACATTCAGTATTTTTCTGAGATGGGTCATGTGGAAGTATATATATATATACTGTCCAGGTCTTTTAGGCATAGAGAACTGTCGGGAGGATGACAGCTCAATAAATCCCTAGCTTTGTGTATGTGGAGATACCCGTCTATTCCAAACATTTTAGACATTCTGAAATAGGATGCACTAGCATTGGCTATACATAGTTTTGATCTTTTGCAGATAATTTTCAGAGCAGGCATTTAGGGCACAGTTGTCAGCAAATAGCAGATCCCTGATTACTGCTGATTTTTTTTTTACTTTGCTTTGAGCCGCTTCGGGTTGTATAGGCCACGATCAAATATATGTTGTATTTATCCCGCTTGTATCTCTATTTGTGAATGCATCTGTCAGCATAGCAGAAAACATAATATAATGCTGAACAGTCACAGTGTGTGTGCTAGGAAACAACCTTGTTTTACCCCATATGATACTTTAAAGGGTTCTCCACTTTCCTGAACACAAGCCTTCATGCCATGAAAGCATGAATAATTAAGTAAATCTATATAGATCTACATCTTATCTAGACTCTGTATATAAAATCTACAGATAGAGACACTTTTCATATAAATTCCATATATATATGCTAGAACTAATTCATACAAGAGGTGCCTTTTCTTACCTAGTGACTATAATAGTGCCATTGATTAGAGAATGGAATGGGTTGCCTGAATCAGCCAGGAAAACCAAAGAGTTAGCAGAGTTTAAATTTAAGTCAATAATAATATTAGCATGTATGACTGTCAGACCTGTCACTATGACTAGTATGACTAGATTCTCTAGACTATACAAATGAAATGTGTAGGTTTTGAAGGTTTTTGAAGATGCCACTGAATGTAAGAAATGATCATGTCATTTATGATTTATGATGTCAATGATGAGTCATTGAGTGAATCATGATTGCATGAATGACAGTTCCAATGATTTTGAATTATTATATATTATATACTATTCAACTAGACATAGATTCTAGATCTAGAATTCTAGATCTAGATCTATTTCTACAGAGTCATTAGAAACTAGACCTCTACATTAAATTTAAATGTAATAAAAAAGTAATACCTTACATCAGTGGACATCACTAATATTTAATATGTAGATCTAGATTGTAGATAATATTAATTAAATCTATATCTTATCTTATCTTATCTTATATAATACAGACGTTACTTCAAAAAAGAAGATGATTACGTCCTACGCGTCATGCATTTAGTCATGCATATTAACCAATGACTTAAATTCTGCCAAGTCACTGGTTTTCCTGGCTAGCTCAGGCAACCCATTCCATGCTCTAATAGCACTAGGGAAGAAGGAGTATTTGTACAAATTTGTCCTAGCATATGGGACGAGGAATGTGCCTTTATCTTTGTGTCTTTCAGAGTATTTTATTAAATTTTGTTTTTGTATTTGAAGATTATGGTTCAGTGTTTTATGTATGATTGCTACTTTACTTTTGAGCCTTCTGTCCTGAAGGCTTTCTAAATTTAGTGATTTTACTAAAGGTGTTACTCTAGTCAAATGTGAATATTCGTTTGTTATGAATCGCACTGCTCTATTTTGTGTCTGTTCTAGTTTCTTAATGTTTTCTTGAGTTGAGGGGTCCCAAACAGAGGATGCATATTCTATTATTGGCCTAACCAAGGTTAAATAACATTTTAGTTTTATGTTCTTATTTGATTTATAGAAATTTCTTTTAATAAATCCTAATGCTTTGTTTGATTTTTTTGTAGTTTCATCAATATGTGGATTCCATGACAGTTTTTCATTTATTATAACACCTAGGTATTTTGCGTTTTTAGTCTGTGTTACTGGTTTGCCATGAATAAGATAAGTGGAATTAATTTGTTTTAGTTTTTTTGTTACTCTTAACAACTGACATTTTTCTGGGTGGAAAGACATGCTCCAATTTGATTCCCATTTCTGTAATTCATCTAATTCTCTTTGTAAAATATCTGTGTCTTGTGTTGTTTTTATTGTTCTATATATTATGCAATCGTCTGCAAATAATCTGACTTTTGTTCCTGAACTAATGCAATTTGGTAAATCATTTATGTAAATTAAAAATAGTAGTGGACCCAAGACTGTTCCTTGAGGTACACCTGAGTTTACTGTTATCGGTGTTGATTTAGAGCCATTTATTATTACAGTTTGTTCTCTCCCTATCAGAAAGTCTTTAATCCACTGATGCAGTGGACCATTAATGCCGAAATATTTTAATTTTTTAAGCAAACTATGGTGGTGAACTTTGTCAAAAGCCTTAGAAAAATCTAGTAAGATAGCATCTATTTGTTCACTATTATCTAAACCTTTTGAAAAATCATCAATTAGTCCTATTAGTTGTGTTTCACATGATCTATATTTCCTAAAGCCATGTTGGTATGGTGTGAGGACATTATGTTTGTCTAAGTGGTTTATGATGTTGCTACATATTATGTGTTCTAGGATTTTACATGTGATGCTGGTAAGTGATACTGGTCTGTAGTTTCCTGGGTCAGATTTTTCTCCTTTTTTAAATAGGGGGGTGACATTAGCTTCTTTCCAGTCCTTTGGTACTCTGCCCTGGTTAAGTGAAGCCTGAAAGAGTATTTTGAACACTGGGGCTAGCTCATTACTTAGTTCTTTGAGTAATCTAGCTGGAATACCATCAGGTCCAGAAGCTTTATTTGGTTTGGTGTTGGCTAATAGTTTTTGAATTCCATTTTCTTGTACTACTATATCTTCTATGTTGTCTACTTGGTTCAAATTCAGTAATATGTCTTTGTTTCCTGGGGCTGAGAATGCTGATGCAAAGTATTTGTTTAGAATGTTTGCTTTAGTTTCATTATCATTATGTATTATGTTATGTTCATCTTTTAATGGTGCTACGCCTGTTGTTTCCATTTTCTTAGACTTAATGTATGACCATAGGTTTTTGTTGTTGTCTTTAGATATTACATTGTTTATGTATTCACTCTGCAGCTGTCTGCTTACTTTTTGGGTTAAGTGTTTAATTTTTATATACTTTTTGTAAACTCTTTCTGCATTAGTTTCTTTAAATTTTCTATATAGGTTTTCCTTCTGTTTACAAAGCTTCTTTAGTCTATTATTAAACCAGCATTTATTTATTTTGTTTGATGTGTATTTAGTTGGTATTTGATTTTCTATAATGCTTTTAAGATGGTTTTTAATGAAATTCCAGAGGTCATCGACTGGTTGGTTAATGTCTTTTTCTAATAAGAATGTTTGTTGAAAGTTTAATGCAGCTTGGTGTAGTTGTGTTAGGTTACATTTATTCCAGAGTAAGATTTTTCTTTTGGGTTTTGTATTGGCTACTGCTTTTATCTGACTGTGTATTTTTATGATCTCATGGTCTGATAGACCAGGGATAATATCATAATCAACTACTAATCCAGGTCTGTTGGTTAAGAAGAGATCTAATGTGTTGTTTAATCTAGTTGGCTTTTTAATGATTTGATCTAAACTTAGGTTGTGTAAAGTTTCTATGAAAAGCTCATTTATGTCCTTAAGGTTTTGGTGTTTATCTATGGTTAGTGTTTTCCAATTTATATCAGGTAGGTTGAAATCACCCATAATCCAAAAAACTGCATTTTTATTTGTCTCTTTAAGTGTCGTAATCTGATTACATAGTTCCTGCATGTATTCTAAACTAGAATTTGGTGGTCTGTAAATGCTGCCTATTATTAGGGATGTTGAGGTGGTATTAATTTTACAAAATGTTGATTCTATATTTTTTGAGTTAGGTAAGGTAATTTCTTCTGCTATAAGAGTGTTTTTTATTGCTAAAAGAACTCCTCCATGATTATCAGCCCTATCTTTTCTAAAAATTTCATAATTACTATTGAAAATTTCTGCATTATAAATTTCAGGATGTAGCCAAGTTTCTGTGCCTGCAATTATGTCTGGTTTCTCACATTCTAATAAAATTTCTAAGTCTGCTGTTTTGTTCCTAATATTGACTATATAGACATATAGTAGATCTATTACTAGACTATTATAAATTATATTTTATATATTTAATATTAGGCCTACCTTTAGGCTTGGCCTATTGCGGCTTACAAGTCTTAAGTAACAAGTTAGTTATGACTATGTCGCCTATGACAGGCTATGAGCAGCCTATGCTTATTAAATTCATTTATTTTTTATATCTAGATCTATATTCTTATATAATAAATCATATTATATAAATTATATAATATATAGGGTAATTTCCTCCGCTTTTAGCAGAGGAGTCTAGACTAAAATCACTATATATTTGAAAAAAAATTAATTAACTTACCTGCTATGTCACTATGTGTTGGTGTTGATATTCTATAGCCAGACAATCGCACAAGGTGCATTCAATGTTTCGATAAACAATCACTGGGCAAACGGAAGCTGTCCAGGTTTGCAGTAACTGAGTAAGCACCAAGAACACTTACTAAACACGAGCTTCGATGCTAATTTGTTAATTAGCTAAATCTAAACGGGGTAAATACGCAGTGGCAGTGGTTATCAAACTGTTATAGTAACTTCGTAGACCAAAAAAAAAATGTTTTCCCCCTAATAGTCAGAAGTTTTCCGTCAGAAAGTCATTCTCATGTATGAACATGTGAGAGGAGGGGCTGTAAATGTAGGCACAAGCTATTGTCATAAATACGACCATTCTCTTGGGTAGAATTTCGTATAACTATAGAAATCAAACTTTTCCGGCTTCAAACTTGTATTAAATATAATCACGTTAGGCTTTATTGGTGAAGAGAATAATCGAGTAACGTTATTTTATATTAATCCCATTTAGCCTCTTTTATTTGAAATGCATATTTTGTTAAAAAGTTTAAATTGAATTAAAGGTGAGGGTATAGGCCTATAGTGCGCGGGTCTTGCATTTTCGTAAACCCGTCATAAATATAAATATATAGACTACAAGGGTGGCTGCCTCGTCGTGCGTTATGCGCGCTGGACTGTCGTTAGGACTTGTCGATGGTCCCGGGTTGATACCCTGCCCGCTGCAAACCCCGTCGTCCTGCGGGAGGTTTGGATTAGGTAGTAAATCAAAATTTTCTTTAACTCTGAATCAACATCAGGAACATTTTTAAAAAAAATTACAAACAATCTCATCTGCATACCCACTATATAATTTTATAGAAATGATGTCACCTACGTACATTAACACATTTTAACAGCGTACTTCAATTTATGAACGAAAGTCTACTATTTTACAATGCTACAACTTAGAAGCTATATAATGTAACCTACATTGTAGTCTAACTTATGGGAGTAGCATACGAATATTCGATGTTAGGATATAATTTAAGGAAGTAGTCTACATATATAGGCCTACAATGTTAGGCCCTCACCTCACGGAGGTAGCCGACAAAGATAGGGCTACATTATTAGGCCTACAATTTACGGAGGTAGCCAACAAAAATAGGGCTACAATGTTAAGCCCACAACTTACGGAGGTAGCCCACAAAGATAGGGCTACAATGTTACCGCCTTAACAGCCTTTCACTTCAAATTTTCTCTCCCAATATGCCCATATTACTTAATGCGGCGACCCCCAACCGTAAAAAATCATAAGCCTAAGTAGCTGTGCTTTTGATAATGTTCTAAAACAGTTCACTTGATGTAAATATTTGATATGCGTTGCCATGTTTTAGGTTTCAACATGAAACAATTGTCATTGTAGTCTTGAAATAAATAGTTCTGATTATGATTAAATTATAAATAAATAAAATTGCATCTTTGTGACATGCATTTATTTACTATTCTATTTCTTATTTGGGAGACGCGGGGATCTTTGGGCGCCTCTAAGTCCACCCAACTCTAATGTGTGGGGCCCACCTGATATTAGTTGGGGAAAGTAAATGCGGTTGGTCGTTGTGCTAGCCACATGACACCCTCGTTAACCGTGGGCCACAGAAACAGATATCCTTCGTGATGCTCATCCCATGGACCGCAAAGGAAACTTTTACTTTTTAACTTATTTCGTAGGCCTATTCACCATTTTTGTGGTGCAGACTTATGTGACTATTTGTTTTTTAAGCATGACGTAGCATTTGCAGTATTAGAATCTATATTTTCAATGGTCTTAGACGACCCCTGGCGAATCGTTATTCGACCCCCAAGGGGGTCGTGACCAACAGGTTGAGTGTCACAGTCACGGTTGATATTGCCTGCTAAATTTTCACCTCGGTTCAAGAAGGTGAAAGACACGTGAAACCTCTGATATAGAAAGAAGAAGTAAGAATGACTAAATTAACTTTTAGTCAGTAGTAACCTTGAGTCAGTTGAGTAGGGCAGTCACTTGAAGACAGTAGTAACTTTTAGTCAGTTGAGTCGTTTATGGGACTTGAGACAGTACACGTATTTTGATAGTTATTTTCTGTACTTAGAGCTGGATTCAGCTGGATACATAATATTTAAGTTTATTGTTACCCGCTGTGATGCGGACGTGATTTAATAGTAAAGTATATATATATATATATATATATATATATATATATATATATATATATATATATATATATATATATATATATATATATATATTTATATATATATATATATATACACCTGCTCTTGAGGACTTAGTATATTGGGTATATTTGGTACCGCTGTTACGCGGACGTAACTATATTTCTATGCATTTTTGTAACTACTATGAAGTGCAGCATATTGTCATTGAATACACGTTATGTCTTGTCTGCTTCAATTCGGATTCTAGTCAATCCACGGAACTATACTATTTGTGTTTGTTACGTGTCAAGTGTGACTCCAGGCAGCACGAACCCAGCATTCTACAGCATTCGCGACACATTGATTGTGTGATACAAGTTTCTACATCTTAGTGACCAGCCTTATGTGTAATACTAATACCACGTCAAAAGGCCAGTTACATTGAGAACCTCGGCTCTAGATGGAAAACAAAAAAGTATGTTGGCGCTGCCCTTTGTCACTTTTTAGTGGGCTTTGGGGGGGGGGGGGGACACTGCTTCTGAGTTGTAAAGAGCTTTCTCCTGGCGACGGTAGAGCAAGTTAAAATAAGCCAGAAGTAGGAGGAGACACTGACCGATAATGTGAAGAGCAAACAAGGCTGCATATTAATTTTTATTTGGGGATGGGGGGGGGGGTCATCGTTTTGACTGTTGCAACGCAATAAATACTAAGACTAAGACTGCTTCATTGATCCATATGGAAATTTGGACTCTTTTCTCATGTAAAGACAACACAACAGAAACATACACATAAATAAATAGAACAGACACAACATAAAGAGTTCATTCAGCGACTACACACAGGCATTTTGGTCCTTTTCATGTTTCCTGATCAACGACTGGCGTTGATATAGTCTGACCGAGTAAGGTACGGACGAGTTTTTGTACCGCTCTGTTCTTGTCATGATTGACAGTAGTAGCCCACTTCGCGACCACTTCTGATGGAGCGGGTGGCTTCCAAGATTTTTCCGATTTTTCTTAGACATTTCTGTTCATGAACCTCCTTCAAATATAGCCATGTAGGCGGTGTAGAAATGGGCATGGCGGCTATGTTGAAATGTTTTCTTGAAAAGAATGTTTTGAATAAATTGTGTTGCTGGTCCAATTTAGAAGATGAAAGGACGTCTCTTAATTTTCTGTTTTTAAATTTCAGATTTTTATTTACTCTCTTTGTTCTTTTTTTTTTTAATTCACAAATATGTCCCCCCCCCCTCCCCACCCAATCTTTATATTTATTATTTATATTTATTTTATATTTATTAATTATTAATTTTCAGATAAACTATCAATAGATATCGCTAATAATATAATATTGAATCCATATCTCTAAAACATAAAAAAACATTGACCATTCTTTAAAAAGTAAAATAAGATGATTTTTGACAGATAGCCTACTTAAGGAACTGCAGTCCATATAATGTAAAATATGGATAGCTGCCTGGTCTTATGGTATGCGCCTCGGACTGTCGTTACGATGGTTCGTGTTTGAACCCTTCCGCCGTACAGTAAATTTGACTATGGTGTAATTATTTCTGAAAAAAAATAAAAAAATCCGAAACTCGAAAGACAAAAAAGAAATTACAGTTTCTCCTATTGTTGTGTTTTGGACTTTGATTATATACCAGTAGGCTACAATACTAAAAAAAAAAAGTAATCGGATGGACTCTCTAAAATGAACACACAATGAACATTAAAAGCAGACCTAATTGATTTGATAAAATGTTACTTACAAGTTGATAGCAAAATCACTGAACCCAGAAAGGTCTTCATTTTCCAAATCATTTGCTGCTCTTATAGTCCTAAATGTGATAATGCGAAATAGGCTTGTAGACTTTCTTTCACGATATAAAGCTTAATATTTTCCAATACAGTAGAGTGCCTTTACGAAAGTTTTATTGCAATTTTCTGCTCAAAACTGATATTAAATTAGAAACTAGACAGTTTGTAGTTGCGTCCTTTGAAAAAGAAAAAAGGAATGTCCCAAAAGAAAACAAAATAGAATCGTCAATTTCACACATTAAAATTCACGTAAGCTGCTTCCGAGATTCTTTTGTTTGGTAATCCTATGCAAATCAGATTAAAGAACCTATTTTTTATATTCGCCACAGCACCCGTGCGACAAAAGTCAAAGGTCAGTATGATGAAGATGATCACTATGAGCTTGATGGTGAAATAAGACTTCGACAGAACTTTTCAATAAATCCCTATACTAATGACAAAATGAAAGCATATCAGTGTTACAAAACAAAGTCACGAAACTGTCACTAAAGAATATATAAAGCAATACAGTGGATTCTCTGCGATCACATCGAATGCAAGTTCCGTGAGTGCCCTCGTTTTTGTCACTGCTTTTTTTTTTGTCACCTGCCTGGCGCACGCTGAACAGTGCGAGTAGACCTAATTAAATCACAAATTGGTCGTCATTTAATGCAGTGAATCCCTGTCTCTCCCCCCCCCCCTTTCTCTCTCTCTCTCTCTCTTTAGATAGATAGATAGATAGATAGATAGATAGATAGATAGATAGATAGATAGATAGATAGATAGATAGATATAGATAGAAATAGGAAGATAGATAGATAGATAGATAGATAGATAGATAGATAGATAGATAGATAGATAGATAGATAGATATAGATATAGATAGATAGATAGATAGATAGATAGATAGATAGATAGATAGATAGATAGATAGATAGATAGATAGATAGATAGATAGATAGATAGATAGATAGCATGAGGCCTCGAAATGATAAGGCCCAATGTTTGTCTTCCTAGAAGTGAACAAAATCTGCTGTTCAACCAGTAACTGGCGTTCAACTAGTAACTCTGACGTTTAACCAGTAACTGCGTTCAACTAGTAACTCTGACGTTTAACTAGTAACTGCGTTCAACTAGTAACTCTGACGTTTAACTAGTAACTGGCGTACTGTTAATCCACAGCAAGACAGTGCGACGCAGGGAGTCCAGAGTGAAGTCAGTAAGGGCGTGACTTCCGTGACCCCTACATCGAAAGGTGTCGGTCCGGGACAGTCGAGACAGAGTCCAGTTCAAGTTGAGTACAACGGTAAAGGGTTAATTGTACAGTATTTGGTTGTAATATATTACATTCGTTAGAGCATAAAGCTATAGTATTAAAGTAGCCCCTTATTTGGAAATGGACCTCATTCACTAATCGTAAAGAAACAACATTTAGCCTCTCTATCTCTTCTATACAAATTACCCAATCCATAAAGGCTGTCATGTGATACGTTTTTTTTTTCCATTGTTTTATCAATATTATCACGTTGCTAAATGTTGTTTGTTTACGATTGGTGAATGAGGTCCAATGGAGTTGTCAAGTTCTTGAATTGTTTATGTCGGGTTAAGCACATGTGTTAAGCAAACGTGATGTCAAGTGATGGTTCAAACAAACACCATAGAGACTTTTCTAGCTTTAGTTTTCCCACGCGTTACTAAAAAAAAATAGAGAGCTAGATCGGGGACTACACAAGCCAACAGTCTTTGATTGAAAGAATAATATGCAATGCAGTGGCGTAGCAAGCGTGGGTCCGGGTTGAAGAACACGTTTGTGGGCCTCCACACAGAAATAAAAGTGTGTGACAAAGAAATCGAGTAGTCTGTATGTATGAGTACATTGAACAAAAGACATTCTAATACTAGTAATGCAACAATTTTGTAAGTAATTATTTTAAAGCCATGTATTTACTTTAGTTAGGACTTCGTGCAAGTAATAATGTCTTTAAAACTAAAAAAAATTGTGTAGACCTTCTTAACGTATCAATCGACTAAAAATGTTTTCAATTAACAAGAACAAGTTTTCGGCTGTTACGTCCGCCCCCTCCCCCATTCTACAAGTTTAATAACAATGTCCATGTCTTCTATTCCAAAGATTAAGGATGAGTCCAGTGTTTCACATGACTACGCAAATTCAGTTGCGACCTACATGTTTCTCCGCATCTCGTGCAGACAAAGCCGTTGTCCGCCGGCGGTCTATTTAAGCTTTCTTTCCGTCTTCTGCGCATCTCTTCAATAAGGGCTTTCTTTTGGGTCTCACATATGAATCCCGCATCCTTTGTGGGAGCTCTCCGTCTCTCACAGAGGCCATCTGCTGCCAGCTACTTTCCTCTATGCCATTGAGGGCGAAATGGCGCCTGAGTTGATCTTTATAGTGCTCAAGTCACCTTTTTTACGCAATCTTCCATTAAAATCACCAACGAAGATTCGGTACTCGGGGTGATTCGAGACCTCGAGACACACTACAAGGCATCCAGCCTGCACTGTCTATTTATAGTGGAATATGGAGTGCACAGATCAAAACCCATTCTTTATGTCAAATGTCGACCACAGTGGCTCAGTAGTCTGAGATAGCTGTAGACATCAAAAGGCTGTAGGCTTTATTTTAGAGTTTCTATCTCCTAGACTGGCTGCCGACCTAAAGCCCAGTCCGCCCCTCGACGCAAATCTAATCTACTCTCTTCATCGCCTTTGGCATGCGGTCGTCTGCGTTGCAATGGTTTCACAAGGAAGAAAAAATTTTTTTACAAATCTCCCAACCAGACCTATTATTTATTTATATTATATTAGACACGACTCCATCAGTGTTAATGAGTGGCTGACAGGTCAGATGTGCCACAGTGTGGACTATATGCAAAGCCTGGCCTATATTGCTGATCTAATGAGTCATTGGACTTTGTTGATAGTTTCAAAGCATCTCAGTTGTTAATGTCTGAATGTTGACTGTACAGCACGAAGAACAACATTTTGTTTTTATTTACATCCTAGCATAAACATCCAACGGGACTGTGGGGTTGGAGGTGGGTAGGGTTCGAACCTTGACCATCGAGGCGACAGTTTAAAGAGAATACCACATGACCAAGCAGACAACCAATACGAACAATTTCTGGCATTTCTTCCGTCCCTTTGACTATCGACGTAGGGTTGGACATGTCACTTCACCTAATCCCTTCCACTTCCCCGGATGTTCTTAGCACGATGTCAAGGCCGTTTACATAGTCCTGCCAACTTTTCTTTGGACGACCCGTTCTTTGTGCTCCCTTCAGTGTACCTTGAAGGATGACTTTTGACAGCCAACTACAATTGGATGGCTGCCTGGTCGTGCGGTTTGCGTGCTGGACTGTCGTTCGGATTTATCGACGGTCGAGGGTTCAAACTCTGCCCGCTTCCATCCCCCGTCGTCCTGCGGGAGGTTTGGACTAGGAAGTAAACTATCTTCAACTCTGAAGGAACATCCGAAACATGTAAAACAACAAACATTGAACCGAACTTGCTCAGCTTTCGTCTATTCACAGTATTGAGAAGTTCATCCTTTTTGCCAGCCAGACTAGTTAAAAAAACAAACTCATTTACTCTCAAAAGTTTGAACTCTTCTTTCGGCCTCAGCGTTCAGTGTCCAACTTTCACCACCATATGGGAGTACATAGATTACCATTTATATGTAACAATATATTACTGACCGGAGATGTCCAAACTACTAGTCATATCCAGCTCGTGACGTCATATCCAGCTCGTGACGTCATATCTGGCTCGTGACATGGTGCTATTCATCCTCTTGAAACGAATGTTACAATGTGTGTTGAAGACTCAATAAATTTTGTTGCTCATCCGGCCCATGACATGTGTTAGAAATTTACAAGACCTTCAAAAACTGGGCGTCACTTGTTACAATTAATCCGTCTTTAGCAGCAGTCGTTTTTATTTTGAGAGAACGAAGGTTTACCATTAAAAAAAAAAAAAACAGTACCGGTATCAATAACATTTTTAAAAAGGATATTTTGTTACAAATATTTTCTGAATTTAGAACAAATTTAAAGATGGTCAAATCTTGACTACACTGTTTTCTGTATTAGTTTTTATTACTTTTAGGACGCGTAGGATGTAATCATCTTCTTTTTTGGAGTAACGTCTGTATTATATAAGATAAGATTTACATACCTCTTCTTTATTCAAAGTTGTAACAAATTAAACTTACAGTTATCTGATAAATAACGTAGATACCAATAAGTATTTTAGCGGTTGTGTAGATTTGCTTGTATAAAAATGAGGTGTATTAACACAAGTGGAATCAAACGTTAAATGATAAAGGAAAACATATACTGGCCTTTAATTAGTATTGTACATTCATGTCGTACACATATTTTGTTTCATTAAATGTTGCGTAACATCATGTTTTATCATTACATTTTAAACTTTTTTTTCCTCTGCAGTCCACCTTTTATTATTGTAATTCTAAAAAAAAAGAAATTTAATGTCCAAAGACTATTATCTTATAGTACCAATGCACTAAGCCAAGAACTTGGAAAATGTAATAGGTCTTCAGGTAGCCAAAGTGTCACTAGTCTACTGAAAAGACATGCTTCAATTAAGAATCAAATATACAACTTTGTGTCATATTTCAATATTTTCTTTATTCTATATACTAAGTGTTCCAACAATAGTCTAACAGTAGGCTTTCTAAATAAATTTGTTTTAGAAGTATCATATTGTTACAAATGACAGTGATAGGTAGAGGTCAACGTATGACCCCGGCGAGATGACACAGCAGCGAGTGTTCTCTGGAATATACATGTACAAACAAAGACAGGATGTGACGTGCCCTCAAGTGTTGTTCCAGGGGACGAACTGATCTACGAAGGGGGGCAGTGTTACAAATGAACAGTGACAGTTAGAGGTCACTACGTGTGACCTCGGCGAGATGACACTGCAGCAGGTATTCTCTGGAATCGACATGTATAAACAACGACAGGATGTGATGTTTCCTCCCGTGTTGTTCCAGAGGATGCTAGCAGTGTTTTTGCAACTATGGACAAGCGATTAGGGACTCTATATAAGCCAGAGAGTTAATGTGAAAGTCAGTCGTATGGAGTCGTGAGTGAGCCGTTACAGTCGATACAGACGATGTAAGACTTGTGCGACTCTGTGGAAGAGAAATGTGTACGACTCGATGCAAGTTAACTAGGGTAGAGTTAACTGGAGTGGACTACTGTCGTTAAAGTCTATACAACGAACTACAGTGGACTTGAGCCGTTACAGTCGATACAGTCGATGTAAGACGTGTGCGGCTCTGATTCGGTAGACTTGAGTACGACTTGGTTCAGCTTTAGGAGACCTGGAGCGACACTGGGAAGTGTGTCGTTGGTCTGTTCTGCGGAATACGGCTCGATGCAAGTTAAGAAGAGATGAATTGCAACGAAGTATAGCTAACTGTAAACTGACAGATATTGTACAGTCTTCTCCGCTACATGTTACAGTAACGAATTGTTAGAGTTAATAGTCATTAAAGTTATATGAAACTGAAAGTTTAGTCGTCAAGTTCTTTGCTGTGTTTTTATTTGTGTGCCAACTAATACATCTAGCCAGAAGATTCAGAAATACGTAACAATATGTTCCTCCAGTAATCAACATTATAATGTCCTATCACATATTACAAAGCATTTACAAGCCACAGGGGAGGGAAGTGGACAGTGATGACAGTGCAAAGCATCTGCAAGCCACAGGGGAGGAAAGTGGGCAGTGATGACAGTGCAAAGCATTTACAAAACACAGGGAGGGAAGTGGGCAGTGATGACAGTGCAAAGCATTTACAAGCCACAGGGGAGGGAAGTGGACAGTGATGACAGTGCAAAGTATTTACAAGCCACAGGGGAGGGAAGTGGGCAGTGATGACAGTGCAAAGCATTTACAAGACACAGGGGAGGGAAGTGGGCAGTGATGACAGTGCAAAGCATTTACAAGCCACAGGGGAGGGAAGTGGACAGTGATGACAGTGTAAAGCATTTACAAGCCACAGGGGAGGGAAATGGGCAGTGATGACAGTGCAAAGCATCTGCAAGCCACAGGGGAGGGAAGTGGGCAGTGATGACAGTGCAAAGCATCTGCAAGCCACAGGGGAGGGAAGTGGGCAGTGATGACAGTGCAAAGTATTTACAAGACACAGGGGAGGGAAGTGGGCAGTGATGACAGTGCAAAGTATTTACAAGACACAGGGGAGGGAAGTGGGCAGTGATGACAGTGCAAAGCATTTACAAGACACAGAGGAGGGAAGTGGGCAGTGATGACAGTGCAAAGCATTTACAAGACACGGGGATTCAAGTGGGCAGTGATGACAGTGCAAAGCATTTACAAGACACGGGGATTCAAGTGGGCAGTGATGACAGTGCAAAGTATTTACAAGACACGGGGGAGGGAAGTGGACAGTGATGACAGTGTAAAGCATTTACAAGCCACAGGGGAGGGAAGTGGGCAGTGATGACAGTGCAAAGCATCTGCAAGCCACAGGGGAGGGAAGTGGGCAGTGATGACAGTGCAAAGCATCTGCAAGCCACAGGGGAGGGAAGTGGGCAGTGATGACAGTGCAAAGTATTTACAAGACACAGGGGAGGGAAGTGGGCAGTGATGACAGTGCAAAGCATTTACAAGACACAGGGGAGGGAAGTGGGCAGTGATGACAGTGCAAAGCATTTACAAGACACAGGGGAGGGAAGTGGGCAGTGATGACAGTGCAAAGCATTTACAAGACACAGGGAGGGAAGTGGGCAGTGATGACAGTGCAAAGCATTTACAAGCCACAGGGGAGGGAAGTGGACAGTGATGACAGTGCAAAGTATTTACAAGCCACAGGGGAGGGAAGTGGGCAGTGATGACAGTGCAAAGCATTTACAATACACAGGGGAGGGAAGTGGGCAGTGATGACAGTGCAAAGCATTTACAAGCCACAGGGGAGGGAAGTGGACAGTGATGACAGTGTAAAGCATTTACAAGCCACAGGGGAGGGAAATGGGCAGTGATGACAGTGCAAAGCATCTGCAAGCCACAGGGGAGGGAAGTGGGCAGTGATGACAGTGCAAAGCATCTGCAAGCCACAGGGGAGGGAAGTGGGCAGTGATGACAGTGCAAAGTATTTACAAGACACAGGGGAGGGAAGTGGGCAGTGATGACAGTGCAAAGCATTTACAAGACACAGGGAGGGAAGTGGGCAGTGATGACAGTGCAAAGCATTTACAAGCCACAGGGGAGGGAAGTGGACAGTGATGACAGTGCAAAGTATTTACAAGCCACAGGGGAGGGAAGTGGGCAGTGATGACAGTGCAAAGCATTTACAATACACAGGGGAGGGAAGTGGGCAGTGATGACAGTGCAAAGCATTTACAAGCCACGGGGGAGGGAAGTGGACAGTGATGACAGTGTAAAGCATTTACAAGCCACAGGGGAGGGAAATGGGCAGTGATGACAGTGCAAAGCATCTGCAAGCCACAGGGGAGGGAAGTGGGCAGTGATGACAGTGCAAAGCATCTGCAAGCCACAGGGGAGGGAAGTGGGCAGTGATGACAGTGCAAAGTATTTACAAGACACAGGGGAGGGAAGTGGGCAGTGATGACAGTGCAAAGCATTTACAAGACACAGGGGAGGCAAGTGGGCAGTGATGACAGTGCAAAGCATTTACAAGACACAGAGGAGGGAAGTGGGCAGTGATGACAGTGCAAAGTATTTACAAGCCACAGGGGAGGGAAGTGGGCAGTGATGACAGTGCAAAGCATTTACAAGACACGGGGGAGGGAAGTGGACAGTGATGACAGTGTAAAGCATTTACAAGCCACAGGGGAGGGAAGTGGGCAGTGATGACAGTGCAAAGCATCTGCAAGCCACAGGGGAGGGAAGTGGGCAGTGATGACAGTGCAAAGCATCTGCAAGCCACAGGGGAGGGAAGTGGGCAGTGATGACAGTGCAAAGCATCTGCAAGCCACAGGGGAGGGAAGTGGGCAGTGATGACAGTGCAAAGTATTTACAAGACACAGGGGAGGGAAGTGGGCAGTGATGACAGTGCAAAGCATTTACTAGACACAGGGGAGGCAAGTGGGCAGTGATGACAGTGCAAAGCATTTACAAGACACGGGGGAGGGAAGTGGGCAGTGATGACAGTGCAAAGCATTTACAAGCCACAGGGGAGGGAAGTGGGCAGTGATGACAGTGCAAAGCATTTACTAGACACAGGGGAGGCAAGTGGGCAGTGATGACAGTGCAAAGCATTTACAAGACACGGGGGAGGGAAGTGGGCAGTGATGACAGTGCAAAGCATTTACAAGCCACAGGGGAGGGAAGTGGGCAGTGATGACAGTGCAAAGCATCTGCAAGCCACAGGGGAGGGAAGTGGGCAGTGATGACAGTGCAAGGCATCTGCAAGCCACAAATTTCCTTAAGGATAATAAAGATTATTATTATTATTATTATTATATGAGTTAGGAAAAAGTAAAGGCGGCTGGTTATTGTGCTGACAACATGGCACCCTTGTTAACCACCATTACTGATGTCATCTCAGTTATAAGCATTCTTGGCTACCAAGTGAAATACATTTTGACACTAATAATGTTGCCAACCAATGTTCTAATATTCCTTACATGTTTCAAAAGGAATAAAAATTAAAATCCTCAAGTTTCTTTCTTTAGATCAGTAAAAAAAATCATACATATAAGCATAACACATTATATAAACTTCCATTTATTAATTTATAAAAACCACAAAACAAAAACAATTTACTGAATGACTCAATACTAAACCTAACAGTATACCATACATTCAAAACCTTGAATAAATACTTGTGTCGTTATGTGGCTTTCAGAAGAAAAAAAAAATATATAAGAATTACAAAATTAATTCAATTTGTTTTCTCAAAAGGGTCAAAGTTATCTTTAATCCTTTAAAGCAGCTTCTTTTTATGAATTGAGTATTCTTGATACATGTAGTTAACATAATTAAGTATTCATACATAAATCTGATTAAAAGTTTTACCAAAAAAATGTCACAGACTGTAAAGCTTGGTGAGGAGTTGAGCTAAAGTCACGCTTTATATATTGTCAAAACAGAGCTGAAAGAATAAATATTTGTTGATCAGATAATGTATAAATGCTAAGTCATAAACTGAATAAGTAAATTCTAAGCTATAAACTGAATGTATAAATGCTTAGCTATAGACTGAATGTATAAAGGCTAAGCTATAAACTGAATAAATAAATTATAAGCTATAAACAGAGCTGAAAGAATACATATTTGGTGATCAGATAATGTATAAATGTTAAGCTATAGACTGAATGTATAAAGGCTGAGCTATAAACTGAATAAATAAATTATAAGCTATAAACAGAGCTGAAAGAATAAATATTTGGTGATAAGATAATGTATAAATGTTAAGCTATAGACTGAATGTATAAAGGCTAAGCTATAAACTGAGTAAATAAATTCTAAGCCATAAACTGAATAAGTAAATTCTAAGCTATAAACTGAATGTATAAATGCTAAGCTATTAAATAAATGTATAAAGGCTTAGCTATAAACTGAATGTATAAATGCTTAGCTATAAAATAAATGTATAAAAGCTAAGCTTTAAACCAAATAAATAAATGCTAAGCTATAAACTGAATGTATAAATGCTAAGCTATAAACTGCTTGACTATCTAAGTGAGGAGAGCTTAAATTGAAATCACAATGTAAACTAGGTATTTTTAATGGATTTGATTTGCTTGCTGAGAGCCTAAAGGAAGGACTCACAGATATCCTCCCCCCCCCCACTTATGTTTACAAAAGATATTGACCCAGAATGCACTGTGCTTGCTATAGGAGCATGGAAGTTGTGCTTGCTAAGAACCTAAAGGAAGGACTCACAGATATCCTCCATATCCCCTCATATGTCAACAAAAGATATTGACCCAGAATGCACTGTGCTTGCTATAGGAGCATGGAAGTTGTGCTTGCTAAGAACCTAAAGGAAGGACTCACAGATATCCTCCCTCCCCCCCTCATATGTCAACAAAAGATATTGACCCAGAATGCACTGTGCTTGCTATAGGAGCATGGAAGTTATGCTAATCAAAAGCAATAATAATACCATCAATAATAAACAGCATGACTACTGGCCAGAGATGAAGGCTTCAATTCAGCTTTTATCACCAAATTTTGAAAAGCATGAACTAAAAATGTAAGTCATTCAGTGTTCACAGACATAAGCACTGTAATGAACATCTTCACAATCACTTGTTCCATAAGTTTGATGGATCACTGGGTCAACAAAGATGCTGCCCATCAAAGCTTTTCTGCTTTTCTCTTAGTGATAAATCTGAAATGTTGACAAATTACCTTTCTATGTTTCTCTGCTGGCTCAAAACCAAGGACTTTACCAAAAAAATAAAACTCTTCATCTAATGAGGTTTGTATGGTCTCTGCTTTTCGATAGCCATGTTGCTTCCCTAAAAATTCAAAATATTAAAAATTTCTTTAGAAAATGTTATGTTCTCTTGTTTTCACTATTTTTGTCTAACATATGCAATTAAAAGTAGCCTATAGCATAACTGACACGACCAGAGCGACAATTTAAAGTCAAAACTAGGAAAGTTTATATCATACAAAGCAAGATAGAAAAAGGTTGGTCATGGTCCACTAGCAGGTTACTAGAGACAGTTATCTATTTTAGAAATAATTTTTTTAGAGTGATTATATGTGTAACAAAAAAAATTTAAAAAAATATGTTTCATATCACATTAACAAACAGTTTGTGACACTGTTATGCATCAATGAAGTTGCAAGCATAAAAAAAGATACTTCTTCTATAATATACTAGCATTACCCTTGGTTCTTCCCCCTGATTTGTTCTCAGGCTATACATTGTTTATTTTGGCTAAAAACTTTTTTTTTTCTGCACTTCCAATAAAATTTCCTGCATTTTATTTTCAGCCCAAAAAGCCTAGTATCAATTACATTGAATTCATAAAGACACATACTTTTGGTGTTTGAATTCTAAGATCCCTTTTCTCCCCATCCTCAAACAAACAAAAATGGTACATACAATCTTCTTTCTTCTTCCTTGAGGAAAATCAGGGACAGTGACCCTTAGGTTTCACTTAGGAAGAATCTGCAATGCTGTTGATCACAAACTGTATCAGCATCTGACATTCCTTTAGACACATCATTTTCTTGAGATTATCTATAGATGATTCATGATTGAAGGCTATACTAAAGATATAATACAAAAATGTGTGATAAGTGTGATTTTCTTGACCATACTTTACTTCCATGGTTACCATAATACTCTGATTTTCAAAGGAACTTAACATACTTAAAAATGGTTCTCACAACAGAACATCTCAGTTATGGTTATATCATTGCACACATAATGATGCATAAAGCCAGAATGTGACAGATGAAACAAATGTCAATATGACTAAATAATGAAAGAGCTATTGGTTGCTTACATGCTACATCCTTTGATTTACATTTGATCTATTTATATCTATACAAATTTCCTTACGGACAATAAAGATTATTATTATTATTATCATATATCATAGGAATACTGTTTGTAATATAGAGTTACTCAGTAGATCTATACTGTGATGAAAGGAGATAAGCTGTAAAAAGGAACTTCACTGAATAAAAATGTTATAGTCATGAATATGTTTTAATGATTTTTTTTTAAGTTATCCAAGAAATAGTTGCCAACCAGGCAATTGATTTAACAATTTATATGAACAATTTTAACTGCCTCTGGTCTAACCCTAACACTAGGTATCTACTTTTGGCAATCCATGAAAACACTAGTCATTAAGTGTATATGTGTGTGAGGTAGAACTTACATGTTACATCTAGTCTTCTTGTGTCCCTTGCAATATAATTAGCAAGTATTATAGACCATATACTTGGGTCTTGCCTGAACCACTGTTCACCATAAGAAGTACCTAAAAAAACAAACATAAAAGTATCTATTTCAGTCACAGCAAATAAAAATCTTGTGAAAAGCAAGACTTAAGAAGAGATCCATGCAGAAGAATTTCAAGAATGGATGGCTAACACTGCAGGGGAGCCTTAAGATGGCAGGAGTATCAAAGAAATGAATAGAACTACTAAGCAGATCACTTGTGGTTATTAACAAACTACAAAATAAGTTTAGGTTTTGGCCAACTCATTTTTTCTCATTACAGTTAAAAAACAGTTCCTGGTCATTTCATCCCCTGGTCATTTCATCCCATTATTTTCATCATCTGACTATTTTATCTAACAAATAGTAATTGTAAAAATCATGAAATGAGCAATATTTATTTTTTATTTAAATGACAAAAAGTGTAGCACATTAGATAAGAATAAAATTAAACTTAAATGCCATTATATACTATAAAAATTCAACATGTATAAATATAGAGGTTATGTAAAAAAGTGTCGTCTTGATATGGGTGAAGTCCGCCTTTATTAGAAAAAAAAAATATTTCAAGGCTAAAAATGATGCGCCCAATTTCAAGAAAGAGAGATTGAAAAATAAAATAAAGTGAAACATGGTCGTACTTCCACCACACCTAGGCCTTTGATGATAAGTTATCAGTGGCTTGATCATAATTATTCTAATTGCACTTCTATCTCTCAAATGATTTTCACTACTTCCACCAAACCTTGGCCTTTGATCATTACATCATGTGCAGGATAATATTATAATATTACATCCCCCACATCCAAAAGAAGCACTATAGCTAAGTACACACCCAGATTTACAATATATTATAAGATTTCTCATCAAGAATGCAAAGTGGAAGAGGAAACACTATAAAAGCATTAGTAACTTGTCAAAAAATATAAAAAAGCATTCTGCATAATTATATTTATATATTAGATGAAATCAGGGCTTAAAGTCAAAGCCTTAACAGCACAATTAAACAATGAAAAAAGAAAAATATTTAATTGGGGATGAAATGACCGGGGGATGAAGTGACCAGGGGATGAAATGACCAGTCACCTAAACAACACACACAAAAAAGAATTTTTTTTTATTATTTTTACAAACAACAAAACAAACACTCCTGATCCCCATCATTTTTGCCATTGTAGATATTCTAATGAAATGGCTGTCCTCGAATTCTAAAAAAACATATTACATGTGCTACACTACTGTTGAAATAGTTGCTATATGTGTATATCCCCTTCAACACTTTTGAATCCATCAATAACAAAAGCCTGCATAACAATGCTACCCCACAACTAACACAATTTTCTAGCCCTCGGATTTATAAGTCACCTTTATTTTTTGTCTCTTTCATCGTTCAACCGAATGGCCTGAAAACCAATATTATGGAATATGCACAAACTCTTCTTAGGTTTATCATTAGTCGTCTTATTTACCTACATTCCAATGCCCCCAAACACACACACATTTAATATTTTTAAAGAAACTCCCTTTCCCTTAGCAATACACTTTTTGGCTTTTGTATATTCAGTGGAACAGCCAGTATTACAAAACTTTCTTTATTCACAACTTAGCCAACTCTTTACTTATTGATTTTTATTTTGTCAGTCACAACTTTAGAATAACCCATCTTTACAAACTGTCCTATATCCTCATCCTCCAAACACACACACACACACTTTTAATATATTCACTGTGGCAACTTTTAGGACTTTTAATTTTTGCTTTAGAATAAAGGATTACTTCTAGATCTAAATCTAGTCATTAAAAAATTGTGTTACACACACACATGCTTTCAAGAAAGTTATGTCAGCTCTCAAATAGATAAATTTGTACAAATTGCAACAATTAATTTAAAAAAATCATTTTTGGTAAATATAACTGCTGCTATTTCGATCTTGAAAATAGCTTAGTTGTCCTAGGCTTCAGTTTAGAAAGAATAGGTTAAAATCAGTTAAATATTTGTATTTTATTATCTACGGTAAGTGTGAGAATTGATGATTATGAGTGAATGCAAGAGTGGTCAGGACCATGAATTTTATATTGTAGACTGTAGATATATACCAAATACCACTTACTGACTCAAAACTAACTCATGAATTATAAAAACAAAATGAAATGTATGTAGTCCATTGTAGGGCTTTATATTTTTGTTACAGGTGGAGGTATGGGATACTAAAATTCATGGGCTGGGGAGGGGAGTATTAGGATGTATGGCAAGACATAAAAAAAAGGTTCTGAAAGAATCTATAAAATTGTTCAAGATATAAAGAATATTAGGCTTTGTGGGCCAAAAGTGGAGATTCCAAGCAAAAAAGCATTAAATATAGCCTATCAACTATTTCAAAATCAGTATCAGAAATATTATAATTAGCATAATTCACTATGCCAGAAAAGAATCTGGGACAATATATTTTATATTATATATTATATGGTGGTAAGATACAATCAATGCCCAATTCCAATCGACCATTGGATGAGTAAGTACTAGTAGGGTGCCAGGGCTTCAGCACTCAAATCACAGTACACACCTTGTATACATTTTTTACATGTTTCGGATGTTACTTGAGAGTTGAAGATAATTTACGTCCTATTACAAACCTCTCGCAGGTCGATTGTGGATAGAAGCGGGCACGGTATGAATTATTGAATGGCAATACGGTACTATAAATACTTAAAATAGGAATCCGAGACCATCTAGTTCATCTAGAAGTCCAGTCGACCAGTGTTATGAAGACTCTTTATTGCCTAGCCAAATACCGGTAGGCCTACATCAAAATCTAAAGGGTTGACTTCCACTAGAATCTTACCAGATGGATTGCACTGGTGTGCATGTAAGCGCGATATGAAGCTATTACTAGGTTCTAGATCTAACACTAACTAGTAACTAGACTCTAGATCTACTAACTAGATCTAGATCTAGACTAGTCAAGTGATCTTTTTGAAAAGAGACGCCTAAAGAATTATTTTGAAAGGGATTCGTCATTCAAATAAAAAATTGGGAGGTGTAATTGTTTATTATTTAATTGTTCACGTGAATGACCGCTAATTTCATTGTTGTTGTTTTTTTCTATTTCTACATATTTAATACTAAAATACTCAGAAAGATAAATGTACAAAAAGGACAAATATGTACAAATACTCCTTCTTCCCGAGTGCTATTAGAGCATGGAATGGGTTGCCTGAGCCAGTCAGGGAAAACAGTGACTTGGCAGAATTTAAGTCATTGGTTAACAAGCATGACTAGATGCATGACACATAGGACGTAATCATCTTCTTTTATGAAGTAACGTATATATTAAATAAGATAAGAAGATAATGAATCAGTCATTTTATAAAATCAAACGGGAGTTGTAACTATTTTCATAACATTTCGTAAGATCTCTAGATTAATTTTACGTTTTTTAAATGTAATATCAATATATTAAACCTTTTCAGACCTTGCGACCTATAGGACAAATGATCAAAAAGTCATCTGTTTCTGTGACTGACAGTTAATGAACTAGGATGTCATGTGGTCAGCACAACGACCAACTGCCTTTACTTTACCCATCTACTTTAAGTATCACATAATTCTAAATCATTTTTCATTGAGATTCGAACCCGATACCCCTCGGTTCAGAAATCAAGCGCTTTACTACTTGGCCACATCCACCCTAACCCCAACCCTTTATATCAATATATCTAAATTAAAATCTACTTAGTTAGGCCTATCTAATAATAGTTGTGATTAATTTAAGGTCTTATTTTAAAAAAGCAATAATTAAAAACCTTTATGCCCATTATGGCAATGAATTTGTCAAGGATGAATCATTTATTTAAAAAAAAACGAGAGTTAATCGCTTTCCCGGGAAGCATGCTACGAACCATCCCAAATATATGCCAATGAATGCTTATAGTTCAACGGCTACAATGGGCAATGCATATATTATCTTGTATATTACAGAAGTTAACTTTAAAAAAAAAAGAAGATAATTATATCCTACGCATCTCTTGTGTCAATCTAGTCATGCATGTTAATCAATGACTTAAACTCTGCCAAGTCGTTGGTTTTCCTGGCTGATTCAGGTAACCCATTCTATTCTTCAATGGCACAAGGAAAGAAGGAGCACTTTTACAAATTTGTTCTAGCATACGGAATAAGAAATGTGCCTCTATCTTTGTGTCTTTTTCTTTTCTATGTGTAAGTTCTGGTTTAGTGTTTTATGTATTATAGATACTTTACGTTTTATTCTTCTGTCCTGAAGTGTCCCTAAGTTTAGTGATTTTACTAATGGTGTTACTCTAATCAAACTAGAAGGGACGCAATACCAACTCATTCTCAAGGATGACCATTATGTGTAATCCGTTTTTGGTGGTCGGTGTTGATAGGTTGTCTGCTGTACAGGAGAAATTCAGAGGAATACTAGAGGTTAATCTCAGAAAGCTCCAGTACGATGATTCATTTAGTAACGGAAGCCAGCTAAAAATAATACCCCAGGACGTGACAGCCAAACCCAATAGAGACTGGTTTGATGAGAACAAGGTGGAAATTCAAGAGCTGCTAAAGAAAGAGCACAACTGCTATCGTTCTGTTCTTGCAAACCCTAATGACAATGCAGCCAGATCTCTCTATAAAGCTTCTTGTAACACTCTGCAGTTAAAGGTCCGGGAACTATAAAGTAAACCATTGCTTGAAGTTGTACTCTCTTCAAGCGTGCAGGGTTATGCTAACACTGGTGATACACGCTCTTTCTACGAGTCGCTTCTATGTGCCTATAGCTTCAAGACTACGTCTTGGTTAAAATCTTCCTTATGATTCCACTCTTATCTTATACATTGCAGACGTTTCGCTTACTACGCCTCTGACTTCCTCCAACATACTCCCATTGATATCTGTGTTTCTCGTGTCATGTTGCAGACATCTCTGTAGGTTAATCTTGGGTGGCCCTTGGGTCTGACTCCCTCCACATATATATCCATATATATCCCTCTTTTAGACCTTGCGATATATGTCGCATATATATATATGTCAAATAATAAAAAGGTCATCTGTTTTCCATGTCTGACGATTATCGAGGATGTCATGTTGCCAGCACAATGACCAACCGCTTTTACTTTACCAAACTTATGTAACTTATGTCAAGTACCATTTAGAGTTGAATGGACTTGGAAGTGACCTAAAAATCTTGACTTTTAAAATTCCTGTCTCCCCCGAGATGCAAACCCAAGACCATTTGTTATCTATGCAAATCATTTTACCACTCAGCCTTCCAACAAAAAAAAAACATATCAATTTATACTTTTAAAGTAATCTGAAATAATCATGCTCGAAATAACAGAACTCGTAGTCAAATACAGATTGATATTAAAGCCAAATAGACTGTAGTACAGATTTTGAGTCAGTGACCACAACAATCTGTGTTGCCTTTTTACTTTTCCTAACTAATTTTAAGCACCCATTACGGTTATGTAGACTCAGGGGCGTCCAAAGAATCCACGTAAAATGCATTTTTTTTCTGCTCTCTAAATGGTGTGTGTAGTTCTGATTATCTCCATCTCCCATTCAATTCATTACTCGTGAGTGAGTTTGTGTGATTAAAGCAGAAGATGACGGTATAATTTGGCTTTGTAGAATACAACAATTGAGATCCGGACATTTTCACATTTTAGACTAATGCTTGTCGGGCGAAGGACACGACCTGACGTCTTCTAACCATAACCATTATAAATCCCTGTGCCTGTTTCATGTCAGAGTGACCCATGGAGAAACGTAGAAAAAAAAGTTGCTGACAAGATTTGAATATATAGAAAGAGCTGCACATGTACAAGACCAAAATTTATTTTGTAGCTTGGAATATCAATACATCGTAGGCCTACTATATATAAAAAAATGCATAAAGTAAAATTTTAAAAAGTGGGGTACCCCTTTAAAAACTTGCGAATTTGAAATTATTTTAGAATAGATATCTTCTTCAATAACAGTGAAAGTAAATTTCCACTTTCAGACTTAGCGATCTATGTGGCAGATGATGTAAAAGTAATTTGTTTCTGTGACCCACGGTTAACGAGGGTGTCATATGGCAAGAACAATGACCAACTGCCTTTAATTTTCCCAAACTAACGTTAGAGCTGGACTCAGAGGCGCCCTCAATATCCTAAGACCTAAGTTAAAAATGAAATTCTTCAAAAGGATTGAAACGCTTTAACAATCAGCCACCGCGCCTATTTACTAGTAAAATATTTAAACTATTAACTCTTTCTCTCCTGACCGACGATACCAACGTTGATTGCATCAGAATGTGGTAAATAATTACGGAGAGAAAGAGTTAAACAACGGTGAAACATTTAAATAGCTGCAAAACATTCAAAATATCTGATAACAGTGAAACATTTCAATTAACTAATATAAGGCCAAATCATAAAACCTAATATTGAACCAAAACATTCAAAACCTAATAGCACTAATACAGTATGTGTAGCACTGATACAGCCTGACTGTATGAAGCTGATTCGATACAGTCTCACAGAGTAGTGCTGATACAGTCTAACATAGTAGCACTGATTCATTCTCAAAGAGTGCTGATGCAGTCTCACAGAGTACTGATACATTCTCACAGAATAGTGCTGATACAGTCTCACAGAGTACTGATACAGTCTCACAGAGTAGCATTGATACAGTCTCACAGAGTGCTGATACAGTCTCACAAAGTAGCGCTGAAACAGTCTCACAGAATAGCACTGATACATTCTCACAGAGTGCTGATACATTCTCACAGAGTGCTGATACAGTCTCACAGAGTGCTGATACAGTCTCACAGAGTGCTGATACAGTCTCACAGAGTGCTGATACAGTCTCACAGAGTGCTGATACAGTCTCACAGAGTGCTGATACAGTCTCACAGAGTGCTGATACAGTCTCACAGAGTAGTGCTGATACAGTCTCACAGAGTGCTGATACAGTCTCACAGAGTGCTGATACAGTCTCACAGAGTGCTGATACAGTCTCACAGAGTAGTGCTGATACAGTCTCACAGAGTAGTGCTGATACAGTCTCACAGAGTTCTGATACAGTCTCACAGAGTGCTGATACAGTCTCACAGAGTAGTGCTGATACAGTCTCACAGAGTGCTGATACAGTCTCACAGAGTGCTGATACAGTCTCACAGAGTAGTGCTGATACAGTCTCACAGAGTGTTGATACAGTCTCACAGAGTAGTGCTGATACAGTCTCACAGAGTGCTGATACAGTCTCACAGAGTTCTGATACAGTCTCACAGAGTGCTGATACAGTCTCACAGAGTAGTGCTGATACAGTCTCACAGAGTGCTGATACAGTCTCACAGAGTGCTGATACAGTCTCACAGAGTAGTGCTGATACAGTCTCACAGAGTAGCACTGATACAGTCTCACAGAGTAGTGCTGATACAGTCTCACAGAGTAGTGCTGATACAGTCTCACAGAGTAGCACTGATACAGTCTCACAGAGTAGTGCTGATACAGTCTCACAGAGTGCTGATACAGTCTCACAGAGTGTTGATACAGTCTCACAGAGTAGTGCTGATACAGTCTCACAGAGTGCTGATACAGTCTCACAGAGTAGTGCTGATACAGTCTCACAGAGTAGTGCTGATACAGTCTCACAGAGTGTTGATACAGTCTCACAGAGTAGTGCTGATACAGTCTCACAGAGTGTTGATACAGTCTCACAGAGTAGTGCTGATACAGTCTCTCAGAGTAGTGCTGATACAGTCTCACAGAGTAGTGCTGATAGAGTCTCACAGATTGCTGATACAGTCTCACAGAGTAGTGCTTATACAGTCTCACAGAGTAGTGCTGATACAGCCTCACAGAGTGCTGATACAGTCTCACAGAGTAGTGCTGATACAGTCTCACAGAGTAGAGCTGATACAGTCTCACAGAGTAGTGCTGATACAGTCTCACAGAGTAGCGGTGATACAGTCTCACAGAGTAGTGCTGATACAGTCTCACAGAGTAGAGCTGATACAGTCTCACAGAGTAGTGCTGATACAGTCTCACAGAGTGCTGATACAGTCTCACAGAGTAGTGCTGATACAGTCTCACAGAGTAGTGCTGATACAGTCTCACAGAGTAGTGCTGATACAGTCTCACAGAGTGCTGATACAGTCTCACAGAGTAGTGCTGATACAGTCTCACAGAGTGCTGATACAGTCTCACAGAGTAGAGCTGATACAGTCTCACAGAGTAGTGCTGACAGTCTCACAGAGTTCTGATACAGTCTCAAAGAGTGCTGATACAGTCTTCACAGCTATGAGGAGCATGCATGGGACCACCACTAGCAAAGTCCTGTCAATGAAGTTTCAACCATCACAGAGAATCTTTCTTTTAAATTGCTTGGGAGAATTAGTGGGAGTGACCACTGACGGTGCAACAGGTATGGTTGACAGCAAGAGTTATTAGCAAAGTTGTTTAGTAAAGTTCATTAAAGTTTCTGTGTATTGATCAAGTTGTTTAATTGTTTAATTCGATAATTACAGCGGAACATCAGAACACCTAGACGCCTCGAGAAGGTAGTTGTCAAAGAGTTATAATTAATATATAACAGGAAAGCTGTAACATATTTTGGGAATGTGATTGTTACTCAGATACGTGGCAGATTTCACGGACAGACACCCAGTCGCTTATGCCAGGTCTAACTTCAAGTGCAAACGACAAAGAGTTAGACTCCCTATAGTTCTAATGACCAGAATGAGGGTCATTTGATCTCTATGGTGAATGAAATTCTTTGAACAGGCGGTGGCCCAACGCATACTCCTCTGCCAGCTGTTCATCAATAGTAGCAGTAACGAACGGAAGGCGCGGTGGCTGAGCGGTAAAGTATTGGCTTCGGAACTGTGGGTCCCGGATCTTTGGGCGCCTCTGAGTCCACCCAGCTCTAATGGGTACCTGACATTAGTCGGGGAAAAGTAAAGGCGGTTGGTCGTTGTGCTGGCCACATGACACCTTCGTTAGCAGTTAGCCACAGAAACAGATGCCCTTTAAATTATCTGCCCCATAGATCGCGAAAGGGGAACTTAGATGCTATTGTATATGATGGTGAGCATAAAACATTTCCCTATCATGGGAAATTATTATGAGATAGGTCCCTATTGTTGTAGACGGTCGTTGACTTGTATCACCAAACTGCCAGTAGACAACTAAACCGTTGTTGTCGAATTTTATTTTAACTTGTAAAGCTTTAAATAACTTGAATAACTTCTTTTGTGGACTTTTGTTTTTAGAACTTTTACTACCATAAAAACAAATTGAACTCGAAATGTTGAAATGCATTAAATATATTAGACTCGAGTAATAATATACAATGATATTCTGAACAAAATTGAACTCACTACTCTTCCTTTCAGTGTTGCGTTCTGGAGTTGTCTGTGGCCACCCAAGACAGTTGACGACAATACTGCGCCTTATCTTGAATCATTCACCACTGCATAGCTAACCTCTTCCCACTGTCACCATAAAACACACACACACACATACATACACATACAGTACACATACAGTACACATACAGTACACATATAACAGGTATGACAGTGCCCGTACTGAAACTCCCATGTCATGTATTATCTTATATAATCCAGACGTTACTTCAAAAAAGAAGATGATTACGTCCTACGCGTCATGCATTTAGTCATGCATATTAACCAATGACTTAAATTCTGCCAAGTCACTGGTTTTCCTGGCTGGTTAAGGCAACCCATTCCATGCTCTAATAGCACTAGGGGAAAAGGAGCATTTGTACATGTTTCAGGGGTACCCCAATACGCTCTACTAAGCCTCAACGATTACCGTGAAAGTACACCACTCAACGTAGTTGACCACTTTACACATCACATTTCTGGGAAGCACGTTATTCAGTTTCAAGAGAAGTTGATGACCGTCTTCTTAAGGCTAGTAGCCTTTTGGACGCCTCCAAGCAGGGCCGGTCCTAACAATTGCGGGGCCCTATGCGAAACTGATTGCGAAACTGATTGCGCGGGGCCTAGTCTGGGTGGGAATAAGGATAATAAGTGAAAATTTTGTATAAGAAAAAAAAACGACTTTGAATTATATTCATTCTTTACTAAGTACAAAATTGCGATCAAATTAACTTTACTTTACAAACCTTGCAACCTATGACATATTTATATGCCAGTGACTATAAAAGTAAATAAAGTATTGGACCTTCCGATTAAGGTGAACATTCGCCCGATTATTACACGAAAGCTAACAATGCCTTTTTCTTTTAGCACGCGTAGGATTGGCGTTTTCCGCAATGAATGACACCCACACATGACAATTTTGTCTATTTTTCACGAAATTTTTATGAGTTTTAATGAGATTTTAATAAATTTAGGAGATTTCCAGGAATTTTTCGTATATATTTTGCAATTTAATAATTACACATAGAATTAGCGCTGGGCCTATGAAAGCGCGGGGCCCACTGCCACCGCATAGGTTGCAGTGGCCTAAGACCGGCCCTGCCTCCCAGCCAGAGTGAAGCGCAATAAATCGCTCCAGCTGCCTACAAAAATCAATGTTTACCAAACAGTGATTTTCAAATTTTTGTATTCTTCTGAGACCTGGGTGCTCTATGGAGGGCATCTAAAGATCGTTGAACGCTTCCACAAACTGTGCCTCCGCTTCAGAATGGGCATACGCTGACAGGACCACCTTACAAATAACTATGTTCTGCTGGAGGCTGGTGTGGACAGTACAGAATCACTATTTACACTTCGACAGCTGCGCTGGCTCGGATACATAACCCGCATGGAGGAAGACCGCATGACAAAAGTAACAGAGGTGACCCACGTAAGCGCTATAAAGGTCAACTAGGGCAGGGGTTCTCAACTTGTGGGTCGCGACCCACTTGGGGGTCGATTGACGATTTGCCAGGGGTCACCTAAGACCATCATAAATAAGGATTGTTATTGTCTATTCTTCTATTGCTGTGTGTGTCTATTGGGGGGGGGGGTCGCGGCAGATTGGTATATTGTAAAAAGGGGTCGCCGAGCTTAAAAGGTTGAGAACCGCTGAACTAGGACATCATTTTGCCTTAAACTGGCATAGACAGATGAAAGTAGCTGGCAGCAAATGGCCTCTGCAAGAGATGGAGAGCGCCCACGAAGGCCGCGGGACGCACAATTGAGACGCAGAGGAAAACCTTTGTAGAAGATAGGCGCATCAGTTGTAAAGAAAACTTAAATAGACCCCGGCAGACAACGGATGATTTTATGTGTGTTTACAAGAATATTAAACCAGAAGAACAGAAATACGTAATCTATTTATAAACAAACAAGTATAATGCCTTCTTACAGACAAGAATTAGGGAAAAACAATCCCTTTAATATTTTAAAAAAGTATTTGATTAACAAAAAGTTTTTTTTTTTTTTTTTTGGCTTTTATATAATTCAAACATATTTTAAAACAAGATTTAGGGGTAGGCAGTGTTAAGTTGTTTTTTACTAGTGCTGTACTGTGTACAGTTGTTTAAAGCTCCTTTAGACCCTTGGCCAAAGGAAACTGCTTCTTCCATAGGCCTTGTGTTAATAGAATAAAGAGCCTACATTCAGAGTAAAACAATAAGTGTAAGATTACACATTTATAACATTGAACGACCACATACACTTATGCACCTCAACATCCCATTTTCTTTTTTAAAAAAAAAACACAGATAAACATAAACAGCAAATCACACGATGAACATACAAACACAAAGAATGTGAAATGTGTGACATTTAAAAACAAACATAAAAGAGTTCAGTTGGGAACATGGTCACTGAATTTTATTTTCTAATTTATTGATCCAACAGAAACAGTCGAAAATAATTTAATTTCACATCGAGTCTACTTTTCTCCAAATGAATCTGTTCAAAATAGTGTTATTCTGTTTTTACAGTTCAAAGTCTGATCAAAATTGTTGCTGACTTGAGAGAGACACAAAATCTCTCCATGAATGGTTTGGGTTCTGTTTCCTTGACCTTTCAATATCTCGAATCAATTTGTCTGTGCTCCTGTAGGTCCACGAGCTGTTGTTTGTCCACCATTTTGAATTGATCCAGTGTGGATACTGACCTGTATAAGATGGATACTTTAGAGCTGTTGGAGACATATATAATGGTGACGTCTTTAACGATCTGTAATATTGCAAGGAAAAAAAACAAAGATTATGAAGCTGATTTAAACCATATTTTGAGAAAACATTTCAGTTTGTGGTCATCACTGTAATGTGTGATTAAACGCAGACAAAAGATTGGATACACCTAGTCCTAGAAGAAACGAGATATTTATTTAATAAACTATTGCCAGGGAAACGAATGTCTTGGTAGAATTTAAGATTGACCTGGGGACGCGCATGACTTTTTTTTTGAAGTAACGACTGTATTTTATAAGATAAGATGAGAAAATAGCATTACCCACCGGCTACGCCGAGTTATTTGTTCAGATATGTGACGTGGCAACGAGCTATTGGTCTAGACTTCCCACAGGGCAGGTCAATGTTCTGGCCTTCTCTAATGATTAGTCTTGTTTCATACCCTGCCAGCTGAAGTTGTGGAGTTGTCATGGATGAATGTGTGTATGTATGTATAATCTATTTTTACAATCTGCGCGAATGTGTGTTGTTTGTTAGAGAGAGACTAGCGTGTGTGATATGCAGTAAAGCTGATTAAAGTTTATGTGTTTGATCTAGTGGTTTCATTGTTTTATTTCGTTAACTAGAACAGAACCAGGGACACCTAGACGTATCGAGACCTAAGGTAGATTCTATCGAGTCATTATTATAAATATAATAGGAAAGCTGTGACAGTAGTGCTGCAGTGCATCCTGTATTAGGCAGTTTTTCGAAGAGCCTTTGTAGGTCTTAACTAAAGGTGGTCGTACCTACACAATTATACGAGGTAGTGCCACAAGATTTTGGGAAACTTTAAAATACTCGAGATTTATAAAAAAAAAAAAATCAAGCACCATCGAATGATTATTTCCAGTAGCATACATTAGAGCAGGGGTTCTCAACCTGTGGGTCGCGACCCCCTTGGGGGTCGATTGACGATTTGCCAGGGGTCGCCTAAGACCATCGAAAATATGGATTGTTATTGTCCATTTTTCTATTGCTGTAAGTGTGTGTGGAGGGGGGTCGCGTCAGAGTGGGGGATTGTAAAAAAGGGGTCGCCGAGCTTAAAAGGTTGAGAACCGCTGCATTAGAACGTACCTGACTTTGTGGGAGCACAGTTTGAACATTACAATCACCATTAAACTGACACATACAAATGCAAATACCAACGCAAGTGTGATTAAGATTATTGAGTTGTCTTCCATGTATGTTGATGAATTGGATACTAAAAAAAAAAAACAATAATAAATAAAAGTAAGACTATATCCTCCGTGTATAAACTAGAAACTAAAAATATCTTCATTAACACAAACACACACACACACACACACAATAAGATTGACGCCAACGCCTATAGCAGAGCAAGAGCTTTTCTATAGAGAAATATCTGCAGTTAATTCATTACTATAGTTTAGTGATGTATGGAATAAAATCGACATTAAGACGTTAGATTACACTTTTTTTAAATTGTAACTTAGATCTATATAGTAAGACCAAAGATGGGATGTGCTAGACCAGTGATGCCCAACATAAATCGACCTGCGGGCCATTTTAATTTCCGACACTGATGTCGCGGGCCAGGTAAAAGAAAAGTTAAAAAAACGAAATGAAATTGACCTGAAACTTTTTTTTTTATTAGAAACCAGTGGATCTAGTACTTTCATTAATGGGATATTATTATCTTTTTTTTTTTTCGTGCGTCAGAAAACGACTTCATTTCTTTACTAAAAATATGAGCAACAGTGTAAGCTAGCTTTACCAACGACTCATTTCCTTGTCTCTTTTTGGTAAATATTAACATTAATCTTCCAATCTCTAGACTTTATTTAACAATCTTTTTATTCGAAAGACGTCAAATTTGTTTTATAATGCCGTTTATGTGCGTTTCTTTTTTTTTTTTAAACAGCCACACTTTATTTACAACTCAAATATATTAGCTTATCATCATGTTCTACCAAAAAGTAAAGGTCCTTTCACTTTTTTTCTGGGGGGGGGGGGGGGTAAATTCTACATGAAGAGTCCAATTTCATAAACGCACAAATGTCAATGATAACAATCAATCGGAGAAAAATTGAGGCCACTAACGTAGGTAAATGACATTTTTTCAACCTTTTCTTTATGAGGGGGAAGTAGCGAATTTTCTACACTTCGTGCCGACATTTCGGCGGGCCGGATGGAACCCCTTCGCGGGCCAGATCTGGCCCGCGGGCCGGATTTTGGGCATCACTGTGCTAGACTAGATCTAGAGCAACGTCAGGTTAGGAAAATGTATTATAAGAAAAAAAACAACAAAGTGTCGGCTAACAATAGAATTTTTTTTTTACTGTGAAATCAAAACAGACATTTTCTCTACACCAGGGCCGGACTTAAGCATAGGCTAACTAGGCAGCCGCCTCAGACCTCTGATTGGTGGGGGCTCCGCACAGGAATGTGACAGGATTCTTTATGATCCTTTCGAGAGAAGAAATAGTGACACCTGTATCAATTTTATTGTTGGAGTACACTTTATCTTACCTTTACCTATTCCTTAGTTTGTTGGACCGTTGGGGCACCAGGCAAGATTTGTCGACCGTCTTTCTCCATTCCTCCCTTTTTTTTTTTTTGCCTTGTTTAGAACCTCTCTCAATGGCAGTACACTAGGCTTTTAATAAATTGCTCACTTTTATTCTTTTTTTTTCGCTATTTTTTTATTTTTTCTATTTCATTTGGGGCCACCAAATTCAATTTTCCTAGGGCCTCCAATCTTCTAAGGCCGGCCCTGTCTACACATATGTGTATTACTTTAATCAAGAAAAATTATCAAAATTGGAATGATAGTGTGTGTGAATGAGTTATCATTGCTCGCGTCAAATAGATTTACTTAAATTAGTCGGATGATTGAAAAAAAAAATTACTAATTGGTCATTTTAAATGTTTAGATAAGAAAATGGCAATGAAACTTGCCTAGGCTATAAGGCAGTGGTTCTCAACCTTTTAGGCTCGGCGACCCCTTTTTACACCCCCCCCAACACTCTGCCGCGACCCCCCCCCCCACCCTTTTCCGTATACACACACAGCAATAGAAGAATGGAGAGAAACAATTCATTTTTTCGATGGTCTTAGGCGACCCCTGGCAAATCGTCAATCGACCCCCAAAGGGGTCGCGACCCACAGGTTGAGAACCCCTGCTATAAGGACATCAAGGATGTACCATAAACGATGACTCATGTCTAAAGTAGTATTTTGGCTGATCTATCTGCTGTCATTTATCTATGTGAATATCTCGGGACTAAATCAAGTCTTGAAGTATCGCCTACAAGAACAATTAATTATTTTTAATATTTAAGATAAGAAGAAGACGGTATTTTGAAAAATGCATTTCCTATCAAAGTTTGTGGGCCACACGTATAGATATGCTTATAATAAATCTACGTTTCTAACAAGAAATAAAACTAAAAAATACTTTAAAAAAAAAAAAAAGCTTATACGAAATGTAATGATATCAATTAGGTTGGATCAGCCCTGTAATTAAATTTGTAATAGACCTAGAGTCTAGACTAACAACAATTAATTTGTGCGAATAATACTATTTTTACCAATTGTTTTTGTTTAGCGCTATTTCAAGCTTTTAGCTTTCTCAATACACTATGACCCTATCACTTGTCTGGACCAGTTGGGAAAATGGAGGGGCGGGGAGAGAAAGAAAATGATATCTGGGAAGAAAGACTTGAATTCGAACTCGCCTTCTCGGGCAGACGTACTAACCACTCTGCTAATGAGGTACTTATGATCAGAGAAGGCTGTATAGTTTTTTTATACATTGTTTATTACATTTTAGAGCGGCGACCTATAAAGGTAACTAACTCAACTTAATTAGTTAATTCACTAATTGGTAATTTTTTTTTAAATTGATTCTTGTGTTGTCAGGTAAAAGAAATAAGTATGCAAAATTTCAGCTTGATCCGAGATTGGATGTGGGAGAAATAATGTGAACAAACTTTTTACCAGACAGACAGACAGACTGAGTTGATATAAGCTTTGTAAAAATATATACATATGAAAAAAAAAGTACGTTTTAAAACAACCTGTAGTTATATCAGTCGTTTGAGAATCACTGACACACACTGGGACTTCTGGAAGCCATTTGCCATTGACACACGTCACCTGAGAGAAGTTTGAAACATATTGAGATTATAAATGTTATTACACAGCATGGAATATATTTATTTTACATCAAAAAGCTTACTCCTACGTAGTACATTAACATTTTAACATAGCTGAGTAACAACATTGGTAAGCGTGGGAAGCGTGGTCGAGAGGCTAAGTGCGCTTGAACTTGGCTTGTCTCGGCTACCTAGAATGAGATTCGACACCCGACTCGGGCAGAGTTGCGTTTACTGAGCGCCTGAAGGCAGCACGGAAAACCAACTCCTAGATACCCCCCCCCCAACTGGTCCACAAATGAGATTGTACCAAAGCGCTCTGAGTATGCTATAAGCATGAAAGTAGCGCTATATAAAAGCTATAATAATATAATAATAACTCACTCATCCTAGAGACTATTCAGGACAAAGTCTTAAAAAGTATAGTAGCAATAATACATAAAACAATAAGTCATAAGTAACACATACTAAATCATAATACACCTTTAAAGGCACATTCCTCGTCCCATTTGCTAGGACAAATTTTTACAAATACTCCTTCTTCCCTAGTGCTATTAGAGCATGGAATGGGTTGCCTGAGCTAGCCAGGAAAACCAGTGACTTGGCAGAATTTAAGTCATTGGTTAATATGCATGACGCGTAGGACGTAATCATCTTCTTTTTTAAATAAATAATAATAAATAATAAATAATGACACAATGACAGCTGTAAAGATATAGTATGTGCTTGTATTTTAGTGTATAGGATACACAGAAATGAAATCTTGAATCTTTCAATATCTTCTTATCTTATATAATACAGACGTTACTTCAAAAAAAGAAGATGATTACGTCCTACGCGTCATGCATATTAACCAATGACTTAAATTCAGCCAAGTCACTGGTTTTCCTGGCTAGCTCAGGCAACCCATTCCATGCTCTAATAGCGCTAGGGAAGAAGGAGTATTTGTACAAATTTGTCCTAGCATATGGGATGAGGAATGTGCCTTTATCTTTGTGTCTTTCAGAGTATTTTATTAAATGTCAACAATATTTAGATCCAAAACGTCCGTTGAAAAAAAAAAATAAGGACCACCATGTGAAAACGGCGTCACCAAAACGTCCTGCTTCGATTAACGTATCCCGAATCTCGCGACAACTAGCATAGGACACAAGAAAAACTGGTCGCTCCAGTCATCGATATGTGGATGCAATCAAGTGTAACCTCAAAGCAGTGGGCATCGGTGTTGTCGATGTCGACTACGAGGAAGGCATAGCCCTAGACCGCACTATGTCGAGACAGATGTTAATAAAGAACACAACGGGCATGAAAAAGCATAGGCCTCAGCTCTGAATGAAAAGTGAGCCAAACGAAACATGTGTTCATCTACCAGCAAAACAAATGCGACCTTTACCTGGCACTGTATTTGAATGCGAGTGTCTCTCCAAAAACCTGGCTATCAAGATAAAATGTCGAAATAACCATTTCCAACATAAGCCACTGTTTCGTCTTATCATCATGAGTAGCCTACGTAAAAAAGAAAAATGGTAGCAGTACTCCACAGGTTGAGAACCACGCAAATGTAAACTATTTACATGGCCAAGGGACTCTTTTCAGTGTTAACGCGTTTAGGAAAATTGGGCCGAAACGATGTGAGTTGTCTCCACAAAATCAATTTAGTCAATTTCAAAAAAACAATTCCAGACTCACGAGGAAATTATTTATAAACATTTTTGAAATGTGAATGTGTTGCGAGCCTGTGTGAGATTTCAACTTTAGGTTATTCCTTGAATCCCTTGTGTACATGGCCAGTGGTTAAGCGGTCAGTGTGTTAGTGTGTATGAGAGGGTAGAGACTTGGAGGTAGAGAGAGACAGAGAGGAGTTTTTGTTGTTAGAGACCCTCTAAAGCAGCGGTTCTCAACCTTTTATGCCTGGCGACCCCTTTCTACAATCCCCCACTCTGCCGCGACCCCCCCACCCCCAACACACACACATACAGCAATAGAAGAGTAGACAATAACAATCCATGTTTTCGATGGTCTTAGGCGACCCCTGGCAAATCGTCACTCGACCCCTAAGGGGGTCGCGACCCACAGGTTGAGAAACCCTGCTCTAAAGGTTGAATAAATTAATTCGTTGTTTAAAGACTACGACGCGTTAAACTGCAGTGGTTGTATGTTATGGAGTGTGTGTGTGTGTGTGTTTCTATGGTGACGGTGGGAAGAGGTTAACGATTGGTTGTGAATGATGCAAGATAAACGGCGTCGTCGTCAGCGGTCTTAGATATGACAGACGACTCTTGAACGCCAGACTGAAAAGGCGTGTGACTGTAGTGAGTTAGATTTTGTTCAGAATATCATTTTAGATTATGACTAAAGTCTACTATAGTTATTGCATTTCATCTCAAGTTGACTTTGTTTATATTGTAACTTTTGTTCCCCTGGCAATCAAATCATTAAATAAGAACAATCTGGTATAAACTTTGTCACATGTAAATTATGAGTGAGTCTGGTGTGAATGTACACTTTGGTTTCTTATAGTTATAATGTTTTTTGTTTGGTGTAATGCACAAATTGTAAGACAAATTTCATTACGGATAATAAAGATTATTATTAGTATTATTATTATTAATAATAAAAGTTATATTTAGGTATGTTCACAATGAAGTTATTCAAGTGGTTAAGTTGTCTACCAGCAGTTTGGTGCTACAAATCGACCATCCACACCTTTGTACCTTTGCGATCTATAGGGCAGATGATGTAAAGGGCATCTGTTTCTGTTGCCCAAGGCTAATGAGGGTGTCATGTGGCCAGCACAAAGACCAACCGCCTGTACTTTTCTCAAACTAATGCCAGGTACCCATTAGAGCTGGGTGGACTCAGATGTGCCCTAAAATTCCAAACGTGAATTTCCCCAGTCTTCACCAGGATTCGAACCCGGGGTCCCAGGTTCGGAAGCCAAGCGCTAAACCACTCAGCCTTCGCGCCGTTATTTAGGCCTAGTTTACAATAAATAAAGTAGTGTTGTAACCCTGCCTTGCACCAGTGCTTGAGGTGCGCGCTAGTGCGCACTAGTGAACGTAAACAGGAAGAGACTAGAATGGAGAGAAGAACAGTGCATCAGGGATTGTGAAGAGTCTGAATGTTTGGGAAACTAAGAGGCCAGCTTTTGTGCTTCCTGAAGGTTGTAGTAGGGACCTGGAGCGAAGCGGGGAAGGCTGTCGTTGGCCCACATTCGGGTTAAGTTGCAAAGGACTGGTATACTTAGTAGCAAGACTCTGAGGAAGCTGAAGGATGAATCGTCATGTTATGTGTTTACCCTAGTGAATAAACACAACTATTATTTCCTGTTAAACTGTGTTGAGTTGCATGCCTATTCGTTGAGTGCCTAGCCGAGAGTTGCAACAGTATATTTCTTTAGAAATAAACATATTTACCTTTGAAGGACCTTTTATTGTGTAACCTTTTGAATAACAAATAAGCGTGACCACTGTCCCCTCTTTGGTATCATACGTACTGGGAACTAACGAGTTCACATTTTCAGCTGTGACGATGTCCAACTGTTGTGAAGCCAACACAGAACACATCAATAGCGACTATATGAAAACAACACAACTCATCTGTGGAACATGTTTGTAGTTATTATAAAATACGCCGAGGTTAAGAATTTGTACGATAAACATACTGTCGATAAAGTAGAGCGTATATCACATATTCAATCTACTTCTCTGTGTCATAGAAGTTGATCTTGTTATTCATGTATCGATCAAAAATACAACCATCTGTTACATTTGTCTATTGAGTGATTTTCCTACTGTAAACATACTCAAAATTTGTTATCTTTAAATGAATGTTTTGATTGAATATTAACTTCGTGATAACATTAGTATTAGGGGAATACCCCATGGATCGGTTTCAATGATTTTCAGTTCCCTCTTACAGCGGTCTGAATCAGTGTAACAGTCGCAAGAGTGAGCACATGTGTAGTAAAGAATAAACTCAAAACAAGTACATGACTGAGGTCATTAAAATTGACATTTGGAACAATATGAACATGGAGAGTGTAGATTAACTTATCACCAACTGCCAAATTCCCCTTGTCCATTTAGTACGTAATCTTATAGAAATAACTCTAGTGTCTCTGTCTTTTGACTCAAAGGGTGTCTGTCTGCTGTGCAGACAGCTTAGGTTAAATTTGACCATGTTTGACTATGGAGTCAAGAAGCTTGCTGTAGCATTCTTACTCTCCCGCCTCGACTCCTACAATTTTGTGCCGGTGGGCACACCAGGTGGCGAATTCCAGCTACCCGTCGCCTCAGCGTGGCCCTCCGGTGGAAACGTCTAGTGGGTGGAAACTAGATAGACTTCCCTGGGTGAGCTGTTGTTGTTTTTTTTTCTCTCACTCGGGGTTGGGATGGAAAGAACGCCCGGAACCCAGTCCAAAAAGTCCGCCACGCCGTTCATCAGACCCGTGGCTGGAGTGGCTTTCCTTGCACGGAATTGTGGCGGTTACAGTATAGGAATATGAGACAAGCTCCCCGCAGTTAGCACTGTTCTCGGCCACTTGTAGCGAGTGGACCCAGGACCGGGGACGGTGCGCTGTGTACAGTCACGGCACAGTCAACCGATATGGCCGTCTACCGTTGGGAGCCCTCAGACAGGACAGGGGTGAAGAGCCCCATGTCCAGGCCTGGTGGTTGGATAAAAGCCTTTCTAACCATCAAAGGGATAATGGCGCCTACTGGACTTCACTGAAGGTTGCGAAGTCTCTAAGTTGTTCGGATTTAGAGATCAACAAATCTAGACGCTTCTATGTGAGTGTAAGAGAATCGATCCACACTTTTTAAAATCAGGGAATCTATAACAATCAAATGTGATAGTAATTTAGTGCACTGATCACGTCATATGTGTCTCAGGGGACTCTACTCTTCATAAACTTAGCACTTATGGTTGGGCCGAGTTTTTCTATCAAAAAAAAGACTGCGGCCCATTTCAGCACAAGGACTATGGATTGAAACTCGTTCCCCATTGAGCTCAGAAAACTTTCAGTCTTCAGTAAATTCAAGAATGATATAAAGACCCACATATTCAAAACTAATTTAGATTACTTTGCCATTTAAAAACTTTTTTTTTTATTTCTGCTATGTTCTCATTGGGTCTGGAGCCTATATTATGTTTGTTAACAGCACTTTATTATTAAATTATTTTATATACATCGATGTGCGAATTTATTTTAAAAAAGACACACACAAACATATATTTTTAAAAAAAATTATAGACTTTCCTTCATAAAAGAAAATTACGGTCTTTGCGTATCAAAGTGTTCATCTTGTGGTGCCATGCTAGAGACAAACTCTGCTAACCCTGTGAATAGAGTCTATGTAAAGAAAGTAGTTTCTTATACCACCCACAAACACAAAGCGCCAATATCAACTGAAGCTTAAAGAATTGTTTATTTAGTGATTACGTCAGAATCTCACGTGTTCAAGATCACGTGACAATGTATCTTTTGCTATTAATAGGTCTGGGTCTGAACTTTATTTGAGAACAATACTTGATTTCATATTCGTTCATTGTTTACTAATTGTTTTAAAGTTGTTGGCCTCCTTCAGTCGTAGAACGACTATGGTTCATCTCGAACACTTTTTCATGTGGCTGTGACACCCCCGTCTACAAATATCGCAGGTTAAGTCGGCTTTCACTTTGGTAATAGAGGAGCTGGCCTTTTTCCCTATGGCACGCTTTTCTTCAACAGCTGAGGCCCATTTTTTTTCGCCGTCCGTAACTTTCTTGGTCACTGTCTCTCTCCATCTAGTGCGGTCTAGAGCTATGTCCTCCCAATGGTCAGCATCGATGTTCACTGATTTGAGGTCCCGCTTTACTACATCCACGTAACGGAGGTGGGGGCGACCAGTTTTTCTAGAGCCAGTCGCGAGTTGTCCGTAGAGAATGACTTTCGGGATGATTTTAAAGTTATAGTTAGCCAATGGTTGCGTTTGATCGGTAGTGACTTTAGTCTGTTTACCACTGACCTCTAGTGTCTATTGGTCGCTAGCTGTTATTGTCTAATTGCCAATTGGTTTAGAGGTGGGTAACTTAGTTTAGTTTGAATTGTTTCGGTACTATTTGTGTGATCGTATACCTGCAGTAATGCCCAACGTAATTCCACCAGCGGGCCATTTTCGTTTCCGACACTCGTGTCGCGGGCCACATGACCGAAAATGTACCAAAAAAAAAAAAAACGAAATGAACTTGACCTGAAACAATTATATTGGATCTCTTTAATGGATATTTGAAGTTGATCTTTGGTTTTACGCGTCGGAAAATGGCTTCCCGTCTCTACTTCATATGTGAATATCAATTATCATTGTAGCTATTTTCCACCGTCTCATTTTCTGGTCTCTTTCTGGTAAATACTCCCATCGATCCTACAATCTCTAGGCGTAGCTTAACAATCTTTTATTCGCGGCTCAAAGCAAGAATGGCGTCATATTTGTTTATATAGCCGTATATAGGTTTACTTTTTTTTAAAACAACCACACTTTCTTTACAAATCAAATATTTAGGATTATTATCATTATTATCATGGCGGGCCGAATAGAACCACGTCGCGGGCCGGATCTGGCCCACGGGCCGTATTTTGAGCATCACTGGTATACCTTATAGTTCGTTCCGCAACTATTTAAACGCATGTATTCCATCAATTTATATTCTACAAATCTGTTAAGAGCTTAGAAAAAATATAGTAGAACTGAAGGAAAGGATATTTTCTCGTTTGAAAAGAAAGAAAATAAACTCAAAACAAGTGTTAGGCTTCAAACTGTATTCACGTATCAGATTATTTAATAAAAAAAAACCCAGTACAAATATTAAAAGTGTTCAAATACATATAGGTAAGTGAGAGTCAGTGTTGGTCAACGTTTAAGGGAGATCATTTTCATGTCAGACACACAGGAAATACAAAAGTTTCAAACAAAACTCATTCTAAAAGTTGTGTTTATATTATAGCATGGCTGTAGATATTATAGATGTATGTAGATAGAAAAAAACATGTACAAATGTAAACAGATTAGATCTGCTATTTACAATGAAAAAACAAAATATATTTTAAAGAATGGGAAAGTGATTAATAAAATAAAAAGTCGAATTGAAGAGTGCCAGGGTCAAAGTTTATAACGCTGGAGTGGATGTCATACAAACAACAGTGCAGCCCTTAATGAAATCCTGAAGATCACCAACACTGACTACTTCAAGTCACAGTGATGCACCAACAAGGAGTGCTGGAAGTCCTAGATCTACAATGAGCTTGGATTGGCTTGGGTCGTATTGGCCGCTGACTGATTGATATATTGCAGAAGTAAAATCCTAGCCGGCACCAGACGATCTTCTGGAATCTGACACCTGCTTCTTAAAACCTAGATTAATGGACACAATATAAACATTTCAAATATGATGAATCGATACTTTCTATCATGTTAAACCTAGGAAATCATTACAATAAAACATAGGAAATCATTACAATAAAACATAGGAAATCTTTACAATAAAACCTAGGACGTCCTAGGAAAGCATTAATATAAAAGCTAGGAAATCATAAGGCCTACAATAAAACATGTTAAAAGTAATCGACACAGCTACTATTGATCAGCTGTTAAAGTAATCAATTAGTTTAAAGAATTAGTTGTAGACGGCTTTAAAAAATAGTTGTTCAATTTTAATTAATTGTATATACTTTCGATCTCATTATCAACTAGGGCAGTACGAGTAGTGTCGTGAATTTGTTTATTTTGATTGTCACCCCTAGTGTTTGTTTACATTTGTTAGATTGTGTACTGACCTTTACTATGTGTGTAGTTATTTTCGTCATTCAGTGTAATAAAGCTTAAGATGTAACATGTTTTGTGTGTGTCTTATGTTAAAGTACGACAAGTATCCAATAATGTTAAATAATGTTAAAACGAAAACTTAAGGTTCCTTGACATTCCTAACATTAGCAGCCATCTTTATTTCGTTTGGAGGCGCTGTGGCTGAACGGTAAAGCGCTTGACTTCCGAACCTAAGTCACAGGTTCGAATCCCGGTGAAGACCATGATTTTTAATTCAGGATCTTTGGACGCCTCTGAATCCACCCAGCTCTAATGGGTACCTGACATTAGTTGGGGAAAAGTAAAGGCGGTTGGTCGTTGTGTTGGCCACATGATATCTTCGTTAACCGTGGGCCAAAAAAAAACAGATGACCTCTACATCATCTGCCCTATAGATCGCAAGGTCTGAAAGGGGAACTACTTTTTTTCGTTTCAAAGGCAATGTTTGTAAAATGTTTTACATGTTTCGGATGTTCCTTCAGAGTTGAAGATAGTTTACTTCCTAGTCCAAACCTCCCGCAGGACAACGGGGGATGGGAGCGGGCAGGGTTTGAACCCGTGACCATCGATAAATCCAAACAACAGTCCAGCGCGCAAACCGCACGACCAGGCAGCCATCCAAGGTCTCACCAGCCACATGTGTGTGTATGTGTGTGTGCATCTTTACACGCATGTGTGTTTTGTAAAGTGTGGTCAATAATTAATTTTGTACCTACGCGTATTGATACTGGATATATTATCTATAAATAGAAAAGTGGAGCTAACCTGAAGAACACTGTCAATGGTAACCATTCTGTTGTCTCCCTGAGGCAAAACAATTCTTCCCGTGTATCTGTTATAGATAGATCCAACATACAGCAGCCCTTCATTCTCGACTGCTTCAGTTACAGAATGGAAGACAGAACCTATGAACGAAGAAAATAGTAGAGTGTATTTCATAAATGAATTACTTCCCTCATTTACTGTAAGATTAACTCGGCCACAGTCTGCATAGTATTTGAGTCCATTGTTTTTAAGTCTCTATTAACCCTTTAAACGCGTGTGGTAGATTAGCCTCTACACATCAGAATTGTAATTCCATTTTGTATGCACTCATAGTTAAAACAGCTCATCACTTTAAGGGTTAAGGTGACCAGATATTTGGGGAGCGAAAGCGGGACAAATGTTGATCAAGGGACGTAAAAAAGAACAGGCTAAGATTTTGAGTAATATTTCAACAACATATAGAGACGTTATTGCAACACATCACAATGTACACACACACATTTTACACACAATGTAAGCCTTCTGCATGGAATATTGTTGCAATGCTGTGTAAAAACTGCAGTCACAATTCAGTTACACGGGTTTTCATAGAAGCTTTTGATTATGGTGGGGCACTCTCTTGTGAGAAGAGATACGATTTCAAAGCAGGATATAATTTAAATTTTAAATACTCTCTCCACCGAATGCTTCAGAACTAAACACTTGGTCTGTCCAAGACCTGAGTTCTGCTCTATTCTAAATCAAGTTTCATTTTTTTTTTTAAAGATTTCCAGCGTAGGGTGCCGCTAAGAATCGTATCAGGGGAAACAATTTCACTTTATTGTGAGCTCGAACGGCACCTTCGATATGGTCACGGCTCGGAGCATCTGCCAACGCTGTCAAAAACTGGACATCACTAACCTGCTTCTTTACTTTGTTCATTATATAGGGGCCAAACCTTTAGTATCGATTGCTTTACATTTGATTGAAAACTGTTATCATGGAAAACTGTAAGATAGACCGGCTGAGAATTGATCTATCTATTAAAGGGAAACTCCGATGGTCAAATTTGAGTTATTGACATATTTGAATTCTGCGTAAAAAAAATTGTAATAGTAAACATATTACCATTTTTTATTTAAATGCTTAGAAACATTTATATTTAATTAAATTAGACAGTAAATTCTTTATATCTCAAAAAAAAAAAACGGGGTGCTTTGAGATTTTGTTTTTAGGTTAGGCATACGTCACTTCCATCAACAATACTGAAAAGGAAACTAGATTTAAACCAATCGTATCGCTTCATTCTTACAGGCTCTTGGGCTTAGTGACGGCCTATTCAGAGCTATGGTACAGTTATAAATACATGTATAGGTAGATCTAAAGGCATTAGGATAACCAACTCGAGAAAAAAAGTAACATTTTCATCTAAGCCTCTCCTTTTCCCAAGAAGTAAATAGATCGAGTGTCTGACTGATTCGAACAAACTGGTCAGTGAAAGGCTAGTCGAGACTACGTGTAGTCGGTCATGACAAGACAACCAAGCGATAGTGTTTGTTGTGTGTTGAGTGGTCTGGCGAGAAAATACAGACTGCCGTGGTTAGTCAAGCATGTAGATCTACTTTAAACACGCATTTTTTTCTTTGATTACAAGATCCTAGATCTAACTGCATAAGACAAAAATATATTTCTTTTACGAGAATGTTAACTTTGCTGTATGGTCTCCCGTTATACAATAAATCAATATATTAAATTAGTAGGCTAGTGAGACGTCACACAGAAACCCGGTGAATGTCTGACTGTTTTGGATGCGCAGGAAAATTACGTCAGAAAAACATCAATTACAAAGTTATTATTGCAAATAAAAAAAAATATATTCATTATATGTAAATCAAAACACATATTATATCAAAAATTGTCAAAACTTTCGGAGTTTCCCTTTAAGTATTTAAATGTTGGAGAAGTACCTTAATGGAGGCTTATAAGATTAAGAAAGATTTTAAAACAAAAGCGTGACATAGAAATGAAACGAAAGTGAGACATTGGCTGTCCTGTCAGGACATTTTATGAAAAGCGTGACAGGACGCTTCAAAGCGGGAATGTCATGCCTAAGTTCGGGACGTTTGGTCACCTTATCTGTTCTATTTTTTATTAGACGTTTTAAAGTCTTTTATTTGTATTTGTTTCGTATTCAGGGGTTTTATTATTAGATGCTTTATTTTTAATTATTCTATCATTATTTGTTCCTGTCAGATGTTTATTGCTTACCATAGACATAAATAAATATAGACTGGCCGATTAAAGAGTTTTATGAAACGAAAATTTGTGACTTGCAATTTTGTGTACTTTATTATACAGCATTTATAAGCAGTATAAAAGTTAAGTATTTGTATCTATTTCAGCCACACACCTATATATATTGTAAATAAGGAGGCAGTGTAGTTTTGTTTAATCTCTAAGAATGAAGATCATGCAATTTTTCAGAATTCGGAAATCCGACAACAATAGATATACATGTTTTCAAGTTACATGAAGTTACTTCCTTCGGTCAGTCTATATTTATTTATGTCTATGTTGCTTACCTTATGTTTTTCATAAGATGTCTTAATGTCGGATGTTTTATTGTCTTATTTGTCTTCTCACCAAGCAGACTATTATAAAATATTTTCTAGCCTGTCATTTTTTTCGGAGTTAAATGACGTCTTACCTGTAGGATCATGCAGACTGCCGACAGGCTTCCCTTCACTATCGACTTCAATCGCCAAACCATATTTAGGGTAATAGGTCTTGATAGTGTTTTGATCAACTGACTTCAGACGAAAAAAAAACAGAAAACATGTCAATAATAAACACAAAATATTGCAAACAAAAATTAATTTCTGTGACGTTAGGGCGTAGCCATTTTGGCGCTAGAGGTTCTGGGGGTAATTTATAAAACAAATCTTTTTATAGTAAACATTGTTTTAAATATTTTTTTACTATTTCATGGACGCATATTGCCATGACTGGTCGTATAGAGTGAACTTGGGAAAGCCTCGATGGTCCCAGGCTCGATGGTCCCAGGCTCGATGGTCCCAGGCTCGATGGTCCCAGGCTCGATGGTCCCAGGCTCGATGGTCCCAGGCTCGGTGGTCCCAGGCTCGATGGTCCCAGCCTCGATGGTCCCAGGCTCGATGGTCCCAGGCTCGATGGTCCCAGCCTCGATGGTCCCAGGCTCGATGGTCCCAGCCTCGATGGTCCCAGCCTCGATGGTCCCAGGCTCGATGGTCCCAGCCTCGATGGTCCCAGGCTCGATGGTCCCAGCCTCGATGGTCCCAGCCTCGATGGTCCCAGCCTCGATGGTCCCAGGCTCGATGGTCCCAGGCTCGATGGTCCCAGCCTCGATGGTCCCAGCCTCGATGGTCCCAGGCTCGATGGTCCCAGGCTCGATGGTCCCAGCCTCGATGGTCCCAGCCTCGATGGTCCCAGGCTCGATGGTCCCAGGCTCGATGGTCCCAGGCTCGATGGTCCCAGGCTCGATGGTCCCAGCCTCGATGGTCCCAGCCTCGATGGTCCCAGCCTCGATGGTCCCAGGCTCGATGGTCCCAGCCTCGATGGTCCCAGGCTCGATGGTCCCAGGCTCGATGGTCCCAGGCTCGATGGTCCCAGCCTCGATGGTCCCAGGCTCGATGGTCCCAGGCTCGATGGTCCCAGCCTCGATGGTCCCAGCCTCGATGGTCCCAGGCTCGATGGTCCCAGGCTCGATGGTCCCAGGCTCGATGGTCCCAGGCTCGATGGTCCCAGCCTCGATGGTCCCAGGCTCGATGGTCCCAGGCTCGATGGTCCCAGGCTCGATGGTCCCAGGCTCGATGGTCCCAGCCTCGATGGTCCCAGCCTCGATGGTCCCAGGCTCGATGGTCCCAGGCTCGATGGTCCCAGGCTCGATGGTCCCAGGCTCGATGGTCCCAGCCTCGATGGTCCCAGGCTCGATGGTCCCAGGCTCGATGGTCCCAGCCTCGATGGTCCCAGGCTCGATGGTCCCAGGCTCGATGGTCCCAGGCTCGATGGTCCCAGCCTCGATGGTCCCAGGCTCGATGGTCCCAGGCTCGATGGTCCCAGCCTCGATGGTCCCAGCCTCGATGGTCCCAGGCTCGATGGTCCCAGGCTCGATGGTCCCAGGTTCGAGCTCTCAAGGCGAATTTATTTACCACATATACATCATAATGTTAGTAATATAACAACTCCACAACAAACGTAGAGATCAAATCTAATGGACAAACATAACTAGCGTTCTTTACATCAAATATGTTTAAACACAAACACACAAACCAAGATATTGTTGTAACTCTCTAAGGCAGGCACTCAACGAAAGACAGGTTGACAAGAGTAAATGATGTATTTATTTAGTATAACTAGATCTAGTATAAGCATCAACAAATAGTAATAGTTACTAGTTAGACTTGGACGTCTGTTATAAAGTCACAGGGAGTAATATGTCTTAAGTTCTAAGAGTCCTACTTCATACCAGGACACAGAACAGACCACCGACACACTTCCCAGTGTCGCTCCAGGTCTCCCACACAGTTTCCTAGCATCACACAGGACAGCACTCAGCACCAGACTGTTCAAACTCCCATGACTTCTAGCCGGCTCACAACAGTCCTTCTTCCTGTCTCTATATGTCTTTCACTAGTCGTGTTCAGTAGTGCTCAGATGCGCACCATTAGTGTAGCGCGGGAACGGGGTTACAACAATATGTATCATTCTTTGTCAGGATATAATAAAATCAACATGTATAATGTGACAAAGGCACTTGATGACGAAACAACAACGCCAAAACGTCCTTCGCAATATAAATGTACCTAAAAATTAATACGCATTTAACAAAGACTGCGATGCTTGATAAAGACAATAGCCATCAGAGATTAAATTATCTGTGACATGTATAAATAGATAGTTACGTCAAAGTTCAGATCACGACATTTTTATGACAACTGAAAGATTCTATAAATAGACTACCTTCTGTACGAGCTGACCTATTTTCTGAAAGTTTTAATTAAAAAGAAACAGGCATTTTGACCTCGAGGTGAATGTTTGCACAGAGTTTATAAAAGATATTCTGTTTTGAAGAATGGCTTCACACTTTCAATAAATATGATGGCCTATTGGCCTCTATAAACTTTTTAATGTTTTTTTTTTGTTATTGTAGAAATCTATTTCTTCGATCTTACATTTAGCATAGATTTAAACCCTAACTCTTACGCACGATAACTTGCTGAACACTGAAAATGAAAAGTTAAACTGTATGGCCACATCCAGTGGCGTAGCATCCATGGCGCGAAGGGGTTCAATGAACCCGGGTCCACGAGCAATAGGGGGCCCACAGATGTGGCGTAGCAACCATGGCGCGAAGGAGCTCATTACGCGTGGGCGTATGAATCAAGGCCAGTTGGAGCCCACATTAGAACTTGGGAAGAACATATGTTTGTTCATTTGAAACACTTTTAAGTAGTTTAACTCTGTTAAGAAGTTGTAAAAACATTGACTTTTAAGACACTATTAGCCTAACTTATATGGAGTCCTAACTGAATCAAACGTTATGACATAATTACTTTAAAAATAAAAGGTACGATCTTTACATTGCAATGTCTTTACATTTAGTTTACTCATTTTTTGTCACACACTAAATTTGTCTTATTGGCTGGAGAGGAGCCCATCAAGATGTTCTTGAACCCGGAGTGTGATATTTACTTGTGTAGCAGGCAGTGGTTACTTCCTATAATCCTCGCAGTACTGGTGTGATATTTACTTGTGTACCAGGCAGTGGTTACGTCCTATAGTCCTCGCAGTACTGGTGTGATATTTACTTGTGTACCAGACAGTGGTTACGTCCTATAGCCCTCGCAGTACTGGAGTGATATTTACTTGTGTAGCAGGTACTGGTTACGTCCTATAGTCATCGCAGTACTGGTGTGATATTTACTTGTGTAGCTGGTACTGGTTACATCCTATAGTCATCGCAGTAATGGTGTGATATTTACTTGTGTAGCAGGCAGTGGTTACGTCGTATACATCTACAGTCTCTGGCCATCACCTAAATTAAAATTTAACTTAACACAAATAGTCCAATATTTAAACTACATGCTTACATATTACTTCCTAATGTGTCTTAAAACGAATAGATATTAATTAATAATATCGTTTTATCCCGTGCTTTTAAGAATATGCGCTTAAATACTGTTTCTAATTCAGTCACAAGAAGCACTGGCACTTGATTTCCAACATCAATTCGGTCCAACACCAAGCCGTGTTTATGCCATCTCCCATTTAGCTCGAGCCTGTCACACAAGTCCTGGATTGGATCCCCATACTAAATGAAATATAGATGTTAAATGTTTTCTTGGAGGTTCAGCGAGTGCCTATTTAAATTATTCCGATAGCGGATTCCATGGTTGATTTTGAAACCAATACGATGCCAATGCCCCTACATTCTCATCGTATGACCTCAAAACCATCCATTCAAATTTAGTTTGTTTCTTTGTTTTCTTGCTGCGGTTGATTTTGAAACCAATACGATGCCAATGCCCCTACATTCTCATCGTATGACCTCAAAACCATCCATTCGAAGTTTGTTTGTTTCTTTGTTTTCTTGCGGTGGTTGATTTTGAAACCAATACGATTCAATGCCCACACATTCACATCGTATGACCTTAAAACCATCCATTCGCATAACTTATATATATATATATTTTAAAAAGTTACGATCTTTACATTGGAATGTCTTTGCATTTAGATTACTCGTTTTGTCTTATTGGCTGGTGGGGGCCCACCAAGATGTTCTTGAACCCTGGCCCACCAAAATGTTCTTGAACCCGGGCCCACGGGTACCTTGCTACGCCACTGGCCACATCACGAGTTTCTCAAGAGCTTCAAAGACCTTCAAGCTATAGACCTACCAGGAAAAAGAATAGCAGACGACATCATAGAATGAACGTGTCTGTCATTTAAAGGCAGAGAAATGGAGACAGACGATCGACACCTCACGTCGTGTCGTGCTCCAACAGACTAAGGGACATGTAAATGGTGAAGGTGAAAGATAGCTGCCTGGTGGTGCGGTATGCTCTCTGGACTGTCGTTCAGTTGTCTCGGTGGTCCAGGGTTCAAACCCTGCCCGCTACCATCCCCCGTCGTTCCGTGGGAGGTATGGATTAGGAAGCAGATTATCTTCAACATCCGAAACATGTAAAACATTTTTACAAACTAACCACGAAATTGGGCTGTTGCTGTTGGGGGTTGTTTTTTTTTTTTTGGGCTTATTTTGATAACAACTCTGTAAAATTCAGTTTTTCAAACTTGCTGTTAAAACGTGGTCTGGACTAGAACCCGTTCTTTTTTTATAGATGAAAATAATGTATATCTAGAAATAAAATCTTGATACAAGAATTATAATCTATAAAGTACTGATATTATAATATATTAATGTTCATTTAAATCTTGCACACATAGACACATACACATAAATAATAGTGGTTGTTTTTTTTATCCAAAAACTTACATAAGCAGTTCTGGCTCTAGCTGCTGGGTTCCCAGCATAAGTATCCATTGAATTTGGAATTCCCGAATGTCTGACATAAGAGATGCCAACCCAAAATGTGTTCCGGGAAGATCTTCGAATGTTTTCAGGTAAGCCAGGAAGGTTCTCGGAGAAGAGACTCAATTGTCGGAAAGTACTTGGCAAAAGACTTATTCTAAGGATGAAAAAAAAATCGAATTTTTTCTCACAGTGGCGTCACTAGGATGGGTGTCACCCGGTGCGGTAAGATAAGGGTGTCAAACCCCCCCCCCCCTGTTTGGTTGTTTTTGCGCTATAATACAGTTCGTTAATTGCTGTTACACAACATTAAAGTGTCGATATTATTTTCTAATTATTTTTTTTGTCTCTGACATTTCGTTAATTATTACATAGATCAACATCTAAGATTTTTAAATTAGAAGCAAATTAAACATCAACTGAACATGCTTTCTCTAGTAAACATTAAACAGCTCTTAATGGAAACCTTTTAACATTATAGTGGTAGTTTCCTGAGGTCGACTAATGAAAAAAATGCACTATATGCAAAGTATATTGATAGGTACAAAAACTTGAAATTTTTTTTATTTTTCTTAACATTTAAAAGTTTACAATAACCTTAGAAAATACAAATTTAAAGTTTCCTTTTCAGGATTTCAAATATTTTGTAAATTCGTTTTCAATGAAAAGAATTGCTTGATTTGAAATTCGTTTTTCAAAAGTGATTAGGCCTAATTGTTGTTAATTTTAGTTTTGAAAAGTTTCTTTCACATGACGCCATCTAGACACACCACGCATTAGGCGAGAAAAAGTTAAAGGCTTTAATCTAAGGCTGGTAAAGATTCGTTGACGTCCTTTAAAATGAACTTTACTGCCTGTAGATGTATTCTATGTACCGGTAGATATTGGTATGTTAGAGCGTTGTATAAATTTAGCTTGTACACTTTTGGTTAGCCAAATATTTCGTTAAGATATCAAATTATTATCATGTAAACGATTTTAAAAAAATATTTTTTAAACAAGGCTTATATTAAGTGTAACTTTAGCAATTAGTTTGGGATAATAATAGGCCAATAATAGAATATGCATCCTCCGTTTGGGACCCCTCAACTCAAGAAAACATTAAGAAACTGGAACAGACACAAAATAGAGCAGTGAGATTCATAACAAACGAATATTCACATTTGACTAGAGTAACACCTTTAGTAAAATCACTAAATTTAGAAAGGCATCAGGACAGAAGGCTCAAAAGTAAAGTAGCAATTATACATCAAACACTGAACCATAATCTTCAAATACAAAAACAAAATTTAATAAAATACTCTGAAAGACACAAAGGTAAAGGCACATTCCTCGTCCCATATGCTAGGACATGTAATTAGATTTGTAATAGATTTCAGCCGTGCAGGTATCCGCCATTGAAACGGCCGTTTGAGGAACGGCGTTTGATAGTGCCAAGTTTGATGGGGCTTTCTTCCATCCCCGCCAATGTAGTGGACTCGGTCTTTAGGCACCCCAGCGGGTGCAAAACCAAACAAAAGTATATATTACAAACAAACAAAAGTATATATTACAAACAAACAAAAGTATATATTACAAACAAACAAAAGTATATATTACAAACAAACAAAAGTATATATTACAAACAAACAAAAGTATATATTAAAAACAAACAAAAGTATACATGATTGAATTACCTGACTAGTCTAGCTCTGCCCATTTCAGAAACGAGAAGTTCTGTTTCATTCGCTGCTAGTTCCAAACCATTTGGATAAACGATACCGTCTTTAATGAATTCAGTGGTTTGCTTAGTATCAGGGCTGTACAATAGAATCCTGTAAATCGATATGCAATACTAATATGCAATAAACAACAGAGACATTTGTAAACCTGCTGAGACATTATGAGGTTTTATATATTTTACAGTTTAAACTAAAGGTGTGTTGTTTTTTTTTGTATTAAAATAGCTCAAATAGCTTTTTCTTTCGGTATGATTCAAAGTGAATAAATTGGCGTCGTTAACAGAGTTTTCTACATGTTTAAATACATGAGTATCTGTATCCTTAGAAGTTTTCCATGTGTTAAAAGACAAAGTTTTCCATGTGTTTAAAACAAGTTTTCCATGGTTTATAACTGTAGGACATTATTTTCCATAGTTTAGGACATAATTTTCCATCCATGGTCTTGGTTTAGGACAAAGTTTTAACAAGTGTTTAGGAAATATTTTTTTCGTGTGTTTAGGACATAGTTTTCCATATGTATAGAACATAGTTTTAAAATGTGTATAGAACATAGTTTTACATTTGTATAGACCAGCGGTTCTCAACCTTTTATGCTCGGCGACCCCTTTTTACAATCCCCAACTCTGCCCCGACCCCTCCCCCACCCCACACACACATGAAGAGTAGACAATTTTCAATGTCTTTAGGCGACCCCTGGCAAATCGTCATTCGACCCCCAAGGGGGTCGCGACCCACAGGTTGAGAACCCCTGGTATAGAATATAGTTTTACATGTGTATGGAACATAGTTTTACATGTTTCTAGAACACAGTTATCATGTGTATAGAACATAGTTTTTCATGAGTTTGGGACATATTTTCCATAGTTTAGGACATAGTTTTCCTTCCATGGTTTAGGACAAAGTTTTACGTCTGTTTAGGACATAGTTTTTTTTATGATTCAAGACATACTTTTCCATTGTTTAGGACATAGTTTTCCATGTTTTGGACATAGTTTACCATAGTTTAGGACATAGTTTTCCATAGTTTAGGACATAGTTTTCCATAGTTTAGGACATAGTTTTCCATAGTTTAGGACATAGTTTTCCATAGTTTAGGACATAGTTTTACATAGTTTAGGACATAGTTTTCCATGGTTTAGGACATAGTTTTTTATGATTCAAGACATAGTTTTCCATAGTTTAGGACATAGTTTTCTATGGTTTAGGACATAGTTTTCCATGGTTTGTGACATAGTTTTCCATAGTTTAGGACATAGTTTTCCATAGTTTAGGACATAGTTTTCCATAGTTTAAGACATAGTTTTCCATAGTTTAGGACATAGTTTTCCATAGTTTAGGACATAGTTTTCCATAGTTTAGGACATAGTTTTCCATAGTTTAGGACATAGTTTTCCATAGTTTAGGATATAGTTTTCCATAGTTTAGGACATAGTTTTCCATAGTTTAGGACATAGTTTTCCATAGTTTAGGACATAGTTTTCCATAGTTTAGGACATAGTTTTCCATAGTTTAGGACATAGTTTTACATAGTTTAGGACATAGTTTTCCATGGTTTAGGACATAGTTTTTTATGATTCAAGACATAGTTTTCCATAGTTTAGGACATAGTTTTCTATGGTTTAGGACATAGTTTTCCATGGTTTGTGACATAGTTTTCCATAGTTTAGGACATAGTTTTCCATAGTTTAGGACATAGTTTTCCATAGTTTAAGACATAGTTTTCCATAGTTTAGGACATAGTTTTCCATAGTTTAGGACATAGTTTTCCATAGTTTAGGACATAGTTTTCCATAGTTTAGGACATAGTTTTCCATAGTTTAGGATATAGTTTTCCATAGTTTAGGACATAGTTTTCCATAGTTTAGGACATAGTTTTCCATAGTTTAGGACATAGTTTTCCATAGTTTAGGACATAGTTTTCCATAGTTTAGGACATAGTTTTCCATAGTTTAGGACATAGTTTTCCATAGTTTAGGACATAGTTTTACATAGTTTAGGACATAGTTTTCCATGGTTTAGGACATAGTTTTCCATGGTTTAGGACATAGTTTTCCATAGTTTAGGACATAGTTTTCCATAGTTTAGGACATAGTTTTCCATAGTTTAGGACATAGTTTTCCATAGTTTAGGACATAGTTTTCCATAGTTTAGGACATAGTTTTCTATGGTTTAGGACATAGTTTTCCATAGTTTAGGACATAGTTTTCCATAGTTTAGGACATAGTTTTCTATGGTTTAGGACATAGTTTTCCATAGTTTAGGACATAGTTTTCCATAGTTTAGGACATAGTTTTCCATAGTTTAGGACATAGTTTTCCATAGTTTAGGACATAGTTTTCCATAGTTTAGGACATAGTTTTCCATGGTTTAGGACATAGTTTTCCATGGTTTAGGACATAGTTTTCCATTTGAAAGAAGTCGGTGTTCTTGTTTTTTTAAATAACAATATGATCGCTTTATTTTGTAATAACAATAAAAATGGCAATGTCTTCGATTCCGAAGATTTAGGTCAAGAGCAGTGTTTCTCGTGGGTACGCAAAACCCAGTAGCGACCTGCATATTTTTCCTACATCTAACGCAGGATTGCAGGATCAACTAAGTTTAAAAGTTCACAAAATAATTGACCTTTAGTAGGCCTATACCGGTATTGTATTCTTTCTCCAGCTCTTAAGACTAATTTTTTTTTTTTTGGGGAGGGGGTGTTTGAATTGAAATTTGTGTACCTATATGTTTAGTTCAAAGTATTACCTTCCACTCGGTCTTCCTTCCAAAATAATATACATGTCATTAGCTGCATCGTATTTATCACTTGAATCACTTATGAAAATGGTGCCGTCGGATTTGATAACAATATCGTTTAGATATTTTGGAGTGCGGCCACCAACTTGTACTGTGCTAGAGTATAATTGTTCTATGGCACCTGGAGGTTAGACAAACACAGAACTTAATAAACAACTTCATATATCATTGTGGGCCTATTGCTTAAATATAGTTACGGTTTTCTTATTCATGCAACAGTAAATGGCTGCATTCTTTTTACATACGCAGCCCATAAAATACAACCGGTGAATTGATAAAGATTTCCCCCATTATGAAATACTACATATTTTGCGGATGGACTTTATTCATTCCAGAGTATTAAAAAAAAGTATCAAGTTGATTGGGCTAGAAATTTTGTTGCTAGGGTTAGTGTTTATATATGTATATATATATAACGGAACCGTTGCCACAGACAGGAGCAGGGCAAAGGCGAGTAACTGGCGCCTAAAGCAGTAAGCTTCGGGCAGGAGGGGCTCGTTAGCCATGGCTGGCTACCCATCTAGGAGAAGGAAAACTCTGAATCCAAACCTCCGCTGCCCTGCGGCTATACCCAAACACGGGAAAGGCTTCGGGAGACAACCCTGAGGAAAAATCAGGAGCTGGTGACCCTTAGGCAGATTGTGGCACACCGTGCTACAGCCTGGCAGATCCTGCGGCGCTACTGATCCCAAACTGTATTGGATACTCCGTTCCTTTGATCACATCAGCTGCGCGGAGAGGGGGGAACTGCTGTGTGGGCGACATCGTTCCGACCATAAACAATGCCCAGGCTTTCATCTCACTTGCTCTGAGATGAACCATAGTCGTTCTACGACTGAAGGAGGCCAATGATGTATATACTATGGCTAGTCTTCGAGTCCGAAGATTAATGAGAAACGCAGTATTTCCCGTGGCTACGCAGCCCCAGCTGCTACTGGTGACTGAACATAATAACAACTAATGACCCAGGATAAACACATAAAGAGGTAATCCAATTTCCCAGGATGAAGAAAGAAGATACATATGCTATTCAATAATGCTATCAAGTAAACATCTTGATCTCACTCTGCAGATTATGATCTTGATTCAAATAAGAAAGCAAAAGCATTCCTTTTATTGAGTAAGTCTACCTCTACAGACATCCGCGTAGTTATCACCACAATTCTACATTATTTTAACTCTTTCTCTCCGTAATTATTTTTCCACGTTTCGAAGAAATTCTTCATTTTGCTCATTACTATTTCACTCACCTGTTATGATTGGGCTTCAATAACTTTTTCGTTTGTTATCAGAAAGTGTTTTAGTTGGACTAAAATTAAAGGGAATTGCATGCTCTTTTTTATACAACACAAAGTCAAGTTTATAAAATTAAACATGTTTATTTTAATGAGGTCAAAAACCAACGACGGTATCGTCTATCAGGAGAGAAAGAGTTAATGATCCTAGAAAATGATAATGCCTTTTGATTATTAGTAGGCCATTTTTTCTTGAAAATTATATTAGAGTGAGATGTGTGACCGAGAAGCTAAGTACGCTTGAACTTGGCCCTGGCTACCTATCTAGGTGGCTCGAGGTTAGACACCCGAATCGAGCAGAGGTGTGTTTACTGAGTGCCTAAAGGTAGCACGGAAAATATTCACCCAGATACTACCCTGCCCCCCCCCCCTCCCCCACTGGTCCACAAATAAGATTGGACCATAGCGTTCTGATAATGCAATTGCGCTTTATAGAAGCTATTAAAAATACTATACAGTTAATTAAGCCAGTTTTTTTTTTAAACGCAAATACTACAATGTAATGGAGTCAGTGTTTCTCATAGACTATATATTACAATATATAGTCTATGGTGTTTCTTTACTTAGTTGTTATTAGGCAAATAAAAAAGTCTGAAGTCAGAGAACACATCTAGACGGTACTTGTAACAATTTATAAATAGAACTGTTTACAAACAATGTCTCTATCCCTCGTTGTGAAGAACTCGGGGTCGTTTAATCCAGTCGGCCACACATTTTGAAATAATTAAAAAATGATTTGTCCAGCAGTTTATGATTAAAGTTTGCGAAGTTTTATCTCCAGACAAGACTATGTGAGGAATATTTATGTGATTTATTAACGGATTCAACAGTAGCCTACAGTGTAGCCTCGTTTTGTGTTACCACTGACTCGCTTCAGTTTCCTAGGGAAAACTCGAATTTGTTACAGGCAACGCAAATAAGAGAGACACACACACATTGCATAGAATAGACTAAAGTTATGTATAAATATCACAAATAAAAACACACACATCAAAAAGAACTGACTAAAGGTCTGAATAAAGATATATAAGGTAGACAAGCTTTTGAACTTTTACTGATCTCTAGTCAGTTAAGTTCCCAGCCTCAGAGCAATAGGACGAGAGACCATTGCCTTATATACATTTACCTAACAATTTTAATATGAACTACTGACCAGTCAGTGGGTCTACTCGGTAAAGTCCCTTGTATGCATCCAAGACTACTAGTTTACCATTGTTGTCTACCCGGATGCTTGTTAACATGCCACATTCAGCTATAGAACCTGCAAAGATAAACATAGCCCTTGATAAACTTATACTTTAACATTTACACCAATATTTAATCATATAATTCAAACATATGAGCTTATTCAACATACAGCTATGGATGTGGGCCAAACGGTCAAACTATTATAAATAATCTTCCTGATTGTTTCTTTATGCATCAAACTTTAATAGTTGCACGTGAAGAAAAAAAAGTAAAGTTCCCATTTCAGACCTTGCAATCTATAGGGCATATCTGTTTCTGTGGCCCACGGTTAACGAGGGTAGCATGTGTCCAGCACAAACGACCTACCGCCTTACTTTTACCCAACTAATGTCAGGTAGCCTACCCATTAGAGCTGGGTGGACCCAGAGGCACCCAAAGATCCCGATATTAAAATCCCAGTCTTCACCAGGATTCAAACCAGGACCCGGGTTCGGAAACCAAACGCCTTACCGCTTAGTCACCGCGCACGTGAAGAAAGTACATTCAAAAAAAAAATGTCATGGTATCCGTGTAAAGTGTGGCTGAGTGGCAAAAACCGCTTGGCTACCTATCAAGGGGGGCTCGACCTGAGTTTTGTTCGCTGAGCGCTGCCTAAACGCAGCAAGGAAACCTTCTCCCATATACCCACTTTCAATGGTCTACAAAGAGATTTCACCAAAGCGCACTGAGCATGTACATACATGTATATATATAATGACAATGTCTTCGATTCTAAGATTAAGGATGAGTGCAGTTTTTTACATGATAACACAAACCTAGTTGCAACCTGCAGATTTTTCTGCCTTTGATGCAGACAGAACCGTTATTACATTATATGTAGGCTATATACAATTCTGTTGATCCGCCTGTAGACTTTTTAGCCCTTCTATTCAATATCTTAATTTTATCTTTAAGAAACCTAGAAAAATATGAATTCCCTACGAAAGAAAAAAGAAGAATACGAAGCCTTGAATGATAATGATCTGTGGCAACCAAGATTTCGAATAACTTACTGATAATAAATTCATCAAATTGAACATCGACAGTAAGGTCACAACGTGTCAAAGTGACGAATCTTATATTGTAGCGGCTCATGTAGTACCAGCGGGTGTAGTTTGCACATCCCTACTAAAGATACTAGCTTTACATACACTCAATACTAGTCTTAACTAGGATACCAGTGTTCAGAATTAAAGATTGCTTATTTTATTTTTAAAAAATGCTTTTGAAAGTAGAAGCACTAACTGAACATTTACTTACGGCATCCCGATACAGCTAGAGTAGCAATCGTTGTTGGGTTACAGGTCGCTATGTTTACAATTCGTTTGTCAGCTGTTACTGTGTATACATTACCTAAAGATACAATCAATATTTATATATAGTCATATTACCTAAACACAAGATGCAATCAATCTGTACACATTACCTAAACACAAGATACAATCAATCTGTACACATTACCTAAACACAAGATACATTCAATCTGTACACATTGCCTAAACACAAGATACAATCAATCTTTACACCAAAATAAAAGATACCATCTTTCTTAAGGCCTACATATTACCTAAACACAAGATATAAGCAATCTTTACATATTAGACCTACCTAAACAAAAGATACTTTCAATCTTTACATATCTGGCCTATCTAAACACAAGATACAACCAATCTTTACATATTACTAAACACAAGATGCAAATCTTTACATATTAGGCCTACTTAAACACAAAATACAATCAATCTGTATACATGATCTAAACACGAGATACAATCTTTACACATGATCTAAACACGAGACACAATCAATCTTTACACATGATCTAAACATGAGATACAATCAATTTGTAAATCAACATTGTAAATGGGAAAAGAAATCTTTACGAATTTTTACCAAAAAAAATTTATAGGCCAGTTTCACAAGCTAGCAGGTAATATAGCACATAAATATAATAGTGCTTTTTTCTTTAATGTTTATTCAATGTAGTATCCATAAGATTCAATTTTAGTACAAGTTCCTCTACTCATGATTCTCAAGTGGCCGCATTAGTCACATTTTTAAGGTAATTCTTGCATGATGAACTTGTATGAACTTGTGTTTTTAAGTTCTTATTCCTGCTATGTATTTATTTCACATTATTTGGTATTCATTTGTCTAATCTCAAAGTAATTTATTTTTCATTTCTGTTTGAAAGTTTAAGAAATAACTAAACGAGTGTTTTCGTCTTAGCATTGAAAACCAATAATGATGGAAGGCTGCCCTAGTTCCAATACAGCCCGTTGTCATCCCATGCCGTACTGCAAAAGGTTTAGGCTGGGAGACGAGATGCTTCCTTTGTTGTAGTTATTATTGCAAAAAAAAATCATTAAAACCCTTAAAACGCGTGTGGTAGTTTAGCCTCTAAACATCAAAATAGTAATTCCATTTTGTATGCACTCATTCTAAAACAGCGCAGCACTTTAAGGGTTTAATGAGTTTCTGGGCTTCGGTGATTTGAACTTGATATTAAAATACACAAATAATTGTTATATCACTGGTATACCAAACTTTACATAAATATTGTACTGCAAGATTAAAATTTGTAATACAACTAGGTATCTGATAGTATTGTTTTATTACCATGTAGAAAAGCAAATGACGTAGGTCCTCTGATCTTACTGGGATGTAACTTCTCGGCGTTATACAGGGCGTAGTTGGGGGACAATGGTCCTATCAGTGAAGGTGGCGCGGGTAACCTGAAAAGTAAATACGTTGTATTAAAATGTGCGTTTTATATTAGCAACATTTGAGCCGAGAAATTCTTTTAGTGAGTTATATACACATTTTTTTATTATCAATAACTGAAAAAATATTGAGATGAGTCCTTCCAAAACATAGCTAATGTATTCGGAATAGACTGTCTTTAATAGCACATGCTCAGTCCTCTATGGACATTTGTGAGGTAAGGTAATTGTATCACTCTCTTTTTCTGTCTCTCTCTCTCTACCAACTCAAAGAACTTGACAACTCAGGGCTCAAAAATAACGTAACACTTTAATGTCCAATAAATCACAACCAATACTGTACAATTGGCAACACGTAAGACTGACTGTACAAATGCTTCACCAGTTGACAACCGTACCGCCGTATTAACTCTACTGGCCTCTCCGCCTTGTCCCGGTCTGTCCAGGAATGTCTTCGAAAATTGGGCTCGTTTGGTCGGACTTGATCGTAGATCAAGATGACTTCGTCTCTTACTCGCGAGGTATCCTGACCCTACTCCGCAAATAAACCGCCGTAATGCGCCGCTGAACCGCACTGAACCAAAACCAAGCCATCTTGACTGTGACACCTTCACTCTTTGTATAGGGCAAAGGGTCTCCGAAGGCCTCCCAGAAACCGACGGATCGTCGCTCGGCCATTCTGGTTGATCATGTGACGTGACTGACCCGAGCAGGCCTATTATTCACAACGCAGATTCTTCCCGAAACGTCTTCCGTCACTCGTCACGGTTGACCGCTCGTCTAGCGCTTAACTGTGTAATTTGTGTCATCTTGCTAGACACACACAATTACCCCTATCCGTATCACCACCAGAGTTGTATATATTAACAACTTACTAGCATTATTATCGTACGACTAAGCCTGTTGATTTGATCACAGGCTTTTTTTTTCCCATGGACCTCCCCCATCTTTTTTTTTTTCTTGCTTATAACTTTGCAAAATTCGAGGTTCACTTTCTCCCCAAACTCCGACTCTCCGCACTAACAAAAAGTCTAATGTACACTTTCTTTCTTCTGCTTTGGAAATCAAGACCAAGGTGGTCAAAGAAAAAGCTCTAGGGACACTATCAAAGCAGGAGGCGCGGTGGTTGAGCGGTAAAGCGCTTTGCTTCCGAACCCGGTTCTCTTCCGAACCGGGAACCGGGTTCGAATCCTGGTGAAGACAGGAATTTTTTATTTCGGGATTTTCGGGCACCTCAGAGTCCACCCAACTCAAATGGGTACGTGACATTAGTTGGGGAAAAGTAGAGAGGGTTGCTCGTTAATCGTAGGCCACAGAACCAGATGACCTTCCTTGTACCACGAGGATATCCCTTTTCGAACACTTCCTGTAGTCGCGTAGGACGTAATCATCTACTTTTTAGAAGTAACGTCTGTATTGTATAAGATTGCTCCTCATGATACAGAAAAAGAAAAAAAAATCGAATTGGATGACTTCAAAAACTAAACCAAATTATATAAAATTTCGTGTTTTAAATTCTTATTTATTTATTTTTACAGAATTTTTAAACTACATGACACAAATGAGTTGTTGTTTTTTTTTGTTTGTTTGTTTGTTTTTTAACTTATACAATTCTATTTATTTAGAATTCAAAGAACGGAGATCAAAGTTCTTAAGTAGCGCGGTGGCTGAGCGGTAAAGCGCTTGGCTTCCAAACCGGGGACCGGGGTTCGAATCCTGGTGAATTCGGGCGCCTCTGAGTCCACCCAGCTCTAATGGGTACCTGACATTAGTTAGGGAAAAGTAAAGGCGGTTGGTCGTTGTGCTGGCCACATGACACCCTTGTTAACCGTAGGCCACAGAAACAGATGACCTTTACATCATCTGCCCTATAGACCACAAGGTCTGAAAGGGGAACTAGTAAAGCCAGGTTCACATCTAACTTTACATTCACTTTCACCTATCCTTTGATCTGCGGGACCGTTGGGGCACTATACAAGATCTGTTAACATTCTTTCTCCATTCTTATCTCTCATTTGTCTTTGATATAATTTCATTCGGATGTTCTTTCTGAAAATATTGAAGCCTGCCTGGGTGGACCACTTCGGGGGCCGATTCTGAGTTTGTGTTTCAACACAAACTGTCTTTCATAGCCTTGTTTTTTTTTTAACTTGTACAATTCTATTTATTTAGAGTTCAAAGAACGGATATAAAAGTTCTTAAGTATTATTAATATTATATAATTATATATATATATATATATATATATATATATATATATATATATATATATATATATATATATATATATATATATATATAATATATAGCCTGTATATATACAACACTAACTCTTCGACGTAATGAAACAAACAAAAAACACATAATTAATGTGCCCGACTGCACGCAGACGTTTAGCTGTTGTGTCCCTTCTTCTTCCATTTAAATGTCAAGAATGTAAAATGGTGTAAATACAGTAACTACCTCCGTCTGCGCTAATAATAATAAAAAAAAATAGTACACACATAAAATGTGTTAAATCTTTCAGTATAAATTCTGTAGGCCTACAACTCTAGGATGGACCGCCTGGTCGTGCGGTTTGTGCGCTGGACTGTCGTTTGGATTTATCGATGGTCCCGGGTTCAAACCCTGCCCGCTCCCATCCCGCGACGTCCTACTGGAGGTTTGGACTAGGAAGTAAACTATCTTCAACTCTGAAGGAACATCCGAAACATGTAAAACAAACAGATTCGAACCCGGGACCTTCGGTTCTGAAGCCACCGCGCCTCATTTAACTCAAATTAAGTTAAACACATTTTATTTTAAATAATTTTAGTTCAGCCTAGGAGAGTTTTTGTATCTTTAGTTTTTTTTTTTTTCTACAACTGTTATGTGTAGGCCTTAGAAAGCAGATAGGAATAAAGAAACAAAATAGAAAAAAAGAACATTAAAAGATAAAAGTTGGTAAGAAGTGTCAAACATTACAGACAAACACATTCCAAAGAGGAATTTAAAAAAAAAGCGTCCAGCTTTCGACATCTATTGTTTCTTATATTCTTACATGGAATATATTAAAGTAAAGTTCCCCTTTCAGACCTTGTGGTGTAAAGGTCATCTGTTTTTTGTGGCCTACTATTAACTAGGGTCTCATGTGGCCAGCACAACTACCAACCGCCTTTACTTTTTACAGGTACCCACCAGAGCTGGAAGGCGCCCGAAGATCCCGAAATTTAAATTCTGTTTTTGTGGCCTACTGTTAATTAGGGTGTCATGTGGCCAGCACACAACGACCAACCGCCTTTACTTTTTACAGGTAGAGCTAGGTGGACTCAGAGGCGCCCGAAGATCCCGAAATTAAAAATCCCTGTCTTCACCAGGATTCGAAGCCAAACGCACTACCGCTCAGCCACCGCGCCTGATGCATGGAATATAGAATGTGAGCAAAACGCAAACGATGCAACAAATAATTGAAAAAAAGAAATCAATACGTTCTACAAATATCATTTGCACCAAGACTTGTTTTATTTATACATCTAGCATGTCATCATGACGTAAGATACGATACCTAAATGCGAAAGTGTTAGAAAAGTAAATGTCCCCTACCGAATATATGCACACACGATGTCTCAAAAAACAAACAATATGTGGATTAAAGTGTCATCCAATCAAAACATCAAAGAACAGAATGTTCCATTACAATGCTAGGACAAATTTGTACAAATACTCCTTCTTCCCTAGTGCTATTAGAGCATGGAATGGGTTGCCTGAGCCAGCCAGGAAAACCAGTGACAGCAGAATTTAAGTCATTGGTTAATATGCATGACTAAATGCATGGCGCGTAGGACGTAATCATCTTCTTTTTTTAAGAAACGTCTGTATTATATAAGATAAGATAAGATACAATGAACTTACGTGAAAGACACCGGAGTAAACTGTTGTCCAAAGACCAAAGTCTGAAGATGAACTAATAGTACGATCAACATTTGTTTCATTTTGAAATTGTTGCTCTAACAACTATTACGATCAGAGAGAAAGCGTACCGAGTCCTAAGTCGAACTGTTTCTTTGGTAACGTCATCAAAGTCCGAGATCAAGTTTTAGCTAATCGCTCTCTCTGTAGCGTGACTGACAACTTCATCAAGAAGTCTATTTTAAACTCTGGGACATTAAGGAAATGAGCACGCCACAGCTAGCCTGACTTTGTTTATTTTTAAAGAATGTACAAAAGTAAGATTGTTTGTGACCAAAAGTGAAATCTAAATTTGGGTCCGTGTCCAGGTAAAATTAAGACCGTGGGGGGAAGTGAAGGTACAGGGAGACAGATTCTACGTGGCCACAGACTGGTGTGTAGAAGATAAATTACATGCTGCTTTTTTTTTTTTTTACGCGCTTTAACTTTCTCATTGTTGTACGAAAATATCCTAATTGTTGATAGAAGATAAGATAATTTTTTATTGGTCCAATCAAATGGAAATTCAGTTTGACTACAATTTGACCACCTCATCGTAACTACTTAATTGATCTTAGTGCATCCATTACTTCATTATTTTATGTCTTTACTTCAGATTAATAAAGGATAAAAATTGAAAAAAGAAACATCAGAGGCCTTCATTAATAGTTTTTGGATGTATGTATATGATTGTGTGTGTGCAAAATATGTAGGTCACAGCTGGGGCTGCGCAGCCACGGGAAATACTGCATTCCTCACTAATCTTCGGACTCGAAGACAAGCCTTATTATCATATGTGTGTTTGTATGCTGTCATGTAATCTTGGTAGAGAGGTTTGAGTTTAAAAAAAAATATTTTTTAGATGAAAGACTTTTAGCCGACAGGTAAAAATAAAAGGTGAGCTAAAACTGAGTTGACAAACAAACAAACAGACAGGAGATAATATACAGCCACACAGTTCGTAAGCGTATATATGATATCTTCAATGTCATTCTATTTTCTGTTACACATCTGGGCGCATCCATTGTCTTCCGAGACAGAAGGAGCCATATAGATATATATACAGAGAGAGAGGGGGGGGGAGAGACGGACGGATAGATAGATAGATAGATAGATAGATAGATAGATAGATAGATTAGATAGATAGATAGATAGATATTAGATAGATAGATTAGATAGATTAGATAGATTAGATAGATTAGAAGATTGATTGATTAGATAGATTAGATAGATTAGATAGATTAGATAGATTAGATAGATTAGATAGATTAGATAGATCAATAGATTAGATAGATTAGATAGATTAAATAGATAGATAGATTAGATAGATTAGATAGATAGATAGACAGACAGAGAGACAGATAGACAGATAGATAGATAGATAGATAGATAGATAGATAGATAGATAGATAGATAGATAGATAGATAGATAGATAGATAGATAGATAGATAGATAGATGGGTAGGTAGGTAGGTAGGTAGGTAGGTAGGTAGGTTGATACATAGATACATAAATAAATACATACATACATACATGTGTGAGAGAGACAGGCAAAGAGAAGGAGAGAGAGAATCATATGTACTGAAAAATAGAGAGATATGATTGAAAGGAAATAGACTGTTAAGTTTGGTGTAGATTTGGTTTTCTTGAAACTGAAACGCTTCAAATACCAGCTTAGGCATCAGCTTTCCTTGGCTGACATAGAAGAGAGCACCTGGCTGCATGCTGTCTCAGAACGAGACAGCTGGAGGTCACTCACAAAGGCCGCGGGATACACATCTGAAACGAAAAGAAAATCCGCTGCCAAGGACAAACGCAGACGGCGAAAAGAAAATCTATATCGACAATCTGCGGACAATGGTTTTGCTTGCCGTGCGTGTGGCAAAAATATGTAGGTCACAGCTGGGGCTGCGCAGCCACGGGAATACTGCATTCCTCACTAATCTTCGAACTCGAACACAAGCCTTATTACTAGATGCCACAATCTGAAGAATGTACCGTAGGCCCTATCAATAGTTTCTACTGTTATCTATTGAAACAAATGTAACAAAAAAACAAAAATTGATTGCTATTTTTGTTTCTCTAAAAAAAATTAATAGTCCTATCTGAGGCCCCCACCAATCAGAGGCCATAGAAGGCTGTCTAGTTCGCCTATGCCTAAGGCCGTTCCTGGTGTGACATTAGAGCATAAGTAATGTGATCATGTGTTATTTTAATTTCCGTGATCATTAATTTGTCTTTCACAGAAACAAAATTTATTTACAAGTTTGGATGCCGGCAGTATATTTCTTTTCCCTCTCAATTTCTACGTTCATGTTTTTTTATAATTCTCTTGTTGACTAAATCTTGACTGGAAGATTTTCATTCACACCAACAGCGGACAGTAGCTGTGGCTCTAACACTTACTGTGAACGAGTCACATTCATTGTGCCGTCTGTTAAAAAGGGCTGGCCATTTAAACAACAAGCTTAGACTATGTGTGCTTAGAATAGCACTCGAAATGTGTGCGTACAATGGCTACATATTTAGCTATCCATCATAACCAGGCTCTGACATCTAGCGTCATCTAGTGACATGAATTTAGTCTAGAGAGATTCTACCAAGTGACACTGACAAATTGGAAGCGCTGTATAAAAAGACCCCTGAATTATATATATATAATATAATATATGGGTGTGTGCATTTTTATCACCAGTATCTCGATTTTATCATTACAGCTATATTATGAGTCTCTTTCAGCCGAGAAGAGACTATAGATTATGTCATGGAAATGAGATGGATGCCTGGCCATTAGCTGTGGTCTGTACGATGTCAACAAATTAGATACCGTACTACACAATATAAGCCAACTAAAAGTAGACATTTTCAATAACTTTAGAGGTGTATCAAACTAAATGGTGCAAAAGGAAACATAAGAAAAATTAAATTTTTTGAGGATTATATAAAATCTAAACTAGTGGGCTTTTATCAGTAATCATTGGGATTTGGTTAAGAGCAGTAATGTAAATGTTCGTAGCTAGAATCAGGGGCGTAGCTAGCCACGAGCGGGTGGTGCGGGCCGCACGGGGCATCAGGGTGTGAGGGGCATCAAACTTTACCTCTGTATGTATTAATTTATTAAGTTCCTATTCCCTTGAGCTTTTCGGTTAAAAAAAAACAACAACACAGGATAATATACTGTAGATCAGGGGTTCTCAACCTGTGGGTCGCGACCCCCTTGGGGGGGTCGATTGACGATTTGCCAGGGGTCGCCTAAGACCATGAAAAATAAGGATTGTTATTGTCTATTCTTCTATTGCTCTGTGTGTCTATGGGAGGGGGGGGGGTCGCGGCATGGTGGGAGATTGTAAAAAGGGGTCGCCGAGCTTAAAAGGTTGAGAACCGCTGCTGTAGATCTTACGACTTTTGGAGAAAGACATGAAGATTTTTCCCGATGATGTTCGAGTACTAACACTTTTGATAGCAAGAAAGCACGTACGATTTATTTGTTATATCTTTTTTGTCTAGTTGCTTTTATGCGTACTAGCAATACTCTAATAATGGATACATGTTATTTTTGAAAAAAAAAAAAGTCTTTTTGAAGTTTTATTTCGATTTTTGTTCGGAGGGCATCATGTGGACCTACCGCACCGGGCATCACATGCCCTAGCTACGCCACTGGCTAGAATAAATTAACAATATTATTTATTAGTTTGAATTAATAATTAAGCACTGTTTTAATCGAAAATTCGTCAAAAAGAAAAATGTAATTATGTCCTATGTGTACTTTGAGCATGTTGTTTATGTCGCAACACATCTACAGCTGTAAGTTATTTTTAGGTACGGTACTATGTTGTTTACCAGCTCTGACGTAGTTCTTCTGCCGAGATAGAAAATAAACAAAAATTGTGGGAGAAGGAAAGAAATTCCAAGTTTGTTTGTTTTCGATTATTATCTTCGTATTTCATACCCCAGAAGGGTACTGACTAACGATAATTAAGAGAAATGCTCTTCTTTTTTTTTTTTGTTTTTTGGACTTTCGAAATGATATGGTTGATTGAATTCTACTTTCTTGTCCCAGTATAATGAGATTGTTGATGGACGAGTAACTCTTGCTCCGAGTATTTGTAGTAAGTAGGTTTTTATCTATCAAATTATTGGTGAAGTCCCAATGGTCGATTCATTTAACAGCTTACCTGTGGCTGATCCAGAAAATCCAATTCCGGCAAATGTATACATTCTGTCTGTATATATTAATATATCAGCAACCTGATTCTCTCTCAATTCTGACACCAGTCAGCTACATCATACAATGGACCTCATTCACCAATCGTAAACAAACAACATTTAACCACGTGGTGCTCTATCTCTTCTATGTAATTTACGATCTCATGTTTAATTCATGATGGTTGTCACGTGACTGTTTTTTTCCCCATTGTTTTATCAATAAGATCACGTGACTAAATGTTGTTTGTTTACGATTGGTGAATGAGGTCCATTGAGAGTTTTTTTTTACTGTTATTATCCTTAAATAAGTTGTACGCTGTATCTCACGCGGCCAAGTCTGGACTTGTAAAAATGTTTTACATATTTCGGATGTTCCTTCAGAGTTGAAGATAGTTTACTTCCTAGTCCAAACCTCCCGCAGGACGACGGGGGATGGGAGCGGGAAGGGTTTGAACCCTCGACCGTCGATAAATCCGAACGACAGTCCAGCGCGCAAACCGCACGACCAGGCAGCCAACTTTTATTCGTTCTAACATTTACAAGTTGGGGAACTCCCAATCGCTTGAGAACCACTGATTCGTCACCCCGTGTTGCTCTCCCTAACACTTCTACGTCGATCATTTCCGGTGATAGTGACGTCACTTGGACAAGCAGACGACTTACCAGACTTTTTCATCGCGTGGAGCTGGAACTCTTTATTAATCAAGATACTTATATCTTAGACTTTGACTTGTTCGCCCAACCATCGATAGAGTTCTACATCTGCCGAAGTATTACAGTACTTAGCCTATACAGTTATAGATTGCCTTGATTTTCTGTGTTTAATTCTCGTTTGTCTGTGTGCTTCCTTGAGGTATTGAATTAATCGATACTCGTGTTGCGATATTGATAAATCTTTTTTTGTGTATTTTGAAATCAGCTGTGTAGATGCAGAACTGCATTCCTCACTCATCTTCGGACGCGAATACAAGCCTTATTATTATTATTACGATAGATGCAGATGTTCATCAGATGAGAAGCTTGAGAACTTGAGAACCTATCAGAAGTAGGAATTCGTATCGAGTACGCCAAGACCTAACTTGTGGAGTAGCCTAGTTCTACGCTTGGAGTAACAGTATCGAACCTATCTGTAATCGGGTCAACCTCACTGGATTATGTTACGCTGGACGGAGTATGTTTGCGTCAAGTGACAATGGACTTTCTGATTGGTTGTTTTTGTGTAGTGTGTAGTATTTATTTTATAGCTGACATATGTTGTTATTTGGTAGTAGTATACACACACGCACTTGTTTGCCTAGGCCAGTGGTCGTCATCCAAAAGAGCCCAATTTTAACAATTTCAGGATTAAAGTTTATTCAGAGTTCGTGTTTTTTTTAGTTGAGACATTTTTAATGGAAATAATTGGAATTAAAATTACAAATTTCGAGTACCATCTACTATATATATTTACGAAACAAATCTGACTCATTGATCACGAAATCTCTTAAACTGTCGCACGTATCCGCATGAAATTGCATACACAGGTTCATTTTTACCTCCTAGACGCTCACTAAGAACGGTTTTTCCAGATTCGCAACTTGAGGATCGCTATTCGCGAAAAAAACACAATCTTTCAATCAAACATTCGTATTTTATTTTCAATATTTCCCCCAAAGTTTGATTAGAAAGAATTTAAAAAAAAAAAAACAGGCATTCCTCGTATTTTTAAAGCAATATTTTTATTTTCCCCAAAGTTTACTTATTTTTAATATACCTAACGTAATTTCCATTACTTTTAAGAAGCGTTTTTGGCCTAAATTTTAAAAAATCCTAATAGCATTAATGAGATATGTCTAAAGTCTTTTTTTTTTTTTCGAGACTGTCAAAAAAAAAATCCCAATAGCATTGAAAAAGATAAATCTAGATCTATTATCATTTCGCTACATTCAAAAGGCGTCAAAGGATTACATTTAGTAAAACCAAATTGATAATTTTTTTTTTATTTAGAGAACAAAAATACAATGTAGAATGTGTACGAGGGACTAACTTTTTGTTTTTGGATGGGGTGAGGGTGGTAGAAGAGATATGTAAAAAAAAAAAAAAATGCTACTAAAATTAACGGACCCAAAGTATAACAGCGTTTGTGGTGTTGGCGGGTCTTTCCTAATCAAGTCAAAAGTCAATATGGGAGATACGACGATGCGCAAGTAAAAAACAATTTAAAAAAAAAGGGGGGGGGGTCCAGAGAGAGAGAGAGAGAGAGAAGGAAGGAAAGAGAGAGCGAGCTGTAAAATGTCCTAGTAACAGTTAGGCCTACACTAATTCACGGGCTAACAAAAAGTATGCTAGGCTAATCGTTAAATCATAAACCGTTTATTTAAAAAAAAAAATCATTAAAAAAAAAAAAAATTCGGGTTGTCAGGAAAGAGAAAGCTGGACGTGAAATTTCATTATTAGACATATAGGCCTAACAATGCACGGTTGTCGCTCATTTCGATTGTCGCCCCTAGTGTTTGTTTACATTTGTGAAATCACGTGAGATTGCGTAGGCCTACTGACCACATTCCGAGTCTTGACCTTTACTATATGTGTGTAGTTAGTTTCGTCATTCAGTGTAATAAAGCTTTAGATGTTTTTTTTTTTTTTTCATTATATTAAAGTACGACAACTTGCTAAAAAGTATATTATGTATATCGTTACAATGAGACCCGTTTATTAAAATAAAAAAAGATGGGGGTGATCGGGCCATAATAAACATAAAACCTAGGAACAAATCAACGTACGTAGCTGGTGTCTTCTAGTAGTTATATCTAGATAATATTTATTTACAAATACAAGTTAAACAATGTAAAAGATATCCTTTAAAACAGCGGTTCTCAACCTTTTAAGATCGGCGACCCCTGTTTATAATCCCCCACTCTGTCGCGACCCCCCAGCCGACACACATACAGCAATAGAAGGGTAGGCAATAATAATCCATATTTTCGATGGTCTTAGGCGACCCCTGGCAAATGGTCAATCGACCCCCAAGGGGGTCGCGACCCACAGGTTGAGAACCCCTGCTTTAAAACAATAGAACAAATACTTTTCTAACGTAAACAATAGCCTTACATTTCTTTGGAAAGTTGGGTTTGTTTGTTGTGTTTGTTTGTTTTATTTTAAGCACGATTACAGTTTCTCATGTTTACTGTAGACTTCATGCTTGAAAAATGATTGTTCGCATGTAAGTGTAAACCAAAATGAGGCACTGACCGAGAAAGTAGTAAGAATGTTCAACCAAGCATGAAGCCGTGATGAAGATCAAGTCCAGTGGCTAGGCTTCTGTTGTGAACGATTGCAGGTCAAATTGTGTGTCTATTAGGGGTCATCCCAAATGGACGTCTATTAGGATAGTTTGGGGTGGTTCACATGTAGCGCCCAACTGAGATATAGTAGAAGAAAAGTTTGACTATGTTAATGGACCCAAAGGTGTGTAGTAGTACTCACACAGAGCCTGTTGAATATGACAGGGCCGGCTCGGGGACTGCCCATTATTTCTAAAAGGGATTTAGCTAGAGTACGATCCTCTAATTAGAATGGAATGGTAAAGGTAGTCTCTCATACTGAAGCGCCTATGCATGACTTAATGCATGACGCATAGGGCTTAATCATCTTATTGATTTAATTTGATTTTGATTTTAGGCACATCGGCACAATTTAGGCCATGTCGTGCCTGCAGTCCCTTAAGGACTATTCTCTCTCTACACATCAAGGGCTAAATTCTATACAGTTAAATCATTAAAATCAAGGTCTATCCACAGTTAAAATAGTAAAGGTAGTAAAAATTTAATAATTTGATAACGTCTGTATCATATAAGATAAGATGGTGCATAGTTCGAAGAGGGAGCTGAGAAGCTAACCATGGCTCTTCTTCAAACTGACGGAAAATATAGAAACACAAGGAACACTCCCCATTGATCTCAGACAGACAATATGCTACACTATTATTATTATTATAGCTTTTATATAGCGCTTCATTCATGCTCAGAGCGCTTTTGGTCCAATCTCATTTGTGGACCAGTGGGGGGGGGGGGTATCTAGAAGTTGGTTTTCCGTGCTGCCTTAAGGTGCTCAGTAAACACAACTCTGCCCGAGTCGGGTGTCGAACCTACCTGATTACAACTTTTTTAGATTAGACCTTCTAGGTAGCCAAGCCAAGCCAAGTGCACTTAGCCTCTCGACCACGGTTCCCACTACATTCAAGAAGAACATTAAGACCTACCTGATTACAACTTTTTTTAGATTAGTTTGTCATTTTAGTTCTCGTGTTTATGTTTCTAATGTTATCACAGCACCTTGAGCCTACATTATGTTTGTTAATAGCGCTCTATAAATAAAATTAATATTACGGTAATTATTATTATTCAAGGGAAGTAGTGTGCGTAGAGATTGCTAGAGTAGTGGCCCGTGGTATGGAAAAGAGAGTAGGCGGCTATGGAGCCTATAATAACGCCTCCTAGTCCACCCGCCGGCACGGACCCAGATCAGTTTTTTTTTTTACAAGCTTAAAGGCCTGTCCCATCCTGAGAGAGAGAGAGAGAGAGAGAGAGAGAGAGGATGGCTAACTGGGGAATAGAGAGATTTGTTATCAAGAATGGTTTGTTGTATTTTGGTTTGTTAGTTGGTGGACAAACAGGGTCATGTCTTTACTCAACTAGAAGTACTAGAATGTCGGGGTGAAAGGTCATGAGGCTATGTTTGGTGGGCGTTTGGGAACTAAGAAAACAATAGACATGGTAACTTAACTTACCTTACCTTACTCTAAGACATGGTAACTTACCTTACCTATCCCTTACTCTTAGACATGGTAACTTAACTTACCTTACTCTTAGTCTAAGACATGGTAACTTAACTTACCTTACTCTTAGTCTAAGACATGGTAACTTAACTTACCTTACTCTTAGTCTAAGACATGGTAACTTACCTTACCTTACTCTTAGTCTAAGACATGGTAACTTAACTTACCTATCCCTTAGTCTAAGACATGGTAACTTACCTTACCTTACTCTTAGTCTAAGACATGGTAACTTAACTTACCTTACTCTTAGTCTAAGACAAGGTAACTTACCTTACCTTACTCTTAGACATGGTAACTTAACTTACCTATCCCTTAGTCTAAGACATGGTAACTTAACTTACCTTACTCTTAGTCTAAGACATGGTAACTTACCTTACCTTACTCTTAGTCTAAGACATGGTAACTTAACTTACCTATCCCTTAGTCTAAGACATGGTAACTTACCTTACCTATCCCTTAGTCTAAGACATGGTAACTTACCTTACCTTACTCTTAATCTAAGACATGGTAACTTAACTCACCTTACTCTTAGTCTAAGACATGGTAACTTAACTCACCTTACTCTTAGTCTAAGACATGGTAACTTCTTACCTTACCTTACTCTTAGTCTAAGACATGGTAACTTAACTCACCTTACTCTTAGTCTAAGACATGGTAACTTAACTCACCTTACTCTTAGTCTAAGACATGGTAACTTACCTTACCTTACTCTTAGTCTAAGACATGGTAACTTACCTTACCTTACTCTTAGTCTAAGACATGGTAACTTACCTTACCTTACTCTTAGTCTAAGACATGGTAACTTACCTTACCTATCCTTTAGTCTAAGACATGGTAACTAAGGAGTTTAATAGACAGGCATGACGACTGATGTTTAGAAGTTTTGTTCTTCGTGTGGGCTGTGTGACCACTGTGTCAGCGTACGGCACCAGACAGTAATGTAAACCTGTTACACCATAAATTCTAATGTCTTTAATAGACATCCCTGTATCTAGAGTAGACAAGGATACTGCTGAGAGAGAGATGTTACTAGAGGGACAAGGAGGGAGACTGCATCCTATTCGTATAGACCTTGGAGAAGAAAGAAGTGGGGTTTTAGAGATTAATTTGGTAAGCTCTTACTTTTTTTTAATAGCTGGAAAATGTTTGCTAAGTCTAGTTTATTTTAGTACGGTTGTATTTAACTATGAGTGGGAGCAAGTGTGTTAAGTCACTGCCCAGTATAGAATAGCTTTGCTATTTGGTAACATGACTGTTACATTACTAGCCTTGTTTAAGTGAAACGGTTTTTTTTTTGTTCAGACCTTGCGATCTATATGGATGGTTGCCTGGTCGTGCGGTTTGCGCGCTGGACTGTCGTTCACATTTATCGATGATCGAGGGTTCAAACCCTGCCCGCTCCCATCCCCCGTCGTCCTACGGGAGGTTTGGACTAGGAAGTAATTATCTTCAACTCTGAAGGAACATCCGAAACATGTAAAACATTTTATATCTATCATCTGTTTCTTTGACTAACCGTCGTCGAGCAGGGTGTCATGTGGCCAGAACAACGACCGACCGCCTTTACTTTACCCATCTAAAGTCAGGTATCCATGAGAGTTGAGTGGACATAGGGGCGCCCTAAAAATCCCGAAATTCAAAAATCCCAGTCTTTACCGAGATTCGAACCCAGGACCCAAGGTTTGGAAGCCAAGTGCTAAACCACTCAGCCACCGCGCCCTCGAAACGTAATTACAGTATTTGTCTTGTCTTGTCAGTGTGAAAGATTGTCTTTTATTTTATTATAACATAAGTTTCTATTGCAGGTAAAGTTAATTTAGATGTAATTAAGAAAGATTTAGTTTTCATATTAAATTGTTATATAAAGAGGGAGTCTCTGACACTTGCCTTTTGTACTTGCGTATTGTATGAACTCTTTTGGGTTCTATTCAATGGCTTTACATGACCTAGATCAGTGATGCCCAACCTAATTCGACCTGCGGGCCGGATAGAACCACGTCGCGGGACGGATCTGGCCCGCGGGCCGTATTTTGGGCATCACTGACCTTGATCATTGATAGTCACACACTAGGCTGTGATATTAGTATTACACATGAGAGAAATGTGTTTTCAACGTCTTTGTATATTGTAATTTTGTATTCCTACCTTCAGACGTTTGGGGAAGCATAAACGGTGTTTATGAGGAGGAAATGTATTTATCTTATATAATACAGACGTTACTTCAAAAAAAGAAGATGATTATTTTATTTTATCTTGTAAGAGTTTCTTTTTGGAGTGTCTTCTGAGGGAGCGGGTACATTGTTTCTTATGTGTATGTATCATGGCTAGTTCGATAGCCTTGTCGATGTAATATTTTGTCTGTATTTACTGAGAGTACAAACTTATTGATTTGTCACTGAGTTTGTCTGAAGGATACCACCCTTCCTTTCTTTGGTTCATGTGTGTAACCACGATGGTTTATATTTTGAGATAGTATGATGTGTGAAGTGAGTGTTAACACTAAGATCGCTAATTTAACCCTTTTGAGCGGGATGGGGGGCGGTCTGTGGCATTTTACGACTCGAGAGACCGTGTTTGTTAACCCTTAAAGTGCTGAACTGTTTTACAATGAGTGCATACACAAGTCTGATGTTTAGAGGCTAAACTACCACACGCGTTTTAAGGGTTAATGGACCTCATTCACCAATCGTAAACAAACAATATTTTGCCAAGTGGTTCTCTATCTCTTCTATACAAATTACGATCTAATTTTAATACATAGTGGCAGTCACGTGACAGTTTTTTTCCCCCGTTGTTTTATCAATATGATCACGTGACTAAATGTTGTTTGTTTACGATTGGTGAATGAGGTCCATTGTAATGGTAGGGCTACATTTATAGTTTTGCTCTACCATGGCTTGCACGAGATGGTGAGATTCTGGTCAACAGGTCCACGTGAATGTGTGTAGGGGTAGACGAGATGTGTGATTTGGAAGTGTTGTAAAGACGTTTTAGTCAATGTTTGCCACCAAAACCGCTGTTGCTTTGTAGGTAATGTTAGTGATTTTATAAAAGCTTTCCCCACTGGTAGTCTAAATTTGAAACAAATCTTACGCACACCTTTACCCCCCCCCCCTCCTACACACACTTTTCCATAAGAACCTGCCATGATGTAACCCCCCCCCCCCGAACTATCCATGGACAATTGTCTCAGTCGCCTAGAGTACAATAAGGCCAACATTTTCAGGGGATCTAAAATGTTTAGCCCTCAGTCACAAACATGATTTGTGATAATGCCGGTATTATGTTAGCGAAATACACGAAATTACACTCTAATCACAAACATCAATGTAGAGCAGAGTGACACAAACTGTTTCCTTAACGGAACACTTCGCACACTCAGCGGAACACTTTGCTTGTTTTTAGAGAGATAAATTCACGTGGTGGGCTAATAGTTATTCTATTTGGAAAACACTGAGGTAGAGGAATTCTAGCTACTTATTTGTTCAGTAAATCTAGATCTAGCAGAGGTCTGATTCCAACAATATCTCCTCTAACATTTCATTCATATTGTTTGGAATTCTGTGGACTATTTGAACACAATGAAATGTTGAATCACTTCTTTCTATTTAGCTTTAACATTGATACCCACTAAATCTAAATAACAACAAAGACTCTCAAGTTGTAGTTTAAAGGTTTTTATTTTTCCAATGAAAAGAGTTTCAGAAGGTGGCAGCATAACAGTGGAGGTGCACTATGTCAATACAAAGACAAATCACAATATCCCGAGCCAAGAGCTGGGACAATGACACAGAACGTACAGACTACACGGTGTGTTTAAGAGTTCTCTTCTCTTTGCTAACTTTGGACCAAGTATTTACACTATTCAGTTTTCTTCTTCGGAGCTAAAATTGCACAACTCACTAAAGTCTTTTTGCTCTTGAGTATAAATGAAGAGGTTGGGGGGGGGGGGGGTATATTGGAAGACTTGGTGTGTTCCATTCGATCTGGTTAATGAGGAAAGCAGCAGTATTTACACGGATTGGCGACTAATGCTCTAAGACGTGACAACACACAGACTCGGTGCTGTGACAGTCTATGACAACACACAGACTCAGTGCTGTGACAGTCTATGTCAACACACAGACTCAGTGCTGTTTATATATATATATATATATATATATATATATATATATATATATATATATATATATATATATATATATATATATATATATATATATATATATATGCGTGTGTGTGTGTGTTGCTTCTTTGTCCCTTGCCCCTCCCTTAATTAATTTAGAATAAATCCTTCTAGAAATTAAACATTGCCGAGTCTTTGTCAAACCGGGATGACATTTGATTGGTCACTTCCGCATATGATTGTATATATAAAAAAAAAAAAAAGGATTCAATGTTACATCGGCAAGCATTTAAGAATTTTACAAAATGGGTAGCAGAACTCTTTGACATTGAAAAATACTATTAGTACCGGTACGAAATTTTGGTCCAACAGAAACTAACAAACACGATACCGGTACAATTCTATTTTATATTTTATAATTGCTGCATTTTTTGTGCCTTTTAAAATTCTATTTTCTGTCCTTCTGTTCTAGTCGCGCACAAGCTGCTAGATATCTTTACATATCCAAGTCATGACGTTTCTACTGCCAGTCAAAAGTCAATGCACAATAAAGATTTACAACTATGAAATGAGATTGTTGTATTAGTATAGCATGCTAGGTGAAGTCTCTACAAGGAACTCAAGACTACGAGGAGTGAATGTGACCACAAAACAAAAAAAAAACAACTTGTTTATTTATTACATTTCATCAGTGCCAGATATAACCCCTAGACCTGGAGGTCATGGCTTCATAGTTCGAAACATTTGATTGGTTATTTCCACGGGACTAAGAAAGTCATGGCTTTATAGTTCTAAATATTTGATTGGTTACTCGGTAAAAAATGCATTTTAAAATTCAATCAAAACAAAAAAAAGTATTCTATGATTACATTTTCTTCATTTCAATACTTCTGCCAACTAAATCACATAGGTAACATACGCATAAAAAAAAAGTGCAAATGATATAACCTATGTACTATATGAATCCGAGCAAAAGGTTCAATTAGTGAATTATTATTTGAAACTTCTTATGTTGGAGAGCGGTACTCTGAGGATCACAACCTATACATCAAAAGGGTGCATTGTAATAAAAAAAAGAGTGGAAGTTCAAACTGTGCAGGGTGGGGGCGCTGTCAGAATCTCCTTCATGGAGACACAGCCACCAAAAAGAATTTGTAAATTTTATCAAAATAACACTGAAATATGGAAACAAATGTACCGAAGAAAATGAAAGCGATTTAGTGAGATTAAACAAAAAAAAAAGTATATGTGATATATGCTAGTTTAATCATTGTCTATGTGCACTGGCTCATTGAGTCTATCTGCAAGCTAATAAAAAAAAAAAAAAAAAAGTAAAGTAAATGTCTGGTACTCAGAGCTGGATAAATCTCAGAGGTTCAGAGGTGCCCTAAGGATCCCAAAATTAAAAATCCCAGTCTTAACCATTATTCGGACCTGGGACCCCCTCCCGGTTTGAAAGCTCTTTACCACTCAGCCCCTGCGCCATCTTCTGTAAGCTAGGGTCAAACTGACATAAAGCTAGGGTCAAACTTACATACTTCATTAAGAGGCTAAGGTATGGCATGAGTACTTCAGAATGTTCACATCAATTTGGAACTTTCTTGCTGTGTGTTGGTATTAATGTTATATTGAGTGTGGAAGCACTGAACAAAATATGTTTATCAGGCCTATAGTAGATTGGTTGCTTTTCATTTCTTCTCTGCTACATTACACTGTGCTGCCTTTGACAGCAAGAAAAAAAGTCATTTGACAGTGTCGCATGTCAGGCTCTTACAACAGTCATCAATCACAAGTTGCCAAAGTGAAACAAGCTAACTATGCAGGAGCCACAACTCTAGTTGGTTTGGGGAAATGCTGTGGCCAGATTAGTCTGCTCTTAAGAGTATCATCAACCAGAAAGCTTATAAAATCATTATGTTGTTTTGCCCAAAATAGATGCAGTAGCGAAAATAAAAAAAAAGGGGGGGGGGTGTTGTAAATTCATAAGGGCTCTATTATTCTTACTAATGACACAGTAACTGACATTTGACTTGGTCTCTTGAGTTCACTATTACATAACAAAATCCTAATCAAAATATGTGTATGAATAATTATGCAACATCTTATAGAATGTCTAATGACATCAATGTTTCGGTGACATCAATGTTTCGGTGACATCAATGCTTCTGTGACATCAATGCTTCCGGCAGTACTAAAGGATATGTATGAAATTGACATGATAATATGTGTGCGTATCAATAGAATATATCTCATGATAATGCGAGCCCCCCCCCCTAAAATATGTAACATGATAGAGTCTCAATAAGCTAAGGATGTTTCTCTAATGATAAAACTATGTGTGTCATAAACTAAACATGCATGTGAATTGGTGTCTCTCGTGAGAAAATCTTATCTCATGATAATACACAAGTCTAAAAAAAAAATTATGGGATGTCTCATGATAATATGTAAAGTGTATCTCATGATAATATGTGCACATGGCTCCTACTTTATTCATTTTAACACAAAATTATATAAAAAGAGCTTTATAATATAATTGCAAATCTAAAGTGTTGAGATTATTATCATAAAAACATTGTCCATCAGAATATTTGAGCTAAATGGCATTTCAATAGAAGAATTAGTCTGAATACATATCTAATTTAAAAAAAAATAATAAAAAACAGAAATGCGAGTGAGTGAAATTTTTTTTTAAACTCATATTTTTAAGGATAAAACAATGAAGAAGAGGCTGGAGTTTTCATGACCTCGCAGATTCCGAAGGGTTAAATCTGGCACTGGAGCCAGCATTATAAAAAAAGTATCAGTAGTTTAAGATACAATTGTAAGCTACAAACAGTAGGCTATGTACAGCAGAAGTAAGAATATATTTGATGCTATGTACAGGATGGGTACAAGATACAGGCAGCTCACACATCATCACAGTTTATATTATCAGCTTGATATACCCAGTTCTTTCCTTAAGTTGTTCAGTTACTTGTTTAATTAGTACTAATACAGACCATACCCAAGACTTCTTCAGAATAATAAAAAACAAACAATTTTGCTGTGTTATGTTCAATAGTAAGCTGTGGGTAAAAGTAAAAGACAGTACTGAAAAGGAATGTAGGTCAAAGTTTAAAGACTAGAGTTTAGAGGTCAGTATGAAAATGTTTGTATAGTAAGTAAATAGAAACACATTCAAGACAGAAATTCCCAGTGCACTGCTAATAAACCTCAAGTGCCATCAGAAATGCAAGGATTACTCCAAAGTGATCTTTTATTGTTAGAAAAAAGGCTATAAGAACTATCTAGCTAAAAACCACCAAAAGAGCTCAGCAGTGAGTAGAACCAAGGAGTCCACAGTCAAATCTTTTCCTGGGGTACACAGTTCAATCCCTTGACTATTGTGTCAACGCTTGCAAGGGCAAAATAATGGTCACCTATAATTTGCATAACAGACTGGCGTGTCTCTAACACAAGCATGTTCAACACATTGTTCAGCATAAAACCGAGCCACACTTTTTAGACCAAATGGGTGGCTGCTGATGTAAGCTATTCAGGTAATCAAGTTCTTACAACTCAGTTGTATACTATACGATTTAAAATACATATTTGTTAGCAAATATCTCAGATCTGTAGCCATCATTCCAAGACACAAAATGTGTTTCATCACAAGAGATACGAAACTAGACAGATACATACAAGAAAATGGTTAATCATTTATACATACAGATGGACAGATATTCAAGTGCACATACAGATGATGATCACCTAACGCACACAACTGGATTGATACACAAATATACATATGAATGATGATAATTTGATGTACACACATCTGGATAGATATAAAAAAATGTACTTTCAGAAGATTGTCAACAGATGCACGCACAACTAACCAAAGGTATATATGGCAAGTCTTGACCAGACTTATCTACATCTGGAGGCTAACAAGGAGGGGACCTTTCCAAATAGAGCTGTTGACCAGACTTATCTACATCTGGAGGCTAACAAGGAGGGGACCTTTCCAAATAGAGCTGTTGACCAGACTTATCTACATCTGGAGGCTAACAAGGAGGGGACCTTTCCAAATAGAGCTGTTGACCAGACTTATCTACATCTGGAGGCTAACAAGGAGGGGACCTTTCCAAATAGAGCTGTTGACCAGACTTATCTACATCTGGAGGCTAACAAGGAGGAGACCTTTCCAAATAGAGCTGTTGACCAGACTTATCTACATCTGGAGGCTAACAAGGAGAAGACCTTTCCAAATAGAGCTGTTGACCAGACTTATCAACATCTGGAGGCAAACATAGAGAAGACCTTTCCAAATAGAGCTGAAGGCCTACACAGAGATAATTATTTTTTTCAAACTAGAAGACCTTAATAACAACACAGAGAGAACTTGTTCCCTAATGCCTACAATTAATTTGTTGTTTTTTAAATTTACATGACTAATTAAAAAAAAACAACTGCATGTCAACTTTTGTTTTTAACAATTGAAATATCAACATTTCAACATTAATTACAGTTACAAGTGTTACTTCTATCATTTAGTAGCGCGAGTAGCTCAACTGCATGCCAACTTTGAAAATTACATAAACATCTATATGTGAGCCATAACTTCACTATAACACATACATACAACTTGACTTGAGCCATGTATTAAAATACACATACATACAGCTTGACTTGAGCCATGACTTGATATATATATAACTATATATATATAAAGTACATGATATATATGTCAACATATAATGTTGGAACATAAAGTGAATACAATAGTCTAGAGAAGAAATATCCGTCTATAAAAAAGACCCTATACCTCCTGCAGTGTTGTCGCAGAACCAAACTATCAGTCAGAATCCCCCCAGTCGTCTTCACTCTCCTCTCCTCCACTATCACTTATTTCAATGACTTTCCTCCTCATCTCAATAGCCTTGTCCATAATAGCTTGCACGTCCAGAACGCCTGGAGCTGAAGGCAGTTGTTTCTTTTGGTCTCTCGCTTCTACTTTACGCAAACGTTTATTGGCTGGAAAAAAAAAGAACAAAATAGTAATCACATAACATTTTTTTTCTTGGTGACTGGTGAGGCCAACTCTAAATAACAGATTGGTGAGGCCAACTCAAATAACAGGGCTAACTAAATAATAATGGAGTGGGTACCGAGTCACATAGGTGTGACTGGCAACACTATTGCAGACTCCTTGGCCCACCAGGGAGGGCAAATTCCACCCACCAAACAGGCTGTAAGTTTTCATCATGCTCTAGCTATAATTCAAAAAAACAGAAAAGGAAAAGTGGTTTGAGTGCTGGGACAAGTCCCAAAAAGCCTGTGGAGTCTGGGAGCACATGAGGCGCCCTGACTGCACTTCCCCGCAGTGGAGGCTGTCCAGGCCTAAGCAAGCTATTATAGCACAGTGCAGGACAGGCCACTGTCCTGTTGGCTCATATTTCTCATGGCTATGGCCTAATTTCGACTCACGGTGCCCCTGCTGAGGGTAAGAAGAGGAAACTGTGCCTCATATTCTGTTTGACTGCCCCAGACGCTGATCTCCGTCTCGACAGGTCTGGGAAACCATAAATTCTTGACCTGTATTTTGACATGTATGCACTACGCAAGACAGCAGGGTTTCTGTCCAGGGCTTTTGCAAGAGAGGATTTGAGCCTCTCAAGCCCTCACTCAAACGGAGTTTTGATGATGATGAAATAACAGATTGATGAGGCCAACTCTAAACAACAGACAGATGAGGCCCACACTAAACAACAGACTGATGAGGCCCACACTAAACAACAGACTGATGAGGCCCACACTAAACAACAGATTGGTGAGGCCCACACTAAACGACAGATTGGTGAGGCCCACACTAAACGACAGATTGGTGAGGCCCACTCTGAATGTTCATACATAATCTATCTCATAAATTTAACATCTCTTTAATATGTTAAAAGTATTTTGATTTCAAAAATAAACATTTTTACCATCAGCTTGAATAATTTCTTTCATCAAAGCACTCCTATCTGCACTTAATGGTGGCCTGGCAGGACCAGATGGTCCCTGAGTACCAGATGGTCCCTGAGTACCAGATATATTATTCCCATTTACTGCCATTGGTGGTGGGGGTGGGGGTGGTGGAGGAGGAGGCGGGGGTGGGGACTGGTGGACATTCTCATTGGGTGTTGGTGACAAGGGCGGTGGTGGAGGAGGGGGCACAGAACTCTGAATTTGATTGTTTGGTTGATATTTAAATGGAGGTGAGGGTGGAGGTGGGGGTAGATCATTTTCATTTCTGTGGAATGTTAAGTGACATAAATAAAAGACATGGACTAAAGTAATAGATAGACTCTATTAATGTAATATTTTTGCATTTTTTACTTTAGTATTATGAGACATCTATATTAATGTAAGATTTCTGCATTTTTTACTATTATTTACAATGAGACATCTATATTAGTGTAATATTTCTGCATTTTTTTCTTTACTATTATTTATATGAGACATCTATATTAATGTAATATAAATAATGAGACATTAACTTAATTGAAAATATGTAAATGAGACACACTAATCAGTAAATGTAAACTGAAATAACAATGCGGCATATCTACGAATTTTATTTTCTTAAAACTTGTGTGTAGGATGATTAAGACTTACGGAGGAAACTTGTGTCTCGGTGAGTCTCTGATAGAGTCTCCTCTGCCCATTTTATTGGTCATCTGAGTGACAGGTGGAAAATTGTTTGCGTAGGGATCAGAAGGTGGCGGAGATGGAGGCGGCGGCAGGCTGTCCCTGTTTGTTTGAGGTACTGGCGGGGGCGCAGGTGGCGGAGCTAATGGCCTATCGTCATAACGATGTCTATTTTTTCCTGCTCGCAGTACACCATTCGCAAGTCCATCAGGTGACTGCTGACAAGTAAAATGTAAAACTAATAATTATGTTTAAAAAAAAAACAACTTCAGATGCAATAAAGTTCAGAAATAAGTCATGGGTGGAGAAAAAAAAAAAAAGACTTCAAGTTACATGCATTTCCCTAATATGTTATCTGTAACATGTCAGACCATAGAATAATGTTTCTTTAACAAGCTAAATATAACATGCCCAACCAAAAAATCATTTGTATAGAATCTATCTGATTAATAATCTCTTATTTATGCAAATCTATTATTTTTTTAGATGTTCTCAAGGATTAAGTAAAATTCACTAGTGTCATTTATTTATAAGTTTTAAGGTAAAAAAAAATTCAGAATCTGTAGAGTCTAAAAGCAAAAAAAAAAAAAAAAAAAAAATGAACTTGAAATAAATCCTATTGGAATTACTATTCACACACCACCTCTCATAATAGAAAGTGCATAAGGATCTCTGAATTCTAGTTTCCATTAAAATAAACCTGATGCTAACCAATAAACATTGGAGACCCTGTGGCTGAATGGTAAAGTGGTTGGCTTCTGAAAGCGGGGGTCCCAGGTTCATATCCTGGTGAAGGTTGGGATTTTTACTTTTGGGATCTTTAGGGCGGCTCTGAGTCCACCACGGGTATCTGGTATTAGTAAAAATGGTTGGTCATTGTGCTGGCTACACGACACCCTCATAAACCATGGGCCACAGCAACAGATGACCTTTACATCATCTGCCCCAGTGATCACACGGTCTTTAAGGGGAACTTCGCTTTTTTTTTAAACTAATAAACTTTACCACAAGTATAGATCAAAATTGTTTTGAATAAAACTGAATTTACAGTTGCTTTAGATAAAGTTTTATAAGAAAAAAAACTCACTTCAAGACATTAATTCTTTAACTGTATAAACTAAAAGTAAAAAGCCAGCTTAAAGACTTACAGAATGTTGTATATTGCTGACATGATTTGCAGAATACACATCACTAGCGTCATTATAATCACTATAAGGGACAGGCGCAGGCAGTGGCTCGTCTAGATTCTGTCTATACTGGTTCTGTTGTTGTTGGAACTGATGCTCTGGCCAATGTTGTTGTTGCTGTTCATGTTCCTCTGGCCTTGGTAAATCTTGATGTTCTATTCTTTCATTCTCTGCCTGTCTCACAGAACTGGGACTTTTAGGCTTCACATTTCTTAGATCCTGGGAAGGAATAAATTACTACATTCTTAGCAAACTACTATTTTAGGTCAGTGTCCTGTTGATAGGAACATCACTAAGATATATATATATATATATATATATATATATATATATATATATATATATATATATATATATATATATATATATATATATATATATATATATTCAACAAAATAAACTTAGAACAAGACAAGTTGTATAATCTAAACAAGTTTCTCCTAATAAATTCAGCTTCATAAAATAAAATTGAAGAACCTTTACATCAAAATTTACTAATTGTTTAACCAAAATTCATTTTGTCTCCCTTTGTTATGCTAGCATCATCTGGGAAGCTCAAACTTTGGAAATGAATAAGAAAATGTGTTAATCCTATATTTATCCACCCAGCAATAACCCACATTAGATCTTATATTTCAATACTTAAACCAAAAGTTATTTTATTACAATTCACCATTTTAATCCCATGTGGACAGTGATTAAATAAGGATCTAGTTCTACTTTCAATCATTCATTCAATTTTTGGTCAAGGGTTAAATTAATATTCTGCAACAGATTTAGCTTCAATTTTATTTCAGTCTTTGTAGTCAGCATTTTATAAAAAAAATTGGTTTAGGTTCTGATATTGTTATAGTAATAAGTAGTAGTAGTGTTTTTTTTTTTATTCCAGCTGATCTAGAAAACAGTTGATAGGTCTCAGAACTAACTGTTCATTATTTAGAAAAGAAAAGTCACCAAACATGGTTATCATATTTAAAACATTATTCAAAATTATTTGTATTATTATTACTTGCACAAAAATGTACATATTTTAAAAAAATACAAAACATTAGAAAAGAAGCTAGCTTTTGGTTGTTTGTTTGTTTGTTTAAAGAGACACCAGTAACCAAAGTATTACATTGAGCTTCAACATTTTTGAACTTCAAAGACTTCAAGTCTTACTAGTTTACTAGGTGTACACATCTGCTGACTGAATTGAACCACAAAATAAAATAAGTTTACCTGATGGTCTGAGACTAAGTCTACACCATCTGCCAAATGTTTGTATTTTTCTTTTCTATTTGGCTTTGCTTCCTTGATCTGATGGGTTTTCTTAGTTCTTGTTGCCTGGAGACAAAATTGATTATCTTCTTATCTTAGCTTATATAATACAGACGTTACTTCAAAAAAGAAGGTGATTTTGTCCTACGCGTCATGCATTTAGTCATGCATATTAACCAATGACTTAAATTCTGCCAAGTCACTGGTTTTCCTGGCTAGCTCAGGCAACCCATTCCATGCTCTAATAGCACTAGGGAAGAAGGAGTATTTGTACAAATTTGTCCTAGCATATGGGACGAGGAATGTGCCTTTATCTTTGTGTCTTTCAGAGTATTTTATTAAATTTTGTTTTTGTATTTGAAGATTATGGTTCAGTGTTTTATGTATAATTGCTACTTTACTTTTGAGTCTTCTGTCCTGAAGGCTTTCTAAATTTAGTGATTTTACTAAAGGTGTTACTCTAGTCAAATGTGAATATTTGTTTGTTATGAATCTCACTGCTCTATTTTGTGTCTGTTCCAGTTTCTTAATGTTTTCTTGAGTTGAGAGGGGTCCCAAACGGAGGATGCATATTCTATTATTGGCCTAACCAAGGTTAAATAACATTTTAGTTTTATGTTCTTATTTGATTTATAGAAATTTCTTTTAATAAACCCTAATGTTTTGTTTGATTTTTTTTATAGTTTCATCAATGTGTGGATTCCATGACAGTTTTTCATTTATTTTAACACCTAGGTATTTTGCGTTTTTAGTCTGTGTTACTGGTTTGCCATGAATAAGATAAGTGGAATTAATTTGTTTCAGTTTTTTTGTTACTCTTAACAACTGACATTTTTCTGGGTGGAAAGACATGCTCCAATTTGATTACCATTTCTGTAATTCATCTAATTCTCTTTGTAAAATATCTGTGTCTTGTGTTGTTTTTATTGTTCTATATATTATGCAATCGTCTGCAAATAATCTGACTTTTGTTCCTGAAGTAATGCAATTTGGTAAATCATTTATGTAAATTAAAAATAGTAGTGCACCCAAGACTGTTCCTTGGGGTACACCTGAGTTTACTGTTATTGGTGTTGATTTAGAGCCATTTATTTTTACAGTTTGTTCTCTCCCTATCAGAAACTCTTTTAATCCACTGATGCAGTGGACCATTAATGCCAAAATATTTTAATTTTTTAAGCAAACTATGGTGGTGAACTTTGTCAAAAGCCTTGGAAAAATCTAGTAAGATAGCATCTATTTGTTCACTATTATCTAAACCTTTTGAAAAATCATCAATTAGTCCTATTAGTTGTGTTTCACATGATCTATATTTTCTAAAGCTATGTTGGTATGGGGTGAGGACATTATGTTTGTCTTAGTGGTTTATGATGTTGCTACATATTATGTGTTCTAGGATTTTACATGTGATGCTGGTAAGTGATACTGGTCTGTAGTTTCCTGGGTCAGATTTTTCTCCTTTTTTAAATAGGGGGGTGACATTAGCTTCTTTCCAGTCCTTTGGTACTCTGCCCTGGTTAAGCGATGCCTGAAAGAGTATTTTGAACACTGGGGCTAGCTCATTGCTTAGTTCTTTGAGTAATCTAGCTGGAATACCATCAGGTCCAGATGCTTTATTTGGTTTGGTGTTGGCTAATACTTTTTTAATTCCATTTTCTTGTACTACTAAATCTTCTATGTTGTCTACTTGGTTCAAATTAAGTAATATGTCTTTGTATCCTGGGGCTGAGAATGCTGATGCAAAGTATTTGTTTAGGATGTTTGCTTTAGTTTCATTATCATTATGTATTATGTTATGTTCATCTTTTAATGACGCTATGCCTGTTGTTTCCATTTTCTTATAATGTATGACCATAGTTTTTTGTTGTTATCTTTAGATATTACATTGTTTATGTATTCACTCTGCAGTTCTCTGCTTACTTTTTGGGTTAGGTGTTTAATTTTTATATACTTTTTGTAAACTCTTTCTGCCTTAGTTTCTTTAAATTTTCTATATAGGTTTTCCTTCTGTTTACAAAGCTTCTTTAGTCTAATATTAAACCAGCATTTATTTATTTTGTTTGATGTGTATTTAGTAGGTATATGATTTTCTATAATGCTTTTAAGATGGTTTTTAATGAAATTCCAGAGGTCATCAACTGGTTCGTTAAAGTCTTTTTCTAATAAGAATGTTTGTTGAAAGTTTAATGCAGCTTGGTGTAGTTGTGTTAGGTTACATTTATTCCAGAGTAAGATTTTTCTTTTGTGTTTTGTGTTGGCTACTGCTTTTATCTGACTGTGTATTTTTATGATCTCATGGTCTGATAGACCAGGGATAATATCATAATCATAACTACTAATCCAGGTCTGTTGGTTAAGAAGAGATCTAATGTGTTGTTTAATCTAGTTGGCTTTTTAATGATTTGATCTAAACTTAGGTTATGATTATGATATTATTTCTTATTACATTCTTATTAGAAAAAGACTTTAACCAACCAGTCGATGACCTCTGGATTTTCATTAAAAACCATCTTAAAAGCATTATAGAAAATCATATACCTACTAAATACACATCAAACAAAATAAATAAATGCTGGTTTAATATTAGACTAAAGAAGCTTTGTAAACAGAAGGAAAACCTATATAGAAAATTTAAAGAAACTAAGGCAGAAAGAGTTTACAAAAAGTACATAAAAATTAAACACTTAACCCAAAAAGTAAGCAGACAGCTGCAGAGTGAATACATAAACAATGTTATATCTTAAGATAACAAAAAAAAACTATGGTCATACATTAAGTCTAAGAAAATGGAATCAACAGGCATAGCGCCATTAAAAGATGAACATAACATAATACATAATGATAATGAAACTAAAGCAAACATCCTAAAAAAATACTTTGCATCAGCATTCTCAGCCCCAGGAGACAAAGACATATTACTTAATTTGAACCAAGTAGACAACATAGAAGATATAGTAGTACAAGAAAACGGAATTAAAAAACTATTAGCCAACACCAAACCAAATAAAGCGTCTGGACCTGATGGTATTCCAGCTAGATTACTCAAAGAACTAAGCAATGAGCTAGCCCCAGTGTTTAAAATACTCTTTCAGGCATCGCTTAACAAGGGCAGAGTACCAAAGGACTGGAAAGAAGCTAATGTCACCCCCCTATTTAAAAAAGGAGAAAAATCTGACCCAGGAAACTACAGACCAGTATCACTTACCAGCATCACATGTAAAATCCTAGAACACATAATATGTAGCAACATCATAAACCACTTAGACAAACATAATGTCCTCACCCCATACCAACATGGCTTTAGAAAATATAGATCATGTGAAACACAACTAATAGGACTAATTGATGATTTTTCAAAAGGTTTAGATAATAGTGAACAAATAGATGCTATCTTACTAGATTTTTCCAAGGCTTTTGACAAAGTTCACCACCATAGATTGCTTAAAAAATTAAAATATTTCGGCATTAATGGTCCACTGCACCAGTGGATTAAAGAGTTTCTGATAGGGAGAGAACAAACTGTAAAAATAAATGGCTCTAAATCAACACCAATAACAGTAAACTCAGGTGTACCCCAAGGAACAGTCTTGAGTGCACTACTATTTTTAATTTACATAAATGATTTACCAAATTGCATTACTTCAGGAACAAAAGTCAGATTATTTGCAGACGATTGCATAATATATAGAACAATAAAAACAACACAAGACACAGATATTTTACAAAGAGAATTAGATGAATTACAGAAATGGGAATCAAATTGGAGCATGTCTTTCCACCCAGAAAAATGTCAGTTGTTAAGAGTAACAAAAAAACTAAAACAAATTAATTCCACTTATCTTATTCATGTCAAACCAGTAACACAGACTAAAAACGCAAAATACCTAGGTGTTAAAATAAATGAAAAACTGTCATGGAATCCACACATTGATGAAACTATAAAAAAATCAAACAAAACATTAGGGTTTATTAAAAGAAATGTCTATAAATCAAATAAGAACATAAAACTAAAATGTTATTTAACCTTGGTTAGGCCAATAATAGAATATGCATCCTCCGTTTGGGACCCCTCAACTCAAGAAAACATTAAGAAACTGGAACAGATACAAAATAGAGCTGTGAGATTCATAACAAACGAATATTCACATTTGACTAGAGTAACACCTTTAGTAAAATCACTAAATTTAGAAAGCCTTCAGGACAGAAGACTCAAAAGTAAAGTAGCAATTATACATAAAACACTGAACCATAATCTTCAAATACAAAAACAAAATTTAATAAAATACTCTGAAAGACACAAAGATAAAGGCACATTCCTCATCCCATATGCTAGGACAAATTTGTACAAATACTCCTTCTTCCCTAGTGCTATTAGAGCATGGAATGGGTTGCCTGAGCTAGCCAGGAAAACCAGTGACTTGGCAGAATTTAAGTCATTGGTTAATATGCATGACTAAATGCATGAGGCGTAGGACGTAATCATCTTCTTTTTTGAAGTAACGTCTGTATTATATAAGGTAAGATAAGATAAGATAGGTTGTGTAAAGTTTCTATGAAAAGCTCATTTATGTATATATACAAACCCAATCCCCACAAAACCCTAAGTAAGATAATGGGTAGACTTCCCACCAAAAAAAGCCCCACAAAGTTTTTTATAGCACAATGACAGAACACAGACAGTCCTGTCATTGTGCCCAATGTTTTCATGTTTTTTTACGTCAACTATATTTTTGCACTAAGCAATAATTGCAAATGACGTGAAATTAAACTTAATGTTTCACTCAATGTTAAGTTTTACAGGTTTGAGGGATAGTTAAATACCATTTTTAAAAATAGCCTCTGGCAACTAGTCCAACTCCTGGCCTTCACATGTGGCTCAGATAATGAGTATGGTGGAACTGTTTTCACTAACAGGCGAAGAGGCAAAGGTGAGTACCTAAAAAATGTAAGCTTCTGGCAGGAGGGGCTCTTTAGCCATGGCTGGCTACCTATCTAGCTGAAGGAAAACTCTGAATTCAAATTTCTGCTGCCAGCTATACCTATCATGGGAAAGGCTTCAAGAGTCAACCCTTAGGAAAAATCAGGAGCTGGCGACCCTTAGACAGTCTGCAGCACTCAGTGCTACACCCTGGCAAAGCCTAACACCACTTACACCACTTAACCCAAACTGTATCGGCACTTGCCATTCCTTTGGATACATCAGCTGTGTGAAGTGGGAGGGGGAACTGATGTGTGGGCAACATCATTCCAACCATAGCTAATGCTTAGCCATTCATCTCAATCCATGAGATGATCCATTGTCACTTTGCGACTTAAGGCGGCCATAACAGAAAAAAAAAAAAAAAGGTAAGTAAGATAAGAATTTGTTGGGCCTTTTAATTGGGGATATTTGCATGAATTTAATTTTAAAAATCTTTGTTATATTGCAGTCTTCTTTTGAGTTTTTTTTACATTGATACAAACCAACAGTCATGCAGTGTCCACCATTTCTGGTAAAAGGCAGCTGCTGTACTGTGTCTACTACTTCTAAAAGGAGATAATTAATATGAAATTCTGTCACTTCAAGAAGGGGGCAATAGTTATTTTATGTAGCGTCTATTATTTCTAGTAAGAAGTAATTGCTTTCTAGTAAGAGAGAATTCTTATAAAATGTCTACCACTTCTAGAAGGAGGTAATTGATATGTAGCGTCTCAAGTCTGAAAAAGGTTATTACTCAAGTGATACACACCTACACAAAGTGCTGGGTAAGACAATGTGAATATATATCCCCATTCCAAGAGTCAAAAATATGTGATTTAGTACACTCCCTGAACAACATAAGGGAGACAATGGAGACACATTTACAAAATAAATAGAGAGAGATATGATACTTCCCCCATACAGCCCTAGAAAAGAGAATCAGTAGATTCTTCAATTATCTCTAGGATAGTTTGACACGGCTAAAACTAGTTGACCAAGAAAGTACTTAAATACACTTGTAATACTTAAGCCTCAGGCACTTACCTCTCCCCGTTTTCTCTTCTGGTCATGTAACTTTTTATTCTCCTGTATCTGTTTCCCCATCTCAATGGCCCAGAGTTCTGCAAAGTAGCTGGGGTCTGTATAGAACTTCATACTGCTCTTACCATCTTCTCTGTAGGATCATAATAGACAAAGGCTTTAAGACAGTTACTTAACCCTTTGAACTCTCAGTTCCCTGCCCTAATTTTCCTGTTCCCCCAGGCTCCTGAGGAAAAATTACACTTAACACAAACATGCACAAAAACAAACTACTGGTATTGAAAATTTAAAGAGAAATATTTTATTTTGAGAAAAATATATTAGTATGTTTATCTCCAATATTCTTTCTTGGTATGCCAGTCTTCCCAGCATGTAGACCCCTCCTTTATACACAAGTACATTTGGCAAAGTTTGCACCAAAATTTAGTTTTGATTTTCTAGACAGGCCTGCTATTATAATCCATGTCTGGAAATTGCTTTACATGTTTATTGAATTTGTAAGCACAAACTACACATAAATTATTTCCAGTAGCTGTTGGGGACAATTGAGGATGGTGTAACCCAACATTTTGTAGTCTCACATGTGTGTCAAGAGGGAGTAGAGACTTTCTTGCTTCAACTCTTGTATCCCCAATAAGTGACAAACAAATGTCATCCATGAACATTGAGAATGTTCTATATCTTTTGCCTGGTTGTTTGTGGGGACTGAATTGTTTCCATAAGAATGTATGCATTGTTGCAAGCCCACAAAAAAAATTTACAATTAGACGCCAAGGCCAGCGGTAATGACGACGTGTTTTGTTGAGGCGACATACCTGGTGGTTAACATCCCAACCACCCATGGTGTAGTCAATGCAGAGCTGTGGTGTTGGCACATCCACAGTTGTCCCATCCTTATTTCTTCTTTTCAGGGTGCCCTGGCGTGTTGGATTGTGATATGAAGAAATAAAATGAATGGGTCTTTGGTCCATCCAAACTAGGCATGTAATATTTCCATGACAGATTAATTCAGACTGACCTCTCTGCATTTTCTTCATCTTTGTCAGTTCTTTGGGGTAAAATTTTCTATTTGTCATAGCAGTTCCAACATCAAATGTTCCATAAACATTGTATAAAATATCAAACAGTGTGACACTGTTGTAAAACCTGTCCATATATACAATATGGTTTTTATTTGTCAAGTGGCCTGTTGCTAAAAGTCGTACAACAATGCTGCCGACGACACCAAGCTCTGGAATGACATTGTCAGTTTTGCCGGTGTAAATTTCCAAGTTCATTATATAGCCTGTGTTCGAGTCACAAGCCATATAGGCTTTGATTCCCCATTTGATGGGTTTTGATTTTATGTACTGCTTGATAGAAAGTCGGCCTTTGCAAGGGATCATTCCTTCGTCCAAGCTGTGACATTGGGATGGTGAATAAAAGTGCTGAAATTTTGTAAGCTTCATGTTCAGCATTGGTCTTACTTTGTAGATTTTGTCTGTTTTATCTACAGTAGGATTCAGCTCATTAACAAAATGAAGATGGTGAATAAAAGTGCTGACATTTTGTAAGCAGCATGTCCAGCATTGGTCTTACTTTGTAGATTTTGTCTGTTTTATCTACAGTAGGATTCAGCTCATTAACAAAATGAAGATGAGTCCATATAGAAAGAAAGCGATCTCTCTGCATGACACTACGGAAACCAGGCGTTTCAGTCACAAATGATTTGCTGGAACTAGACCAGTAGTCTTCGTACCTGGGTTTTATGCACTGCTCCATTTGAAGTCGCAATCCAAAAAAAGCCTTGAGTTCTGGGACAGTTAATGGGATGAAGTTCCTTAGCATAATAACTGTTTGGCTTTTGTTGTTTTACCTGAGAAGCACGTCTGTTTGTTTCCTCACAAAATGTTTCCCAAAAATTGTCATCTAGAAACAGGTCTAGAAAATCAATAGCTGTGCTTTGAGCTGAAATATGCCTAGGCATGTTTTTAGCACCAGCTATTTCTGTGAATGTTTCAATTCTGACCAGCCAGAATCAAATTTAGATGTAGAAGAAACATTTTTGGGGCAACGCCCCTTTCCACGCCCACTTTCCTTCGATGGACCTGGTGCTGGTACAGGTGTAGATGATGTAGATCTAGTGTCTTCATTTATTACTGTACTTGTACTAATTTCGTCTAGATCTAGATCTAGATGATCGTCGGAGTCAATCTCCATTTAACTGTCATTGTAATCATTTTCTAGATCTAGTTCATCGTCCTCAGAATCATTGAGGATATAGTTCACTGCTTCATGCAGTTGCGATTACCTGAATCAAGAGACTGTCTTTTCATTTTGCAAATCAGTTTAATACTTAAAAAACAACAACACTCATGGACGCAGCCATTACTGTCATTTACCATAAGTCGAATAGTCCTACGTGACGTGTTTTTTTTCTTCGCATTTTTAATTACAGACTGTTGGTTTAAGGTAAGGTGCGCGAGACCGATATATCGGTCTGGCGGGGCATGGATTTCTTACGCGCAGACCGATAAATCGGGCTGGCGGGTTCAAAAGGTTAAGAAGGTGTGTATCTCTTTTTTAAATTAAAACTTAAAGGCAGTATATAAAATTTTTAAAAATTTAAGGCAGTATTTCTAAAACTGTGGGGCATGATGCCCTCAAGGTTGTGGTCTTTTCTGTTGTATTTGGAGTTATTTATTGTAGATATAAACCCATATTTGAGTATTAATCATTTAAATAACATAATTACCAATTTTATCAAAAATTTTTATACAGTTTTTGGGCAACAAGATAGATTCAAAATGTTCTTTTAGGGAAAACATTTCAAAGCATCTTTGTCATTGGCATTCCAAAGTCTATTAGTCATTGTAACATCATAACAGTCTACTTCTGTTGATGACTTGCATGAATAAAAACAGGCCCACTGCAATACCTCTTGCTGAACTGAAGGATAATTTTACAATGCTTAAGTCCATTACTGCCCCACTACTTCAACATGTCTGCAACATTTCAAGACATGTCCTTCCAGCTCTTTTCTTAATACTATCTCTTTCTAGAATAAATAGTGCAGTGCCCATGTAACGAGAAATCATTCTTAAGCTCAGGATGCAGGAAAATGCTTGGCTCTGAGCAGAACTAGCCCCACCGGCTGCGGGGAGCGCCAATGTTCTTTTTTTTTTTTTTTTGGTCATTTGGGAAGGGGATGGGGGTCACAAGGAAACGTTTGTGAAGCGATGATCTAAGGGGAATAACTACCAGTATTTTATGATCACATTCAAGTTGAAAAAATTTAGATCAATATATATAAAATTAACCCACAAACTCTAAGTGTGGAAGAATGGTGTGTTTATAATAGAACTCAAGACGACACCAGCAGTTTTGTTTTATTTACATATATTAAGAAGATGCTAGAAAAAGAGCTATTCAAGAGTACAAAGTATAACCCTAACCCTTGACCTGTATTGTTCAAAATTTATAGAGAAGGAAATTTACCATATTTTGCTTATCCCCATGGTTAGGGTTTAAGAAAAAAATGTATACCTGAACCTATCCAGCTTGTCTAGAGCGGGAGGTGCATCACACCTTTCATACCACTCAACTATGGCTTTAGGCACAGTGACTTTAGACAGCACACCTTGTTCTTTTTTATTTGAGCTTTTAAAAGGCTTTTGAAGATGAATGTCTTGAAGGTTTACTGAAAGTAGAAACATCCCAGTAAGCTGCCCTTGTTTACTATAAAGTATTTAGTTAATTTACCTTTACTATCAGTGTATAAATGTGTGCATATAAAATAAAATACATGTATCTAGTGTAAATTGCAGAAATCAATAAGATGTTACAGAAATTTATAGAAAACATTCAGACAAATTAACAGATTGAATGTCTTGAAGGTTTACTGAAAGTAGAAACATCCCAGTAAGCTGCCCATGTTTACTATAAAGTATTTAGTTAATTTACCTTTACTATCAGTGTATAAATGGGTGCATATAAAATAAAATACACGTATCTAGTGTAAACATGTGAGCTTAATATATATATAAATTACAGAAATCAATGAGATGTTACAGAAATTTACAGAAAAAAATTCAGACAAACTTACAGACTAAGCAAGTAATTACAAAGTCAATCAACCAAAAGACTTTTATGATTGAGATGAGTGAATATAGATTTGTTCTGATCAGCATTAACGAGATGCAGAGATAAAAAAAACTTGATGTAAGAAAAGAAATATTTGTAATACAGATTTTATTTTTCTATAGTGATAACAGTGATGCACCCTAAGGCCACAGAATGTGAACGCACAAAGATGATGACATCGATTGAAACCAAGACTCTAGATAGTTTTAGTTGATCATAAGCTATCATAGAGTAAACATCTTTATTAGAGTAACTGAGACTAAACTGTTCCAAAGAACAAAGAATTTTTTGTATATAAATGATACATTCTTAATGTTGTTATCCCACAAAATTGATTCTTTTCTGAAACTTGCTCTTATTCTGTTAAACATTTTTTTTTTCTCTTTTTAAAGTGAATGTATCAAGAAAATAAGAATAACTAGTGGATACCTTGTTAATACACTCAAGTTAATGATTTCAAATTGGTTCAACTTACAGACATCAACATTGGGGTTGAGTTGAGTGACTTTATCTCTAACATCTTCTATTCGACGTTGTAAGTTCACTCCTCGATGGAACACATCGCTTGTCTCCTTTGAGAGTTCTCTAAAAAGGTCTTCAGCATGCCGACTAAGTGAGCTTAGCTCTCTGATTATATTAGCCAGTGTGCTGTTGGTGATACATTCCAGGTCATCTCTGACACCCGGTTTAACCGGTTGTCTACTCACCAGCACTGGTTCTATCAGCCGCTTTATGTGCGGCATTTCCTCAGAGGCTCACACTAAGGCTCAAACTGAAACAGAAAAAAAAAAAGCTTATTGCATTACTTCACAAAACAATATATATTATATATATAAAAAAATCTCAGCTGAATTTTTTTTTTTAAATATTATATTACAACTAATTTCGAAATTGTTCATTTTTAATTATTTAATTATGTTAGTTCAAATAATGTAGATTAATTTAATTTACGCAAACTAAGTCATCTTTTAATTAATGGCAACCCCCATATGTAAAAAATTTATTCGCCAACTCTGCCCAGGCATTTTCCTTAGTTCTAAGCATCAGAAATTCTTTATTTGGCGTCAACAACGCCTTTCTTTACATTAAGAAAAGCACATGTGTAAAAAGTGTTTTCTTGAAATCAGAAAGCAATATATATCCTAGTCTAATGGTCTAGTAAAGAAGTCAGCACTAGCCTTAAGTAAAACATATTGCTGGTGACATTTGTATTTTCTGTCACACAAATGTACAACACTCAGTAGTATTTCAACCATTCTGACACATGAAAGTCAACAAGGACATTTAAAAAAAACTTTATTTGTGTAAGACTGTTGCAGGAAGTTCAAGATAGATTTTACTGTGTTTACACTATTCATGAATGAATGATTTTATACTTCCTGATTGTGACCAGAAGTGAAAAGAGTTTTTATTCCAATTAAACAGGAGCCAATGACAGGAAACTAGTTATTAAAGAGGAAATCATATGCACCACAGATGCATTTGTATCAAGGTTGTGGGGCTGGCCTAAAATTAATTGTTTTACATGTTTTTAACTACAAACTCAATGCGCTACATTTTTAAACAGATGATAATGTAATACATATGTACATTTTTTTAAAAATAATAACACACAAATGCAATGATTCGCACAATATGACCCTCTATTAATCTCTATCTAACCCCCCTTCCTGATTCTTTCTCTTCTGTCGCTGTAGTGAGAACAATATTGAGGTTAAAGGGGGAGGAGCCAACTATTGATCGACCAGGTAAGGTATCAATGGTCAAGGTGTGAATAAAGTCATAAACACTCAACTGTGTGCTAAATAGGTAGAGTCATGCACTTTTTCAGGGTCACAAACACTGAGCGTGCTAGATACGAATAGTTGCGGCAAATTATTTTTTTTGGTCAACCTGGTAAACTGCTGTGTCCTGCAATGGCTTGGGTAGGGCCGGATTTATCTATAGACAAGTTGACAACACAGAAATATTTTGCACTGACATATATCTAGACTTGGGCCCTTTATAAAACTAAAAACTCAAAATTTATTATAATAAATGAAAAACTGTCATGGAATCCCCATATTGATGAAACTATTAAAAAAATCAAACAAAGCATTAGGGTTTATTAGAATAAATTTCTATAAATCAAATAAGAACATAAAACTAAAATGCTATTTAACCTTGGTTAGGCCAATAATAGAATATATGCATCCTATGTTTGGGACCCCTCCACTCAAGAAAACATTAAGAAACTGGAACAGACACAAAATAGAGCAGTGAGATTCATAACAAACGAATATTCACATTTGACTAGAGTAACACCTAAATTTAGAAATACAGACGTTACTTCAAAAAAGAAGATGATTACGTCCTACGCATCATGCATGTTAACCAATGACTTAAATTCTGCCAAGTCACTGGTTTTCCTGGCTGGCTCAGGCAAGTCTACTCCAACTACTGTCACTAATTTTTTGTTCTTGTTGAAATACATTTTTACATAGAGTCTAGATCTAGATTCTAGTCCTATACTAGATGTATATATATATGTATATTTTATATAGAGAGATCATAAATCTTATTACAGACATTACTTCAAAAACGAAGATAATTACATCCTACCGCCTACGCATTTCATGTGTCTATCTAGTCAAGCATGTTAATCAGTGACTTCTCTGCTAAGGCTAAGTCATTGATTTTCCTGGACTCTTGATTAGTCTAATAAACTCTAATAGCAATAGGGAAGAAGGAGCATTTGTACAAATTTGTCTTAGCATTATCACATAGGGAGGTGAAATTCCAGAACTTCCGGTGTCCAAAAAAAGACGTAAAAACTTGAGACAAGAGTTTTCCTTACTGCTACATAGGTCTTTGTTTGAAATCGATTATGTTCACTATATATAAAGATATCATTGCTAAAAAGAGTGAATTCGATTACTTTTGATGATGGAGAACATTTTTGTCTTTGACAATTTTTTGAAAATTTGCATTGAAAGTATATACATTTTTATTTTTGCTGATACTCATCACAGAAAAGTCGTACCCTGTTGATTTTTTTCCTTGCTAATAGTTCATGTGTCTGGCTATATTCCTACCAATTTTCAGATCGATCTATTGTCAACATCGCACAAACTTGAAAAAAAACAAAACATTGACCTCAATGGACTTTTCAAGTTTTAATTTTTTTTTATAGAAGATATTGTTTGTCACCAACAAATGAAATTATAATCTTGTAGCAGATATTATTAGCTACAGATCTAGATACTTTTAAAAGATTTTTTAAATTTCAATTTTTTTAAAAACGCATTTTTAAAAAATTGTTTCAGGTGATTTTGATCCCAATTTTTAAATATTTTGTTATTTTTCTGCCATCACAACGCCGCCATTTTGTCCCCGCCTCTCTGACATTTTTTGTAGATCTAGACCCAATAATTTGTTTATTTCATCAATATTTACATTTTAAACATCTGAAGTTCATAAATATAAATGAAATCAGATTTGTGAGCTAGAAATATACTACGAATACTAGATCTACTATTAATTTCTTATTTAATAAGTAGATCTATCGTTCACGAAACTCAATTCCAACTTTTTAACTTTTGACCTTGGGGGTGTGTCTTGCTGGCTGAGCCAGCGACAAGCTCTCATCACTTTTTCCATGTCAACCAATGTTAGGTCAAAACGGCACAAAAAAAATCTAAACTTTCTTACTGTTAAACATACAGTCATAATTTAAACAACATTAGAAAGTTCTTTTAAAGTATTTTAATGATGTACTAACGAAAAATTATTTTTTCAAAGATAATTTTGTTTTTTCGCCTCCCTATATCATAATCAATGATATTATTATCATAGTATAAGAATGTTCCTTTGCCTTTATCTTTCAATACTTTCATTCTTTATAATTTCAGTTTGTGTCTTTCTGAATCTGACTATTTATTTGGTTTTGTTTTTGTATTTGAAGATTATGAATTATGCTTATGGCTCAGTGTTTTAAGTATAATAAAATAATTGCTACTTTAACTTTACTTTTTAATAGTCTTCTATCCTGATGGCTTTCTTTTTCTAACTTTTAAGTGATTTTAATAAAAATAAAGGTGTTACTCTCATTACTCTATCAAATGTGATTATTCGTTTGTTATGAATCTCAGTTGACTCAAGACTCTGACTTGACTCAAGTGTTTCACACTGTTTCTTATCACATTCACAGGACAGTGTTAGTTTATTAAAGTTAGTTCACTCAGTCTCAGTCAGTCAGTGACAGTGTAAACTGAAATGAGTGTAAAGTAAAAGTAAAGTCAGAGTGACTAGTGTCACTAGTAACTAGAATTACTAGATCTAGTCTAGTCACTAGTTCACTAGTCCAAGTCTAGACTACTTCTAGTCTACTAGATCTAGATAGTAACTTAAGTAACTATAGTATAGTCTATAGTCAATAGTCACTGTCTATAGAGACAATAGAGTTCTAGGTCATCTATGATATCATATTCTATCTCACATCTACTAGTGAGAACTACTCACCAGAATCTATACTATAATATAGTCACTATAGAGTCAAGAGAGTCTAGTAGTAGAGTCTAGAGTCTAGATCTAGTAGTACTCTAAAATTATTTTCAATTAAGAATAATCATTATTGATTCATTATAATCTAGACCTAGATCTAGATTAGTCTAGACTCTACTCTCTAGACTCTAGTCTGTCTAGATTTATTAGATTAGATCTATTCTAGGCTTTAATGTGGACAAAATAATTGGCAATAATTAGCCACCTTAAAGTATATTTTACTTTTAGCTACACTTTACTACTCACCAGCAGTAGATCTAACTTAGTAACTAAACAAAGTCATGTTATAGAAATGGGAATGTAAATAAACAACTGGGGCTACTGAAATAGGAAGTGTGTTTGCAGAAAAAAAAATGGCGACAAATCTCGGACCCCGAACGTAAATAGACGAGAATACAAAAAAGAGTATATATAATATAGGTTACCGGCAAAGTGCGAAATGCAGGCATGGCATTTTCGAGCTAAAGTGCGAAATGATTATCGATTTCCAACTTTCTAGTCATTCTAACTCATGCTTTAGGCAAGAAATAAAAAAAAACATAATTTCTATACTAGGAGTAGGCTACAAAGGAATAAGACATTAAATGGCATTGTGAATTGCATTTAATTTGCTTTTACAAAAAGGCATTTTTACTTTGGCACTTTGTCTTGCACATATAGGCCCGGGCTTGCTGCCCTGCCTCATCGTGGCGCCCGTGTGGAAAGGGTCGTGAGAGGGGACGACTTCTTATATAATACAGACGTTACTTCAAAAAAGAAGATGATTACGTCCTACGCGTCATGCGACTAGGCCAAATGGGTGGCGAAACAAGGCTCCCGCCGGAGTGCCTAAGAGGATTGCGAGAGTATCCTCATTGCACTGTGAGTGGATGAAATAGAGCTCCCGCAGCGATCTGTCAAAGTCCTGGCACCGTCCCCCAAGAGGCCTGGCATAAATGGCTTGTCCCGCACGGTTAGCCTGGAATAGTATAGGAAAACGACGGGGGTCCCAAGTGTCCGCGTCCATTGGAAGTGAACGCAAAATCAAACTCCGAGTTTAACCCCGAGTCTCACCCCCCCCCCCCCCCCCCGTCGGACAGGGTGGCGAGAAGTAGGAACTCGCAGCCCAATTCAGGCTGGTGAAAGGGAGCTTTTGTTTGCTTTTGCTGGCCTTCGTGTTCCAAGTGCGACGCACAACACTACGAGACAATTTCAAATGCACATATAGGCTGTCTAAAAAGCATTGGCCACTTCCAGTGTATTGAGCAGCAGCAGAAGAGGAATTTGGTTGTCAGGAACAACAACAATGAGCAAGCTTTTTATTTATCTTTAATACCGGTATAATTGGTTTAAAACTCCTTTTGCCGTCCCAAGTCGGTAAAAGCCGTCTTCTGTTAAATTCGTAAAAAGTTCCAACAGATTTCGAGGATCTTCATCTCCTTTACTTAGACTTAGGTCCTCCCGCGCCGTTGGGCGCATTGGGCGGCAAGCTGTCTCCATAATGATCTGTCACTGGCAATGTCTGAAGCCTCCTCCCACCTGGTGTCCACTGTTCTGAGGTCCTCCATGAAGGTGTGTCGCCAGGTAATACGAGGACGTCCCTGTTTGCGCTTTCCTCGTTTTGGCTTCCATGTTATCGCAACTCTTGGTGTGCGTAATTCGTTTTGACGTAGAACATGTCCCGCAAACCTCATGCGACGCTCAGTCATAACCTCACTAAGTGTTCGACTTCCATCCCTGTTTGAGATCCGGTCTGTGTAACTGACTCCCAAAATCCGTCTCAGCCATCTCTGTTGAGCCACATTTAGTCTTTTCTCAATTTTGACAGATGACTTCCACGTCTCACATGCATATGTAGCACAGTAGCAGTTGGAATGACGATTGTGTTGAGAAGGTGTATTTTTGTCTCGAGTCCAATGGCTTGGCTAGTCCAAATAGGCTGCAGCCTTTGGAAAATGCTCCCTGCCTTTCCTATTCGGCACGCTACATCATGGTAAGCATCTCCATCATTTGTTATGATGCTGCCAAGCCAGCCAAGGTACGTGAACTTGTCCAGCTCTTCAAGCTTTGACTCGCCAAGTCTGACGAAGACAAACTTTGCCTTATATCCCACTCGCATAATTTTAGTCTTATCCAAGTTTATGCGGAGGCCAATTTTGGGTGCCTCTCTGTCTAGGCTCTCCGTCATTTCTTGAATGCATTTATTTGTAGCCCCTAACCCTCACCTCCTTTGTCTACGTTAAAAAATAGGAACTCTCGCGGAATCTCCCGAGGATGCATGAGAATTATTTTTAGTCAGTGTTTATATATATACTCAGAAAGACACAAAGATAAAGGCACATTCCTCGTTCCATATGCTAGGACAAATTTGTACAAGCGCTCCTTCTTCCCTAGTGCTATTAGAGCATGGAATGGGATGCCTGAGCTAGCCAGGAAAACCAGTGACTTGGCAGAATTTAAGACATTGGTTAATATGCATGACTAAATGCATGACGCTTATTACGTAATCATCTTCTTTTTTGAAGTAACGTGTGTATTATATAAGCTAAGATAAAATGGAGTTATCTTTTTGGGAAACAAAAAGTAGTTTGATGTTTTTCTTGTTTGAAGTCTGGATCTAGATCATATCACCAATCTAAAACTGTGTACAATAATAAGGCTTGTTTTCGAGTCCGAAGATTAGTGAGGAATGCAGTAGGCTATTCCCCGTGGCTGCGCAGTCCCAGCTGTGATCTACATATTCTGCCACATCCAGGGCAAGCAAAACCATTGTCAGCAGGTGTTAGATTTATATTTTCTTTTCGCCGTCTGCGTCTGTCCTCGGCAGTGGATTTTCTTGTGGTCTCAAATGTGTATCCCGCGGCCTTTGTGAGTGACCTCCAGCTGTCTCGTTCTGAGACCGCATGCAACCATGTGCTCTCTTTTATGTCAGCTAAGGCAAGTTGACGCCTAAGCTGGTCTTTAAAGCGTTTCCGCGGGGCACCTGTCATGTCAATCACCAAAACAGACTGCCTTTGGCATACGTTCGTCTCCCATACGGGATACGTGCCCTGCCCAGTGTAACTATAATATATTGGACCATAAGAAGTTCCTCTGTCCATACAGGCGTTCGCAAGGACATCACTGTTTGTAGTGCGGTCTTAAAAATTGTACACGGTGTGTACATATGTACACATGACTTATTACATATAGGCCTATATATATACACAAGGAATTTTTTTCGGTGGTGGGGTGGGATTGGAACAGGGTAATTTTTCCCCCCTCTTTATCTATTAAGAGCAAAGAAATAAATCTAACAAAAAAGTTATCAGCTTCATATAAGGGAAATAGCCTTAAATAAAAACACACTTTTTTTTCTGTTACTTGTTTGTTTCGATGTTCAGCTTTTCCATTTGTACAGAACAGCTAGTTGAGTTAAAATCTCTAGATCTAGCTTTAAAAAGCCAGCTTGATTTTTAGTTTCGATGTTCAGGTATACCTTTTAGTACAGAGAAGCTATGGCAATGCAACATTGTAGACACAGATTTGAGAGAAAATCTCTAGCTTCAACAAACCTGTTGGAATCAATCTGTGTGACATCTCGCCGCGCATGCGTGAATTATTTTGCTACTCACAACGCCATTTTATTTAGCCTACAACGACTTCGAGGTTTGTGACTCGTTTTCAACTTACAAGTCTCATTGTGATCCGTTTTTACTTTAGATCAAGCGCCTACTTTCGTTTTGAATATGGCATGATAGACTCTAGAAGACTTAAGATTCTTATAAAGCATTAGACACGAGATCTAGATCTACTTAGGATACAAATTTATTTTTAATAACTAATCTGGATATAATAACATAAAATAATAGAACTAGAATCTAGTCCGTAGTCTCAGAGGCTAGGTCTGCTGCTGAGTGTACAACTACTAACAACAAAATTAATGAATGAGGAATGACAGAGTCGAATGGTCGGATTGAATGAATGCTCTAGTCTAACTCCAGTAGATACGAGAGCTCAGAATTAGATCCATTCTATTATTTCTACGTAGACTGAGTTTCTAGAATATTTTCTAGACTCTAGAGATCTAGAATTTAAAGACATTTTTATATATCTACTTTTACAAGTCAACACCGGCTGGCCCAAAAAAAAGGAGGGGGGGGGGAACACCTGATTAGAACTGGTTCTGTCATTTTGTTATAGATCTTATAGATCTAGACCCCCAGAGTCCAGATTATTTAGTAAGACATGATTCACTATCTGAAATAAAATCGTCATTCAAGGTACCAGTACACTGTAGGAAGCAAGAAATAAATTTAAGGTCCAAAGAAAACCTGGCTGGACAATGATGAGAAAGAATGGACAGATCTCTCTTGATATTCTTCAAAGGTGGACAGTTGATGTTGTTCAGAAAAGAGGTTTTGGCAACTTCTGGTTATTACAGGGTCACAGCATCCATACTTTTCCCTACTTTCCATAAAAGGCAATGGACTGATGATGATTAAAGCTACCCGGTACTAGAAAAAAAACTTACCGGTAGTTGAATTAAAAATTGTTTGTAAAATGTTTTCCATGTTTCGGATGTTCCTTCAGGATGACTGGGGATGGGCGCGGGCAGGGTTTGAAACCGGGATCATTGATAAGTCCGAACAACAGTCCAGTGCGCAAGTAAATCTAGATTTTAACAGAAGCTAAATTTATTTGAAGCTAGATTAAATAGTTTAAATAAAGTTAGAGGTCTTCTAGAGTCTAGATTCCAAATTGCTCTATAGATCATAAACTCAGAAAAACTTTCAACAAGTATTCAGAGATTAATCAATTTTTAGGCTAGGCCTTCTAAAATTCAATGAATTAAAAACATTCTTTGATTCTAAATTTACTGAGTTAGATCTCACACTAACTTCCCTTGACATAGATTATGGATATGCATAACCATAGACCATAGAACATATTTGAACATAATTATCTTTTTTGAAAGAACTTGTGTAATTTTAAGATGTTCTCTCAAATAAGATGTTAACTTGACTTGTTCTTGGCTTATCCTAGATGTACATGTATAGAATGCTGGTATGTACAGTAAAGAGGGACTGTTTATATGCTGGGCAGGGCATATGGGGAATGACAGTATGCCAAAGGCAATCTTACATCTTTTTTGGTGAGATAAATGTGGTCGGCGTAACAGAGGTTCCCCCCGTAAATTCTTTAGACCAATTTAGGCGCCAACTTGCTTTAATTGACACAGAAGAAAGCACCTGGCAGCAGTTGGCTTCCAAACAAGACTGCTGGAGGTTTCTTACAAAGGTGGCGGGATACACACTTGAGACCAAACGAGAAGCCACTGCTGATGACAAGTAGACACATCAAACAGAAAACCTAAAGCAACCACCAGTGGACAACGGTTATGTTTGTGCTGGATGTGGCAAAATATGTAGGTCACAGCTGGGATTGCATAGCCTCCTAAATACTTTACTTGTCATTAATCTTTGGACTTGAAGAAAAGCTTTATTATTTTATAGAATTTCACATAGAGCCATTAATAAGACATAACATACTCATTTAAATCAATTAATCAAGGAGTCACTCAGTGTACATCCTGCATACATTATATTATCAGAAGCCAGTGATGATAAAATAGAACATTGTATACACACTAACTCGCTTAACAATGAAAAAACAGACTCTAATCAGACTAAAAGACTCAAAAGCAATGTATGTAGACAAAATTGATGAGTTTATTTAAAATAATTGAACTTGCATTTATAAGATTCTCTAGACCAGTGGTCTTCAACCTTTTGTGGCCTACCGCCCCCTTTTTGTATTTTTTCCTTTAAAAAATCCGCCAGCGCCCCCTCCTGTAAGAAAAACACTTATAAATAAAGAAGCGTGGGAAGGCAATTTTGAACAAAATGTCATTTCTTTATTTATTAATTTTATGCTATCAAATAACACTTATCCCACATAGGAGACGGCCGCATGCCAAAGGCGATCTTTGGCGAGCTTAGAGGAGGACAATGTTAGAGAGGTGCCCCCCCCTTAAGAGCACAAAATAGGGGGAAATATGCAGGTCGCAACTGGGTTTGCATAGTTATGTGAAACACTGCATTTAGTTTGCCAGCTTTAATGTTGAAAATTTTTTTATTTGTTTTGTTTAAGTGCGCCTTTAGTTTCTTCTTGCCCCTTGTATGCCCAGCACTCCCCTACCGCCCTTTGGCTCCAGCGCCCCCCAATTTTACGAAAATGCCCCCCAGGGGGCGATAGCGCCCACGTTGAAGACCACTGCTCTAGACCAATCTAGTTTTTAGAATTATTTTTTTTTCTACATTTTCTTTTAGCCATGTCTGTGATGTAACATTTGTGACTCTAAGATCTAACGTGAACTTTAAGTCTAAATGGAGAAAACTTAAAAAAAAAATAAATAAAAAAAAAATTGCTTGTTTAAAGATTTAGTAAATTCTTAAAACACATTTGAAAAATTTAAACTTTGCATTGTAAATGAGTGAACTTTTTTTGAACTTTTTTTTTTAAGCTTTAATCTAGACTAGCTAATGATTGTATTTTTCTACAAAGCTTATATCAACTCTCTCTGTCTGTTAAAAAGTTTGTACACATTATTTTTCTGGCCCAGATAAATGATAGGATCATAGCCTATTGAGAAAGCTAAAAGCATGAAATAGTGCTAATGAAAAACAATTGGGACAAATATTAATCGCACATATTTATTGTTGTTGGTCTAGCTAGATCTATTACAAATTTAATTATCTGACCAATCAAAACTAATTGATACAATTACACTTCGAAACTAATTGATACAATTACACTTAGTGTAAGCTTTTTTTTTTTAAAAGTATTTTATATGTTTTTCTTGTTAAAATGAATGAATTGTTTTTAGTAGGTGGAAATTTATTATTGCAATATTATTATCCTGTAGCTAATCCTTTTATTTGTTTTATTGTAGACTGAAGCTAATAATGACCAGAGATGGAGAAAGTGTCTGTGAAGAAACTCATATGACATCCGATAACTGTATTTTAATGAGTTTACCATTGATGGAGGGGTCAGAGGTCAGCATGTCTGGAATGAAGAGCTTAGACGATGAAGACTTAGAAGATATGGTGAAGGTTGAAGATGACGATGATGATGTGAACCAAATGTTATCTGTTGTCAATGGAGGAGGTAAGCTTAGATCTATACAATATATAATATATATCATACATAATACAGTTAAAGGGTTTACACATTAGTATTATATTGTTTACATTGAAATATGAAATGAATTTAAATCTTCTTAAATTTGTATGGAAACGTAAAGCTGTGAGAATATTTAGCCATTCAAAAGACAACTTTCTTAACTGTTATACTAGTCTCATTGATATTTATATCTTGAATGAACATTACCTCTTACTAACTTATAAATGTATTTGATCATCTTCTATGTAGATGTTATCCAAAACAACCACTCTACACTGCAGTCCTTGCTGTCTACACCAGTCTCTAGTGGCTTCACAGCACCAGAGGGCATGCAGGTGGTCACAGCACAAGAATTTTTAAACTTGGGACTTGCCACTGAAGGGGGTGAAGGCCTGGTTCACATTGTACCTACAAACACTAGTCTAGGCACTAAGTATATTGGATTGATTGCTATCGCTAATCCAAGTCTATTAGCTAATGGCAAGCAATTAGGTAAACAATTATTTTCTTTTTTTTTCTTAATGCCTTTGCTCATTACTTATGATATAAATAAATCAATCATATTGTCTTATTCTGTTTGACATGTAAAGCATACTTACTTACTTACTTAATCCTGTGTACTCCCAGGGGAGGATAGGGCCGCAACCACACCTCTCCACCGAACTCTGTTCTGAGCAGCTTTCTTCATCTGCTCCCATGTCATTCCAGTACCCTATCCAGCTCCATTTTCGTTTTGTGATGTCTTGAGCAATGGGCTTTTATCTAGTTCTCTCCCACAAATCGATAGTAGTTATCTTTTCTATGCTATATTAAAGCATAAACGAACTAGAACTATTAGACCTTCTCAAACTATATAGATCACTTAGCTGTTAGACCTTCTCAAACCACATAGAACACTTAGCTGTTAGACCTTTTAAAACCACATAGATCACTTAGCTGTTAGACCTTCTCAAACCACATATAACTCATAGCAGTTAGACCTCAAACCACATAGATCACTTAGCAGTTAGACCTCAAACCACATAGATCACTTAGCTGTTAGACCTTTTAAAACCACATAGATCACGTAGCTGTTAGACCTTTTAAAACCACATAGATCACTTAGCTGTTAGACCTTCTCTAACCACATAGATCACTTAGCTGTTAGACCTTCTCTAACCACATAGATCACCTAGCTGTTAGACCTTTTAAAACCACATAGATCACTTAGCTGTTAGACCTTCTCTAACCACATAGATCACTTAGCTGTTAGACCTTTTAAAACCACATAGATCACGTAGCTGTTAGACCTTTTAAAACCACATAGATCACTTAGCTGTTAGACCTTTTAAAACCACATAGATCACATAGCTGTTAGACCTTTTAAAACCACATAGATCACGTAGCTGTTAGACCTTTTAAAACCACATAGATCACTTAGCTGTTAGACCTTTTAAAACCACATAGAACACTTAGCTGTTAGACCTTTTAAAACCACATAGATCACTTAGCTGTTAGACCTTTTAAAACCACATAGATCACGTAGCTGTTAGACCTTTTAAAACCACATAGATCACTTAGCTGTTAGACCTTTTAAAACCACATAGATCACTTAGCTGTTAGACCTTTTAAAACCACATAGATCACGTAGCTGTTAGACCTTTTAAAACCACATAGATCACTTAGCTGTTAGACCTTTTAAAACCACATAGAACACTTAGCTGTTAGACCTTTTAAAACCACATAGATCACTTAGCTGTTAGACCTTTTAAAACCACATAGATCACATAGCTGTTAGACCTTTTAAAACCACATAGATCACGTAGCTGTTAGACCTTTTAAAACCACATAGATCACGTGTCTGTTAGACCTTTTAAAACCACATAGATCACGTAGCTGTTAGACCTTTTAAAACCACATAGAACACTTAGCTGTTAGACCTTTTAAAACCACATAGATCACTTAGCTGTTAGACCTTCTCTAACCACATAGATCACGTAGCTGTTAGACCTTCTCTAACCACATAGATCACGTAGCTGTTAGACCTTTTAAAACCACATAGATCACGTAGCTGTTAGATCTTTTAAATGAGTTGAGTTGAATTATATATTTCATTTATTAGACAGTTTTCAACCTATTTCTTTGGTTTAGTTTGAAATGAAACTTTCATGATGCACAGAGTTTACAATGTGAAATGTCTGTAATAATTTATTAATAATATTAACAAGTTATGTGGGCAACAGGCAAATAGGCAATAGAAAGAGATTTGTCTGTTTCATTGGGAATATTCATTAAGAAAGGGTGAGAGCTGAAATTCTACAATGGAATAATCGACTGGAAATAAATTGATGAACATTGAAAGAACATGAATTGCTTTTGCATTAGGAACAAAGATCTTGATCATTCTTAAGTTTTGTTTTATGCCCTCTTCTTTCAGGTTTTTCAGGATTTGAGACAGCTGATTCCTCAGATCTCCATTCTGCTACTGTGGAGGGCATGGCAGCTATATTGATGCCACCCCCACAAGAAGTGCTGCCTGTAAATTGTCCAGCCTGGGCCATGAGACTGAAAAAATGTGAGGTAAGAATGAATCTATTTTTCTCTTCAATAAGGGGGAGGGGATTCTGTCATGTTAAATACTTTTTTAAATTTAGTAATTAGATTATACTATACTACTAGTGATAACTTTTATTTACATAATATTCAGTATATATCATTATGACTTAAAATCCTTTAATAACAGATTATTTTTACAAAGCTTAAATCAACTCACTCTTGTCTGTTTGGTACAATTTGTACACGTTATTTCTTCCACACTCTTTCTAGGATCAAGTTGATACTTTACGTTACGATTTTTTTTAAAGTAACCAAAAAAATGAAGAACAGATTTTATACACATATTTTGCTTGTTTATACGTCTGAAACAAGCTAGAGCTTTCCAAACTGCCTGCTTTATTTTGCTCCTTGCTTATCACATCCCTAACAGAAGAACACTCATCTATACTCATGCTGGAATGATATGTGTCTTCATTTAGACTGGAATGAGTTAGGAATATATTCAACTGGAATAAAATATGGCCTATATTTAGACTTGAATTCTTTATACTTAATGTTTTTTTTTTTGTTTTTTTCAATAACTTGTGATAGAAAATTGGTGATTCTTACCGTGGCTATGTTGAGACTGAGACAGAACTGGACATGGTGTTGACTCAGCACAAACAACAGACCAGTAGCTTCTGGGGCACACGCCAGTCTCCTAGTCCTGCTAAAACCTCCACAAGATTAATGTGGAAATCTCAGTATGTTCCATTTGATGGGATTCCGTTTGTCAACACAGGTTCGTTGTAGCAGTTCAATTAATTCATGCAAATTAATGTCCATTTGATAAACACAAGAACAGCAGTCATGTATCATAATCTAATCAAAATAATGGAATGTCCATTTACAGGCAGTCGAGCTGTTGTAATGGAATGTCAATTTGGTCCTCGCAGACGAGGAACTCTAGGAAAACGAGGATCATCACAAAATTCATCTGGTGAATTTAAGCAAACTTGTCCAGCTCGGTAATTATTTTTCTCACTTTTTTTTCTTCGTACTCAAATGTAACTTGGATGAGGGAAACAAACATGATTGACAAATGAAACTTTTTGTGTTTGGATAGTGAAGATTGAAATAATTTGAGCCTTAGCAGCAAGTTACTAGCTGAATCTAATTGAGCTTTGAAAGAAGGCATTGGAACTTGGCCACTAAAATGTTAACTTGGTGTAAATGAAAGTTATATGGTGTAACATTGCAGAATGCGAATGTCGTGTAATGCTGGGTTCTTGTTTCCTGAAGTACTCTTGACACGTGGCAATACAAATACTTATAAACTGACCGAAGTCCGTTTCAGCAGACAAATATAAAGTTTATTTTACAACACAATAATAATAATACTGCACTCCTTGTTAGCGCTACAAGTCAAGACATAATAAACAATCCTATCCGCATAACAGCGGTATCAAATGTATCCAATATATGTTAATTACAAATCACGTCCGCATCTCAGCGGGTAACACTGTGCAGAAATATAGATCAACTAATACGTCTCAAAAAGACCACTGGCAACAACTGCCCACAAGTTACTTTCTAACTGAAATTACTACAGACTTTTCTAAGTCGTTACTTGTCCGTTGCGGACTAAAATATTACTTGACCACCCGGTCCAAAAAATACCATTTGACTTCTCTAACTTGACTTTACTTGACTTGACTGACTGCCCTCAAAGTCAACTTTATTCATTCTACTTCCTGTTTTCTACATCAGGAATTTCACGTGTCTTTTAACTCTTAACATGCCGTGAACTTTAGATCATGCAATGTCAACTGAGACTGTGACACTTGGTTTGAACACTGTTATAACATAAGCAAGTACAATAGTTTTTGAGTAAAGTAAGTAAGACCTTGCAATCTATAGAGCAGATGATGTTAAGATTATCTGTTTCTGAGTACTCTTCTAATTTATATATATATATATGAAACTCCACACATTGGCCGAGTGCTTAGTCATTCAAGATACTTAACCTAAATTATTTTATTTTCTTCAAACTAAAATTAATTTTCTTCAAACCTAAATTTGCTCTTTGGTTTCAACAAAGCTAAACAACCTGTTTTATCAAGGTTCTCTTCAACCTGTCTTATCAAGGTTTTCTTCAGCCTGTCTTATCAAGGTTCTCTTAAACCTGTCTTATCAAGGTTTTCTTCAACCTGTCTTATCAAGGTTTTCTTCAGCCTGTCTTATCAAGGTTCTCTTAAACCTGTCTTATCAAGGTTTTCTTCAACCTGTCTTATCAAGGTTTTCTTCAACCTGTCTTATCAAGGTTCTCTTAAACCTGTCTTATCAAGGTTTTCTTCAGCCTGTCTTATCAAGGTTCTCTTAAATCTGTCTTATCAAGGTTTTCTTCAACCTGTCTTATCAAGGTTCTCTTCAACCTGTCTTATCAAGGTTTTCTTCAACCTGTCTTATCAAGGTTTTCTTCAACCTGTTTTATCAAGGTTCTCTTCAACCTGTCTTATCAAGGTTCTTTTCAACCTGTTTTATCAATGTTCTCTTCAACCTGTCTTATCAAGGTTCTCTTCAACCTGTCTTATCAAGGTTCTTTTCAACCTGTCTTATCAAGGTTCTCTTCAACCTGTCTTATCAAGGTTCTTTTCAACCTGTTTTATCAATGTTCTCTTCAACCTGTCTTATCAAGGTTCTTTTCAACCTGTCTTATCAAGGTTCTCTTCAACCTGTTTTATCAAGGTTTTCTTCAACCTGTCTTATCAAGGTTCTCTTCAACCTGTCTTATCAAGGTTTTCTTCAACCTGTCTTATCAAGGTTTTCTTCAACCTGTTTTATCAAGGTTCTCTTCAACCTGTCTTATCAAGGTTCTTTTCAACCTGTTTTATCAATGTTCTCTTCAACCTGTCTTATCAAGGTTCTCTTCAACCTGTCTTATCAAGGTTCTTTTCAACCTGTCTTATCAAGGTTCTCTTCAACCTGTCTTATCAAGGTTCTTTTCAACCTGTTTTATCAATGTTCTCTTCAACCTGTCTTATCAAGGTTCTTTTCAACCTGTCTTATCAAGGTTCTCTTCAACCTGTTTTATCAAGGTTCTCTTCAACCTGTCTTATCAAGGTTCTTTTCAACCTGTCTTATCAAGGTTCTCTTCAACCTGTCTTATCAAGGTGATCTTGAATTTGTTGTATGGGAATTTTTAGTGCTTTTTTTTAAAGTTTGTTGCATAGGAGAACACTACAAGGCAATGCTGTTGGGACATCTTATATTGAACATGACTAATATGAATGTTACTTTAAGGAATGTTTGGTGATGCATATGATATTTCTTATTATACCTGACCAAAAGGATGAGCGTTTGTTAGATCCAAAGGAATAGTTGTGAGTAGCAGTTAACATATTTTTAATTACCAAATAATTGATGGTTTTTATTTCAGTATCTACATAAAAAAAGTTCGCAAATTTCCATCTCACTCTGTGAATCTAAATTTAGACAAAAAGAGCATTCGTCTAGCAATGGACAAAGCATTTCATGAACTACGTGAACAAGGTTTAGATAGGTGGGGAGAAGAAAGGTATGTCTTGAACATTACTTGTTTAGTTAAAAGTTGTTAAATATTTTCAACCATTTTCTGTTTGAGAAATGTAAGTGTAGATATTTACTGCATTATGTTTTCCTTTTGTTCAGTGTAGCTCAAACTTCACATCTATATTTCAATATACCATCTATACTTATTTTGATACGTGTCTGAACAGTTTCTGCCGCTGCATTGCAGGTATTATGTTCAGTTGCCAACTTTAAAAGCTCATGATTACCACGAATGTAAACAGGACAGCAGTTCATCTCTAATTTTGGAGGAAACTATGAATGTTGGCGATGAGCAAAACCTTGGTGCTCGAATACACCCATCGGTCTTGGAGAAACTTAGACAAATGGTGGCTGGAGGAGAGACTCGGCTTTATTATATCAGAAAACAGTTGCGGTGAGTTTTTCTTTTTTGAGTCTTTTATCATCATCATCACTCCTTTGAGTTCCTCATGGAACATAGGGCCTTGACAAACACACGCCACTCTCCATGGTCTCTTGCTAGTTTTTTTATGGTTTCCCAGCTCTTCCTGGTCTTCTCTGCTTCTTCAAATACACTGCGTCGCCATGTTCTTTTTGGTCTTCCTCTGCGTCTTGTTCCCTGAGGGTTCCACTCTAAGGACTCTGTTGCTGGTATCTAAGGGTGTGACCAATCCATCTCCACTTCCTCTCTAAGATCTGCACTTCTATATTTTTCTGTCCACTCATCTCCCACAGTTTGTCAAGACTTTTTTAGTGCCTGATAACTGTTAATCCTATGCAGGGTATGTTGGGCTCCATGGTTGTGGTGTATAAACTTTGAACTGTCATCAGTCATGATAGTACCATGTTTAAACTTTGCCTTCATCTCATAATCTTCATTTCTGAAGAAAAGTTCAAAACCTCAAAAAAAAAAAAAAAAAGTATAATAATAAAACTATATTTTTAAGGCTTCACAAGGTTAGGTTAAATATAAAACTTACTAAATTAAAACACTTTAGAAAGCCCACTGAGTCTACAAGTAGATTAACTTATCTCCAAATTATCTAATCTTGATTTGATTAAAATACATTGCCAACTAATAGTCCAAAGAATTAAGAAAGGAAAAAAAAAGTTCATATCCAATATTGTGTCTTATTTATATCCCAAAAGGAAACATTTAGAATGTCTTGTGTTGTTTCTTGTAGGAGATTTGTTTTAAAAGAACTGTTCCAGTGTCCTGGCTCTGTCCCAGAACGTCATGATCTAACTATGTTTCCTACAGTCAATGACTTGAAGAATCACATTCATCAAGCTATGAAGGATATAGAGAGTGGGTTGCTGCCCCTTACAACTTGTGTGGTTGGTTTTATTTATTTTTTTCAGAATAATCTTAATCTTTAAATCATACTGCATGGTTACTGAGTTGAACTAGTGTTTATACTGCATGGTTACTGAGTTGAACTAGGGTTGATACTGCATGGTTACTGAGTTGAACTAGGGTTGATTCTGCATGGTTACTGAGTTGAACTAGGGTTGATACTGCATGGTTACTGAGTTGAACTAGGGTTGATTCTGCATTATCTATTATCTTCCATTATCCTTAGGTTAATGGAAGATGGCCTTGATGGTTAAGAAGTTATTGTAAGCTTTGGGGGAAGAACTACTAACCCTAACCCACTTAGTGGATGACATAGATGGTCCAGCAGGGACAGAAGAACTAGTTGACTTGGTGATGTGCGTAGACAAGACTTCCTTATGAAAATAAACGCTGAAAAAAAACTCTAATTATGACCAGTAGCAAAAAGGGCTTTAAAAGGGAAATCAGTATTGGAGGTGAAAAGCTGACAAATTTTGGTAGTTTTAAATTAAGTTTTAAATGAAGGAACCAAACCTAACTAGTGGCCAGAATTGCACAGCCTGCAGCAGCAATAGCAAAACTCAAAACAATATGGAAAGACAAAGGCTTAGCCCTCAACACCAACCAGACTGATGCGCTCCCTGGTCATGGCCACATTTTTATATGCTTGCAAATCTTGGACACTGACTGCGGAACTAGAGAGGAGGATCCTAGCAATAGGATGCTACAGAAAGATCTATACTGCTTTAGGCATAAGAATAGATTCTTATCATTATATAGTTTTTAGCTCCACATGAAAAGAATTGAAGTATCTCCCTGGTTCTCACTAAAGTTTGATAAAAAGTTTGTGTCCTAGATTAAAAAAACTCCCTTTGTGCATAAGATAGATAAGACTAACATTGTTAATACATTTTTTTTTCCACTTTGAGATTGCAATATTTTCATTTACTTGTGTGTCTTTGTATTTTCAAATTTTGCTTGTTGTCAAGTCTGAAACTCACTTGCTACCTTTATAGCCTACAGTTTTTGCCCTCTGGTTAGGGAAGTGATATGGGCTCTCTGATAGCAATAATGTTAGCTCAGCTGGGTATACAGTAATTTAGATCTCACTGCAATGGTTGAGTTTCCTGAAATGTTAACTCTCTATTAGTCACTCAGACAAAATGGTAGAACAACTAGGTGATTAGAGGTTTAACAATAAAAAAAATATTTACTAGCAAACATGAACATTTAGAGTTGGCATGTGCTTGTCTTTAATACACTTAAATAACGTGAATATTTGGTTGAACAGCTAAAAACTTTTATTACACATTTTACTGCTACAAATGCCATCTATAGAATAGAATTTTATAGTTTGTGTAAATTCATTTTCAATTTCTTATTTCTATCGGAAATAACATTTTTTTTTTCTAAACAGAGCCACATTAACTAATAATCTAGAAAGTACAAATGTAAAAAATAATAATACATCAATAAAATCTGAATGACACACTGATGTCTTTCTCTCTCTTGCTCGTTCTCTCTCTGCAGCTGTGTGTGTGTAGGGAAAAGGAGACGGTTTTAATTTTATGTTTTATTGTTTTTTGTTCTTTAAGGCAAGTGTTGAAAGTATGCAGGTCAGTGAGTCAAATGCCGAAGATCAAGATTCATCTGATAATAAACATGAGTTATGTTCCCTTTGGGCCAATGGCAGTTTGTCTTCTGGAGCCATGCCTGAGACTGTCACTGTAACTCTTACACAAAACCCTGAACAAGGTGATGGTTGTTTTTTTTTTTAAATTACATATTTGTATGTGTCATTTAGTTTCATATTGGTTGATGTTGTTTTTTTTGTTTTTTTTTTAATTACATATTTGTATGTGTCATTTAGTTTCATATTTTGATGGTCTCTTAGTCCTGTATTAAATTTCTAGAGTTGATTAGTTTTGTTAAGTTACTGTAGATCTAAATGGTCATTTAGTTGTGTATTATAGAGTCAATTAGCTTTGTTCACTTAAATTTAGATGCTCATTTGTTGTTATAAATTTAGATGGTCATCACATTATTTCTCGAATTGAAACTCATCTGAGTGATGGTACCACCCAGGTCAGCACAACCTTAACACCAGAAACCGCTCAGCTTTTGTCTAGATTACATCCTGGTCTATTTCCTGCTGGAAGTTTGTTACAGGTAATAAACAGCTAATAATAAACTAGGTCCCAAGTATTTTTTTTATAGGTTTCTTTTACTACTACAAAAAGAATTACAAAAATAGGAATCAATTATTAAGAATAACAAAAAAAGAAAACAAATAAAAACATCTTATTCAAAGTATACCAGTTACAAACTAAAAACTTAAAATATTTAAGTGTTATAATAAATGAAAAATTATCATAGAATCCCCATATTTATGAAAAAAAAAATCAAAGCACTAGGGTTTATTAAAAGAAATTTTTACAAATCAAACTAGATCTTAGCTAAAATGCTATTTAAGCTTGGTTAGGCCAGTACTAAAGGCACATTCCTCGTCCCATATGCTAGGATAAATTTGTACAAACACTCCTTCTTCCCTAGTGCTATTAGAGCATGGAATGGGTTGCCTGAGCTAGCCAGGAAAACCAGTGACTTGGCTGAATTTAAGTCATTGGTTAATATGCATGACTAAATGCATGACGCGTAGGACGTAATCATCTTCTTTTTTGAAGTAACGTCTGTATTATATAAGATAAGATAAGATACTAATATATTCATCCTGTTTGGGACCTCTCAGCTCAAGACAACATAAAAAACTAGAACATGCAAAATATAACAAATGAATGTTTGCATTTGATTAAAGTAACACGATTACTAAAATCACTAAATTGAGATACCCTTTAGGGCAGAAGACTAAAAAGTAAAGTAGCAATTATACATAAAATGCTGAACGATATTTTAAAAATAGAAAAAAAAACAACCTGATTAAATACTAAGAAAGACACAAAGCTAAAGGCACATTTCTTATTCTATGTGCTAGGATAATTTCATACAAGTGCTCCTTCCATTGTTCCGTTAGAGCATGGAATGGGTTGCCTGAATCAGTAAAACCAACTAATCAGAGTTTCTGAACGATATTTTAAAAATAGAAAAAAAAAAAACCTGATTAAATACTAAGAAAGACACAAAGCTAAAGGCACATTTCTTATTCTATGTGCTAGGATAATTTCATACAAGTGCTCCTTCCATTGTTCCGTTAGAGCATGGAATGGGTTGCCTGAATCAGTAAAACCAACTAATCAGAGTTTAAGTCACAGATTAATATGCATAAATAGATTGACACAATGATACACGCAGGACCTAATTTTGAAGTAACGTCTGTAATCTATTAGAAAAGATCTTAAGTATTTAATTAGAGATGATTGACTCATGTGACAATAATCTAGGTCTATTGTATTAAATGTTTGAAATGGATTTGGTTGACAAAGATAACAACTGGAAATGAAATATAAAGGTGTATTAGAGGATGGGATGAAGATGAAGGTGTGAAAACAACTGGGGGGGCGGGGGGTGGAAGTTGAGTATTCAAGATCTGTATGATTCTATGACTTCTTTGTTATTGTCAAATTTCATGCAAAATGATTTGCTGATTATAATTTACTTTTATGTTCAAACAGTTTCATCTGGTTAGACTAAAGAATGATCAACTCCATTTAGAAATATAATGCAATTCAACATATTCATTCTGAAAAAAAAAAAAAATCTATACAACTTTTCTATCTTACCACTATTTATTCTGGCCTTTTTGAGTCTAGGCTTATGAATAAAAAATATTCTAGCTTCTAAATGGAGTCTTTCTCTTAACTTTTCTTTTTGTTTTCCTCAATTTGTCAAAGTATTCAAAAATACCCAAGCCATTGTAGCACTGTCTGTTATTTACTTGTTATTGAAATGATGTTGGGAAAACACAACAACACTCAAACTGCTTTTCCATTTATTTTGACAAAAACATCTTTTGACAATGATAAAAATATAATAAAAAGATAAAAGATAAGACCAGGGCTTAACAGACTGCGATGAAACCTGGCTAAGTAAACTTAACACAAGACTAGTAGTTATTATTATAGCTTTTTTTTATATAGCGCTACTTTCATGCTTATAGTATGCTCAGAGCGCTTTTGGTCCAATCTCATTTGTGGACCGGTGGGGGGGAGGGGGTATCTAGGAATTGGTTTTCCGTGCTGCCTTTTGGCGCTCAGTAAACACAACTCTGCCCGAGTCGGGTGTCGAACCTCGAGCCCCCTTCTAGGTAGCCAAGCCAAGTTCAAGTCGCAAGGCTAATAGCATATGTCTATGATCCCTGTGTATTTTATATGCAATGCTTTAAATATATTGACTTGTATATCTTTTATATTTCAGATTGACACATGTAATAACTCCAGTGCAAATGGTGCTGCTGATTCAATTCAAGAAAACCCTGTGAGTGATGTCAGCAGTGACTTGGTAGATGGAGATGGTACTCACACTATATTAGACTCGTTGGATTCTAGTCAAAACATTTCAGGTCTCATAGACACTGACCCAACAGACCTGTCCAGTATAGTTCACTCACAACCTGACTTAAATACACTTACTGGTGCAAGTCTCTCTGTACTTAGATCTGTGCATACTGCGACCATCTCTGAACTGGTTTCTTCAGGAGCTGCTGGTATTAGCATAGTGACAGGATTGCCAAATACTTTGGCAATAGTTACCTGTAAATCAGACACTGCAGGCACTATGGCTTTTGATTCTTCTGACAGTGATAGCAACCAACTGACTTTAGTTGAAAATGATGATCATCATGGCAAGTTAACAGGTACAGTACATCTGTCGTAGACCCACTAATAGAGTATTATGAACCCAACTTTAGGACATAATTGATTAATGCTTTTAGGCTCCAATGTATATCTGTTTGCCTATTCATAATCAAATTCATTGTTTTTGTTGGCTGAAAGCTGGGCATTATTAGCTATGACTCAGTAAGAATGCAGTAAAACCCATGCTGTATTTTTTGTTTGGGGTACTGAGAAACTTGGACTTCATGACTTTGAGTGGACAGTGTTACTGTTTTAAAGAGACACATCAATAGTGGACCCAACTTTTGTGACTCTAGCTAGTATCTCCACCTTTTTCAAAATTAAAAAAATGTTTAGAGACTTGCAGGCCCACCACCCTAAAATATTTTAGCCCCAGACAACTGGGTACATGTGGGCCTCACCTGCATTCCACCTCAAATATGTTTTCTTGATGCATAAAAAAAGCATATAGGGACCACCCTTCATTTAGGGCTTTGCACTAGAGTTCTGTTTGTCTCTCCCCCTTGTGATGGGCCTTGGACTTTTCATGACATTTGTAGCGAAGAAAAGGTTGATTTCTGGTTGTTTTAGTCAGATTACATGTTCTTAAAAAAATCAGGTTATTAAATATCACCTTCCAATATATCAGAATCAGTTTATATCACTTGCCAATATATAAGAATCAGGTTATATCTGCCAAGAGACTGCGAGGTGCCCAAGGGCCCTTTAATAATTTACTCTTTGAAAGGCCTCTGTTCATATCAATTACAGACTTTGATTTAGAAAGATGTCCTACACCTATCCATTTGTAAGCAGAGTCATAGATTGTTACTTAGTCATATAAATTTGCAGGCAAATTCTCTCTCTCTTATCTTTCAAATGTCCTTTGGCTTTTGTTGTATGGGTGCGGTGTTCTTAGCAGGTATCAAAAGAGAGGCCGGTCCATTCTTTTACATTGTCCAGCCAGGTTTTCTTTGGAGGAACCTTTCTTCATGCTTCCTCCATTGTACCATTAAAGAATGACTTAAGAGAGTGAGTCATGTTTTACAATATGAACAAACCAGCTCAGCTTTTGTCTCTTCACAGTATTGAAGAGTTCCTTCTTTTTGCCAGTCAGAGTGTTGACTTGTAAAAGTACAAACTCATTTTTCTGCTTTTCCTGGTATCTGATACCCAACATTTTTCTGGGCTATCATGATATGGGAAAGGAAATTTTAATAAAATGATAATTATTCTCAACTATACTTGTATATACAAATTGTGAGACAACAGAGCATGTCTTTCCACCTAGATGTCAATTATAAAAAGTGACAATAGAAATTATAACCATTTACTGAGACCACAAACTTAAGTACCTATGTGTTATTATAAATTTATGAAATAACTAAGTAACCAAAGCACTAAAGTTAATTAAATAAAATAGTACAAATTAATTAATTTTTAATTGATTAGACCAGTATTAGAATCTCAAGGAAAAGAAACTAGAACAGATGAAGAATAGAGGCATGAGGTTTATGTACATCAAATTTGACTAGAGTAACACCTTTAGTAACATAACTAATTGTAGAGACATTCCAAGACAGACGACTGAAAAGTAAAGTAGTACTAATACATAATACACAAACAGATCAGTCAAAGCTAAAGTAGTTATAAAAAAAAAAGCAGCTAAGTCTTATATCATGATTAATTTATGTTCCATATGGTTTTATTTTTTTTTTTTTATTTCAGAACAAGAGCTTGGAATGGCAAGATTAGAACATCGTGTATCTGATTTATGATCAGTTGAATCAGTCTATTTATTGCATTGACCGAATCAATAGACAATCTCTCTTTGTGATCATTTGGAGTTGTAAATTCTGCCACGTGGGATCATTCTATAGTTTCTATTTGTGGCTAAAGAAATATACATTTTTACAATATAGATCTACAAGTTTACCAAGAGATTGTTAGATTTTTAATGAATGTTAAAGTGACTCTTATCACTAAAGGTAACTTATCTGTCCGATTATAGCATACAGTTATTTTTTTTTTTGTGAAAACTTTCAAACACATGAAGAAGCTTTGAGTGTTTAAGTGGAATACTAGTGTTCAGAAGTTTACAAGTTTTGACCTCATTTTTGTAACAAATTAATTTTAAGATGCTAGTTAATTTTTGTTCATCAGTTAATTTATGTTGATCAAATATGTACGTACTATACAGTTCAATTACCCATGCAATTATATAATTATAATAATAGTAAATTACTTTGTGAGACTTTATCTGTTTACTTTTTCTTGTGTAGATCCAAGTGTTACATTGAATTTCTTGGCATTATGTCTGCTGTATATTCTGTAAATATATTTATAGTCTGTAATTATGTATATAAGTAGTATTTGTTGAAGATGGTTATGCTTACCAGTAATTCATACAAGTATTTATTAGTGACCTATTGTTGTGACAATGTGATGTCACTTAAGTTTTTTTTTACCATTGACACTAGACCTTGACCTAGTTAGTAATTGAGGCAATTCAATAAAATTTTGTCATTCAGTGTTTCTTTTTTCTAGTTTTTATTTCTAAAAAATCTTATTTAACCAGAACCAATTTGTTTGATGCTAACTTAACAATTAAAATACTTGTTGAATCCAAACCTGAGGCCAGGAAATTCAAATCATGACATTGATCAGATGCTTATTGAGTAGGTAACTTAAAAATAGAAACAGTTCTGTTCCACAAGAAGAGGATGCTGAAAATCCTTGACCTTTAAACTAACACCTGTGTATCAGGGTCACCTCCAATTACACATTTATTTAATCACTCAGGTATTTTGAGTGTCTTCTAACTGGTTTACCTCAAAGAAATTACTTTAATATATTAATATATAGTTCAGGATCTTTGGGCACCTCAGCCCACTCAGCTCTAATGGATACCTAACATTAGTTGGGAAAAATTAAAGGTGGTTGGTCATTGTGCTGGCTACGACACCCTCGTAAACTGTAGGCCAAAGAAACAGATGACTTTTACATTATCTGCCTTATAGACCACAAGGTCTGAAAAGGGAACTTTACTTTATATTGTTATAACCTAGTGGCGGACTGAAAGGGTTAATATGTGTACTGACACACACGACTCAGGCCAATCACACGGGTCAACGGCTGTCGACAGACAAGGGACAGTACTGCTAGTTCACGCAAATATGACCCATGTTGTGGTCATGTGATCCAGAGACAGAGCGTGTTAGAAAGGAGACAGTAGAGTCCAGAACAGCAAGCAGTAAGGACTGTGTGCTACGAAGCGAGTCCTCGAAAATGTAGCTGTACGAGCTAAAGAGACTTGTAGTGATTAGTTCGGCAGTTCAGTTGTGTAGCAAAGCATTTGAAGTTAATGTAGCCAATTGTGTTTATTGGCTGTTGTTGATGTAATTGTAAATAAACCGCCACCTTGTTTATTGAAGCTCTTGTTGTGTTAGATGTTCTGGGTGTGTTGTGTTTAGCAGAGTTTGCAGAAGGCCTGATTCGAAGAGAACGTAACAATATATATAGTTCGTCCATCATGGTTCGATGACAACCACTTTCGTCTTCTAGAAGGCTGAGGGCTTTGCACTTCTGTTTTGAGCGTCCTCATGTGGCTGGTGAGATAGATCTGTCAGCCCAGAATGTTTGGCTGCACATTGGGCAGGTTACTCCAGCTGGAGCTTGAGTCAGTTGCCTTAATTTTTTTTTCTCTTCTTTTCTTCTGCCAGTGCTTATATATGTTGTTATAACCCTATTGGCGGCACAAAAGGGTTAATGTATGTGCGGCCTACTGACACACACGACTCAGGCCAAGCACACAGGTCAAGGGCTGTCAATAGAAAAAGGACAGTACTGGTATGAACTTTGCACGCAAATATGACAAGTATTATGGTCATCTGATCATAGGCCTGCGAAGACCAGAGACACAGTGTGTAAGAAAGTGGCAGTTCAAGACTGGATAACTAAAACAAATTAATTCCACTTATCTTATTCATGGCAAACCAGTAACACAGACTAAAAACGCAAAATACCTAGGTGTTATAATAAATGAAAAACTGTCATGGAATCCACGTATTGATGAAACTACAAAAAAAAAATCAAACAAAGCATTAGGATTTAATAAAAGAAATTTCTATAAATCAAATAAGAACATAAAACTAAAATGTTATTTAACCTTGGTTAGGCCAATAATAGAATATGCATCCTCTGTTTGGGACCCCTCAACTCAAGAAAACATTAAGAAACTGGAACAGACACAAAATAGAGCAGTGCGATTCATAACAAACGAATATTCACATTTGACTAGTGTAACACCTTTAGTAAAATCACTAAATTTAGAAAGCCTTCAGGACAGAAGGCTCAAAAGTAGGCCTAAAGTAGCAATCATACATAAAACACTGAACCATAATCTTCAAATACAAAATTTAATAAAATACTCTGAAAGACACAAAGATAAAGGCACATTCCTCGTCCCATATGCTAGGACAAATTTGTACAAATACTCCTTCTTCCCTAGTGCTATTAGAGCATGGAATGGGTTGCCTGAGCTAGCCAGGAAAACCAGTGACTTGGCAGAATTTAAGTCATTGGTTAATATGCATGACTAAATGCATGACGCGTAGGACGTAATCATCTTCTTTTTTGAAGTAACGTCTGTATTATATAAGATAAGATAAGAAGATAAGGATACCAGGACTGTTAGTCAGCCATGAAGTCGGTCCTGGTTGAGTCCTCAAGTGTTATGTACGAGTCCAGGAAGAGATAGAGACAGTAGAGTTTTGTACGGTGATGTACAATGTAACATTTAAGTTGTTGATGTGTTGCCAATAGTCTAGTATTGGCTGTTATCTACTTATTCACTTATTATTAAAGTACCACATTAACCAGAGCTCTTGTTGTCAAGTTCTTGATGTGTTAGATGGGCTGTGTTGTGTTTAGCAGTGTTTACAGAAGGCCTGAGTAGGAGAGAGAGAAACGTAACACTGGGGTCTTGAAGTGGGATTTCCTATGGCTTCTGTAAAACTGCTAGATGAACTGAATCTGAAAGAACTGAAACAAGAGCTGAAATGGCGAGTACTCAAGTACTACGAAAGGAACAACGAAACTCTTAAAAGAACGTCTCCGGCAAGCCCTAGTGGATGAAGAGGAAGATCCGAACACGTACCTCTTTGAAATCAAACCCGATGTGGTAGAGCTCTTGATCACCTTTCAAGAACAGATGTTGGCTGGCTTTCAGAATGTGATCATGGGTGACTCGCATCTCATTTAGATAATCTATAGTCATTTGGCAACTGAACCAGTGCATTGTATAATATGGTGCAAATAATGATATTTTTATTGAACTACACTAAGACATTTTGTTTGTTTTTACATAAAGAAATGTAACAAGAAGACCATCCATATCACTCATTAAAATTTCTCTTTATTAAATCAACAATCACCACTTGACAAAAAAACAAAGAAAAGCAAAGTACATTAGATCTAAGAACAAATCTTTATACATGTAGAACTTGAATCATTGAAAGAACTGGTTCTAAACTCAGTCACAACCACAAGTCTGGTGCATGGAATGCATGGGAGATGTCTTCAGTGTGTCTCTTTTAGGTGGAGTGAAACTGCTCCCACTAAATGGGTCGTCATATATAAATTACCCCCTCCCCCAGCGATTGCTGTCTGTGATAGTGTGAACTTAATCCAAAGTGAACCTTTAGATTGAAGAGTCTCTGCTTCATTTCTGGATGATGGAAGAAATCTTTCTCAATGCCCCAGGGGGGTTCTCAGGGTCCAGGTAAAGGCTTCAACCCTCGACGCACTTCATCTCAGTGCATGGAATGTTATAGAAGTCTGGCTAACTGATAGAAGATATACACAACTACAGCCTGACCTTCACCCTGACCAAAACTGGCAGTTACAAAATAAATATAAAACATCAGTTTCACACAATTGTGAATAAATAAATAGATCAATGTTATATCTGTAAAAAAAAAACAATGGTCAAAATTATATCTATAAATAGAATGATCAATGTAAGATCTATGAAAAAACAAAAAACAAAGCACTAAAATGCCTTAGTGTCTAGAAAACAAAAAAAGTATCTTGACTTTTAAAAGTTCATTTTAATGGACAGAATGGATTATGAAGCATATATATATAAAAGTTACATTTTTTTCTGTAGGTAAATATGTTGTATGTAACAGTGTCACTACATTCATAGAATGGTAATCTAACAGTATATATGTGAAACCTAACATTTGCTAATTATGCAGTTACAGCTACTTTAAAACTGTGTCAAAACTATGACCAACAAAAAAAAAAAAAAAAAACAGACTGTAGAGTCACTAACATAAAAGTACCAAAACCATCAAGTTCACATATGATAAAAATGAAGAGTCTCAATGCTGAATGAAAACAGTTTAACATGTAAGAAATAAATCCAGGGCTGAAAGCACAACTTTTGACATGAACACAAAACATTTTTTATCAATCACTGCCCTATACACTGTGCACCAACAGAAATGGTGCATTAGATGTTAGTCATTCAATATTGGAACATACATTTTAAATAACATGAAATAGACATGGTATGAAATATATAATATATATATATATACATAAAGTCTACAGGTCACTGTACAATACTTGATTGGTTAATTATCTACATGATCACAAAAATCCACTGAAACAGCCAATCAACAAGAAGTGGATGAAGGCAAAGTAAATCCAGATAATGGTTCTCAATCCTGGCCTCAGGCGCATCACTCTAGTCAGCTGTCGACTGGAAAATGAGAAGTAGTCCCTGTTAGATGGACAGATGTAGTGTACATCATGCAAGCACATTACAGAACACTCAGACAAAACCCACACTAACAGATTACTGTACCATCACATAAGCCAGACAAACACATCTGCCAAACATAACTCACACTAGCAGACAGCTGCAGCTGACAATACTGACATATCACTCAGAAAACACACTAAAACATTAAGGTTCCCTGTCATGTTATCTTTGTGTCTAAACGATACTAAAAGAAAACAAGACAATATCAATACATTGAACAGATATGTCTAGAAAGAGGAACTTACTTTTTCACTTTAAGCCAACTGTGAACACGACTACAGTAGCCCATGCCATGGCGAGCTGAAATAAGAGGCGAATACAATCACTAAACATACAGTTGACAACAATGACTAATTTAAGATACAGGTGACTACAATGACTAATTTAAGATACAGGTGACTACAATGACTAATTAAGATACAGGTGACTACAATGACTAGTTTAAGGTACAGGTGACTACAATGATAAATTTAAGATACATGTGACTACAATAACTTACTTAACATAGTGGAAGTTTCCCTGATTCTCATCTCATTGTCTTCCTCTAACTGAAGATAAACCTAGAAATTAAAGATAAACATAGATAATAATAATTTAAAAATAATTTTATTTATAAAGCGCTGTTAACAAACAAAATGTAGGCTCAAACACAAACACGACAGCTAAAATGACAGTTAATCTAAAAAAGTTTTAAACAGATGGGTCTTAATGTTCTTCTTAAAAGTGGTGTAGCATGTTGTCTGTCTGATATAAAAGATAAACCTAGAAATAAAAGATAAACCTAAAAATAAAGGAACAGGTCAACATGATCATCAAGTCAGAATGAATAATAATAATAATAATAATAATTTTATTTATAAAGCGCTGTTAACAAACAAAATGTAGGCTCAAGGCGCTGTAACAACATTACAAACAAAAACACGAGAGCTAAAATGACAGTTAATCTAAAAAAGTTTTAAACAGATGGGTCTTAATGTTCTTCTTAAAAGTGGTGTAGCATGTTGTCTGTCTGATATAAAAGATAAACCTAGAAATAAAGGAACAGGTCAACATGATCATCAAGTCAGAATGAATGTGTGTAATGTCTGGGTATGCATATATGAACTACTGCCATTTTTCATTAAGCTTTGGAATCTAATATGCCTTTTATTATTATATGCCATGACCTACATTACATTAAAGTGTCACTTCTAAAGAAAGGAATGGATAAGTGTCTGGGTCCTACGATTTTTTAAATAGTATTTTTGGTAATTGGTGGGTGTGGTGGTTGACTGTCTTCTGAAATGAGGAGTCTCAGGTTAGAATCTCAGTGAAGACTGGGATTTGGAATTTTCAAGAGGCTCTTGAGTCCACCCAGCTCACTGGGAGCCTGAGGTCAGTTGGGCAAAATAAAGGTGGACAAGTTTTGATTTTTTTTTTACTGCTTTGTCAAAAAAAATGAAACTTCATTTAATTCCAAGATTTGGAAGGGAGGAAAATATTGGAGAAACCATTTAATAGCTGTGTTTTATTTACATAAAATATAATACATTTTGCTTGCTAAAATCACTAAGCTATTTTGTTGCCAAAACAATTATGTAAAAAAAAAAGTTATTTTTTTTTAACTTTCATATTTATGAATAAGAAACAGTTCCACATAGTGGAGTTTTTTCATTGGTATTGGTTTCTCAATAATGAACTATTGTCTAGAGTAAATGACCAGTATTCACCTCTCTGTTTTCTCCAGCTGCTAAAAGTTTGATTTGTTCTTGAGCTTCCCCAAGCTCCCTTTCAAGTTGTTCCCTCAATGTTCTTTCTCTGATCAGACTGGTACTTAGTGCGGAGTGAGACTCTTCTAAGTTAGAATACATAGACTGGAGCTCTTCAATCCTGAAAATACATTAAGTTTAGTAAAATAGGCAGTGACTTGTGGGAAATAATTCAATTAACTATGCTTCAAAGACACAATGCTAACTTGCACTCATGCTTTTTTTTTATTCATGAAGACAGTTATACAAGGATAAAAAAATAACTTTCTTGAATGTATATCAACCAGCTTTTTATTGAGTCACAAATATACAACAAATACTTCACATTCTTTAATGTTTGACTGTTAATTAGTGTTAGCATCCCTAGTGCTATTAGAGGATAGAATTTAAGTCATTGGTTAACATGCATGACGAGTAGAACATAATCATCTTTTTTGAAGTAACTTCTGTATCATATAAGATAGGGTTAGCATGTAATATTTTTTAAAATGATGTCTAGAAATAGTTACTACCAGCACAAACAACTGAAGTCATACAATTGAGGTCATCTCTAATCTAATCAAATAAAGAGATTCAATGCAAGACAGTTACACAACGGATCAAATTGTTTACCTTTTTAAGGCTTGGTCTGTTTGACCTTTAACCTGATCAGCTTCTGCTGCTGTCTCCTCTTCTTCCAACTCCTTCTGAACAGAATCTAAAGCGATCCTTCTTTCTAATTCAGCAGTCTGCAATAAATAAACATTGTCTAGAGTAATACATTTGGTAAATGTTTCTATAGTATCTCACAGAATGTCTAACTTAATGATTAAACTTGCTGGTCAGCCTCCCGAAAACAATTTATGACCTGTCTTCAAGATATCCTAGGTTGAGAACCACTGTGAGTCACATCTCCATATCTACCTAATAGACTTGGTCAAGACATAAACATATTTGGATTAAGTCCAAAATTAAAAGTTATCAAATTCTTATGTAGTTTGCATAGCCACATGGTTGTAAGTTGTTGACAAGTAATGGACAAGTATATTTAAAACAATGGCTTTTTTCATTATCTTTAAAAATAGTTTGGATGATGCTAGAGGGGGCAAGGGGTAGTATTTAAAGATTTGCATATTCAGAGATGCGACTAGAATAAAAGAAATTAAATTGAATTGTTCTTTATGTAGTGTGTATATTGTTAAAGTGATTCCAAGTTCCAGAATAAAAGATTTGTATTTATTTAAAGAAGATTTCGGTTTTGAGTTTACACTTTGAAGTAGTATCCTTGGCATCACAAGATTGTTTTGAGAATTCTGATATTGTGTAATAGAGAGGCATATAAAAAATTAGAACATGAGAAATGCATGTCATCTGGCACTCAAATATATCATCACATTTAGACCATTTAGAAAACTTGTCTTATTTGGGGGTGTTTTTGTGTTGTGCGTTTGGTGTGCTAAGTCTTGCAATGTTACTTACTAATAAAATTACTAGCTACATTTCATACATTCCAAAGTACTAGATTCAGGATCTAACCTTTGACTGAACAGCTATGTAGGCTTGATATAATTCGCCATACTGCTGTCTAATGGCTATCCATTCTTGTTCTTTTTCTCTCAGAGACTTGGAAATGTTGGCCAGTTGGCTATTTAGATAACCTCTGTCTTCAGCCAGTTGGCTTACCTGTACGACAAATTTATATTTTATAGCAAAAAAAAAAAAAAAAAAAAAAAACAACGAAACAGCAAATTATTATTTTTGTTCTCTTAATGATTAGATAAACTTTCGGATGTAAATAGGTTTTCTTTCGCTCTTTTTTTTTTTTTGGATTTGGGGAGGGGGTGGGGAACAATTGAAAAAAAATTTTTTTTTAAAAATGAGAAAAAGCTGTGTACCAATCAGTTGTTTCTAAATGATACTCTCGAGAACTGACGACTTTGAGCACAACTCACCAAATACAAATATAAAACAAACAAAATATAAATATACTTTGTAAAGACAAAGCTTACATTGAGAGAAGAGAGAGCTCCGTTCAAACAATGGCATAGCTCTCAATATTGCAAGTTTTATCTCCCCATTGTCTTTATAAAACAAAATTATTAATTGCCACCAATTGATAAACTAATTGGTTATTTGTTCAAATTGATTCATGTGTCATCATCGAGAAGGAATAATAGTGTAAACGTTCATTTATCCGAGAATGGGAAGTTGGAGAAGAAAAAAAGTGTAAAAGAATCCCCCCCACCCCCCCATTCCGACAGTTATTATAATTATAAGCTTCGTTTCAAACTCAATCTCAAATGTTCTTATATCAAGCATAGAAAAAGATTGTAGTCGTTAAGTGAAGAGTCCATGGGTATTAAAAGTGCATTGTAAGACTACCTGCATTGCCAACTGCTGACACCTTGCCTCTCTTTGTTTGAGTCTATGTTCTGCGTCGTTCAGTTGGATCATTATTCTATTCCTCTCCTCCACCACCTCGGAGAACTGAGCCTGAACTTTGCCGAGTGAGCCACCGACTCCACTGTCTTGATGACTGCTCAGTGATTCTTTAACAAACTCAGCTTGCTGTAGCACTGCCCTCAGCTGAACACAAAATATTCATTTAAGTCAACAATTTTTTAGTTACACAGATGGAGAATTCAAAAGACAATTATTACTATTATTACTATAGCTTTTATATAGCGCTACTTTCATGCTTATAGCATGCTCAGAGCGCTTTTGGTCCAATCTCATTTGTGGACCTGTGGGGGGGGGAGGGGGTATCTAGGAGTTGGTTTTCCGTGCTGCCTTTAGGCGCTCAGTAAACACAACTCTGCCAGAGTCGGGTGTCGAACCTCGAGCCCCCTTCTAGGTAGCCAAGCCAAGCCAAGCCAAGTTCAAGCGCACTTGGCCTCTCGACCACGCTTCCCACCAATGGGATATAAAGCTGGGGGCGGGGGAGGAAAAAAACAACAAAAAGTGGCTTTTTATTAGAGTGCATCTGTGTTTTGAGTTAGTGGACTCCAGTATTGCAGGCCTTTGTTTTATGTAGATATGGCTTTTACTCTTACTCTTTGGTATCAGGTGTAGGTGTTGCATTGCATGGTGGTATTATGTAGTAAACTGGCTATTCTAGGACACATTCAACAGAGGGCATTGTCAAATATTTATTTCAAATCAAATAACAGCTCAAAGTGTCCAAGAAAAAAGTTGGGAAATATAATCTAGTCAAGAAAATATAATAAAATACTACTACACAGTTTTAGTTTAATTACTTCCCCTGCTGATGTGCACGTGTAGGAAAAGTTCTAGTGCCGTTTGAGCTGCATGTTAAAGTAGCATGGAAGGTAGTTCTTAAGGGAGATATTTCCCAAAGGCAGTAGTGGCAGATAAATTTTATTGTTCCAATCAAATGGAAATTCAGTTTGACTACAACCCTAACCCCACCTCAGCGTAACTACTGTAACAATTACTATACATGCAAATAAGAGCAACATTCACACACGAAACACAATTACACTGACAACCAGCGCTTTAGGAATTAAAGACTTCTCTGTACTGCTCGATGACCTTGTAACACTGACCGTAAGTGGGATAAATGAGTTTTTTTTTTAGTCCTAATGGAAAGGAGACAACCACTTTGTCCAGATCTGATGTAATAAGTGGCTTAATGGGTGCAGGTTGTCTTTCAGAATCGTATGTGTTTTGGAAAGACATCTTTCATGAAAAAAATTCTTTATACTAATTATTAGTTCTAATATCTAAAGTTGAGCAGGAAGCGTTAAATGCAAAATACCTGCACAAATGGGGAGTGGTTGTGGGAAATAGTGTTTGGTAAATGAGGTTTCAGGCTGGGGAAGTAATTGGATCAGGTGGAGTGACTGAGTAATACTACAAGTTTTGTGTGTATGGGAGGACTAATTCAACATTACTAAGGGGGGTTACTTGTCTGTATAGACAAAATATGGTTTCATTAGCAAATCTTGACATTTTCCATTCTATTCTAACACCATCACAAGCAACAGTTTAGAATCAAAGGACTTACTCTGTCCACCTCTTGTTTCATCCTGGCATTCTCTAGCAGGAAACTGCCTTCAGTAGTTTCAAGTTCCACAACTCTTCTCTGCAGAGCTTCTTTTTCCCTGAGTACATGCTCCTGTTGCTCTTGGTTGAATGTCACTTCTTGCTGCTGAGTCATAAGTTGCCCAATCTTGTTATGAAGATCTTCAATCTCCTTAGCCATGTCTCTCTTCTCTTCTAGAACTGTATTAAAGTCCACATTTAAAGAATCAAAGTCCGCTTCAAGAGACTTGACAGTGTCTAGTTTGAGATTAAAATGCTCAAGTCTTTTCGTAAGTTCCCTGTCAGCGGACTTTAGCTCAGCTGTCAATGAGCTGTTTTTGAGTTCCAGCTCTTTCAAATTCATCTGAAGGAATAAAACTTCTTTTTGCAACTTTGAAATCTGCTCCTCTTTCTCTGCAATAATACCTTCCCTTAGTTCAATTTCTTTTAATCCAGTCAAAACTTGTTTAGATTGATCATCTAGCAATGACTGGATTTGGCTAATCTCAGCATCTTTAGCAGCCAGAAACTGCAGTACTTCCTCACTTGCTGACCTCTGAACTTTAGTCGGTCGACCATCACCGGAACCTTTGCGATCCTGACCGTCAACAATTTCACTGAGTCTCTCTACTTCCTTCATCAGCAGATGTTTGTCTGTCTGCAGGGCAGACATCTCACCTCTGACCTCCTCAAGGTCGTGACTTAGAATTTTCTTTTCCATGTTCGATGAAGAGAGCTCTGTCTGAAGGTCTTCAACTTCTTGTTCTAAATTACAGGCTTCCTCCAGCTTCCAATTCAGTCCACTGACAGTAGCTTTCAGTTGATGATTTTCTTTTAATGCCGCAGACAGTTCTTCTTTTAGGTCGGAAAGTTTACTTTCTATCCCCTCTGTCTCTGTGATGTTGACCCCTTGACCCAGAGGTAACACACGCTCCACTTTCACATTGTCTTCAATGTTCAAAGGAGTTTGGGCTGAGCGAAGAGATTCCAGATTGACAATTTTGTCTGTCAACTGTTGGACAGTAGTGGTCAATTCACTCAATTGTTGTGTCAGAGAAACTTTCTCTCTTCTCAGCTCAACTAGCTCTTCCCTGACTCCTTCAAATTCTTCCCGTAACTCATCCCTCTCCTGTTCCATCTCAGTCAGCAACTGTCTTAGTCTGTCTGTCTCCTGCACAGATTGACTATCTTTTGACTTAAACCTGAGTTGTTCACATTCTTGTTTTAATGCAGCATTGCTGCTAGTCAGAGAGGTAACCAGAGCCTGGTAGCTGTCATTGTCATGAGATAAAGTAGTATATTGTAACTGAAGGGTTTCCAGCTGACTCTTTAGAGATGTAAGCTCAGTATGCTCCACTGCTGCCTGACCTTCAACCCTGACCTGACGGACTCTTTCTTCTTCCAGCAACTCGTCTTTCATCTTCAGCACCCGAGTCTCAGATTCGAGAGCTTTCACTTCAGCAATCTCTAGCTGGGCGTTCAGTTTGGATATTTCTTCCTTTAAATTAGACAGCTCAGATTTCAAAGTGATCACATTTTTTTGTTCAGTGTTTCTCTCTTCTTCAGCATGTGCACAGTCAGACCTGCTGGCTTCCAGTGCATTTTGTAGACTTGATATTTCCACATTCAAAGTCTCTTTCACTTTAGCAACTTCTGCTGTCATGGCAAACTGTGCTTCTCTTCTGGAATTATCAAGCGCTTCAGACAATCTACTCATCTCTTGTGAAAACACAGCCTTTCCCAGTTCTTCCTCTTTCTTCAACTCTGCCATCTCCTCATCATGTTTTGATGTCAGGTCCATGATCTGTGTATTGAAGTTAAGGGCTGAGTCTGACAACTCTTTCTTTAATTCAACAATCTGTCTCTCTAATGCCTCACATTGGGCCCTAGACAGTTCAAGGTCACTTTTGTAAGAATGTTCAGATTCCTGTTCTTTTTTTAGCTGAGTTTTAATGGAGGCATTTTCAAAAATAAGTTGCCCATTGTAAGTTTCAATCTGTCGCAGTTTGTTGTTAAGGGAGATAACTTGTTCCTCCAGTCGGCGACGTTCTTCTCTAAGACTGGAATCTCTTTGCGGAGAGTTTCCAGCCAGTTGTTGTTGTAGTTCATCCACCTAGAAGACAACATGAAAAATTAGTAGAAGAAAAACAAGACAATATGACAAGTTAGTAGAAGAAACACAAGACAAAATTACAAGTTAGTAGAAGAAACACAAGACAATATGACAAGTTATGAGAAGAAACACAAGACAATATGACAAGTCAGTAGAAGAAACAAGACAATATGACAAGTTATGAGAAGAAACATAAGACAATATGACAAGTCAGTAGAAGAAACACAAGACAATATGACAAGTTAGTAGAAGAAACACAAGACAATATGACAAGTTATGAGAAGAAACACAAGACAATATGACAAGTCAGTAGAAGAAACAAGACAATATGACAAGTTATGAGAAGAAACATAAGACAATATGACAAGTCAGTAGAAGAAACACAAGACAATATGACAAGTTAGTAGAAGAAACACAAGACAATATGACAAGTCAGTAGAAGAAACACAAGACAATATGACAAGTCAGTAGAAGAAACACAAGACAATATGAAAAGTTATGAGAAGAAACATAAGACAATATGACAAGTCAGTAGAAGAAACACAAGACAATATGAAAAGTTATGAGAAGAAACACAAGACAATATGACAAGTTAGTAGAAGAAAAACAAGACAATATGACAAGTTAGTAGAAGAAACACAAGACATTATGACAAGTTATGAGAAGAAACACAAGACAATATGACAAGTCAGTAGAAGAAACAAGACAATATGACAAGTTATGAGAAGAAAGATAAGACAATATGACAAGTCAGTAGAAGAAACACAAGACAATATGACAAGTTAGTAGAAGAAACACAAGACAATATGACAAGTCAGTAGAAGAAACACAAGACAATATGACAAGTCAGTAGAAGAAACACAAGACAATATGAAAAGTTATGAGAAGAAACATAAGACAATATGACAAGTCAGTAGAAGAAACACAAGACAATATGAAAAGTTATGAGAAGAAACACAAGACAATATGACAAGTTATGAGAAGAAACACAAGACAATATGACAAGTCAGTAGAAGAAACACAAGACAATATGAAAAGTTATGAGAAGAAACATAAGACAATATGACAAGTCAGTAGAAGAAACACAAGACAATATGAAAAGTTATGAGAAGAAACACAAGACAATATGACAAGTTATGAGAAGAAACACAAGACAATATGACAAGTTATGAGAAGAAACACAAGACAATATGACAAGTTATGAGAAGAAACACAAGACAATATGACAAGTTATGAGAAGAAACACAAGACAATATGACAAGTTATGAGAAGAAACACAAGACAATATGACAAGTTATGAGAAGAAACACAAGACAATATGACAAGTTATGAGAAGAAACACAAGACAATATGACAAGTCAGTAGAAGAAACACAAGACAATATGACAAGTTAGTAGAAGAAACACCAGACAATATGACAAGTCAGTAGAAGAAACACAAGACAATATGACAAGTTAGTAGAAGAAACACAAGACAATATGACAAGTCAGTAGAAGAAACACAAGACAATATGACAAGTTATGAGAAGAAACACAAGACAATATGACAAGTTATGAGAAGAAACACAAAGCAATATGAAAAGTTAGTAGAAGAAACACAAGACAATATGACAAGTTATGAGAAGAAACACAAGACAATATGACAAGTCAGTAGAAGAAACACAAGACAATATGACAAGTCAGTAGAAGAAACACAAGACAATATGACAAGTCAGTAGAAGAAACACAAGACAATATGACAAGTTATGAGAAGAAACAAAAGACAATATGACAAGTTATGAGAAGAAACACAAGACAATATGACAAGTCAGTAGAAGAAACACAAGACAATATGACAAGTCAGTAGAAGAAACACAAGACAATATGACAAGTTAGTAGAAGAAACACCAGACAATATGACAAGTCAGTAGAAGAAACACAAGACAATATGACAAGTTAGTAGAAGAAACACAAGACAATATGACAAGTTATGAGAAGAAACACAAGACAATATGACAAGTTATGAGAAGAAACACAAGACAATATGACAAGTCAGTAGAAGAAACACAAGACAATATGACAAGTCAGTAGAAGAAACACAAGACAATATGACAAGTCAGTAGAAGAAACACAAGACAATATGACAAGTTATGAGAAGAAACACAAGACAATATGACAAGTCAGTAGAAGAAACACAAGACAATATGACAAGTTAGTAGAAGAAACACAAGACAATATGACAAGTTAGTAGAAGAAACACAAGACAATATGACAAGTCAGTAGAAGAAACACAAGACAATATGACAAGTCAGTAGAAGAAACACAAGACAATATGACAAGTTAGTAGAAGAAACACAAGACAATATGACAAGTCAGTAGAAGAAACACAAGACAATATGAAAAGTTATGAGAAGAAACACAAGACAATATGACAAGTTATGAGAAGAAACACAAGACAATATGACAAGTTAGTAGAAGAAACACAAGACAATATGACAAGTCAGTAGAAGAAACACAAGACAATATGACAAGTTAGTAGAAGAAACACAAGACAATATGACAAGTTAGTAGAAGAAACACAAGACAATATGACAAGTCAGTAGAAGAAACACAAGACAATATGACAAGTCAGTAGAAGAAACACAAGACAATATGACAAGTTAGTAGAAGAAACACAAGACACTATGACAAGTCAGTAGAAGAAACACAAGACACTATGACAAGTCAGTAGAAGAAACACAAGACAATATGACAAGTCAGTAGAAGAAACACAAGACAATATGACAAGTCAGTAGAAGAAACACAAGACAATATGACAAGTCAGTAGAAGAAACACAAGGCTTGTTTAGTCAATACTATTAATACATTTTAGTCTACCTTTTTTTTTACAAGAAGAAAAAAATGTCATAGTGTTGGTGAGATGTAAAACAATGTACAGGATAAATAGACAATTATACAAATAGTAATTGACAAAGGTCAAACCAATGTATTATATAGTCATACAGTCATAATGTAAATACTTCTATATTAAAATAGAAATCCGTAGACACACACATACAAACATCAATAGACACACTTACAAACATGGCTATACACTTAAACAGCGTACCTGAATCTGCAGCTTGTCATTTTTGTCTTTGAAAGCTTTCAACTTGACTAACATTTTCTCACATTTCACTTCCGCCACTTGGAGCTGGCTTTTTGTCTTCTCATAAGCTGCTTCACATGCTCTTAGTTTGGAAGCAATAGCTGGAGGTTCTTTACCAGCACTAGGTGACCTCTGCAGGTCATCTCTCTGTGTGCCCTCGCTCGCCAAGTGTTGCACTGTTTCCTTTTCTAGAGCTTGTTTAGCTTTCAACTTGTCCAATTCCAACTTCAACTGGTCTCTCTCTAACTGAAGTTTTAGCACTTTCTCCTGTGCTGTTGACTCTGACAACCGACTCTCAGCAATCATCTGTTCTAGTCCCTCTATTTCTCCTCTCATACTGTCTATACTGGCCACCAGATGATCTCTCTCACTGGACAAGCGATTAAAATCTGACTCCAGTTTTTCATAAGCTGACTGAATGTGTTCAACTTGGGAGAGTTTGTCTGAAACTATTCCTTGCATCTTCTTAGCAATATCCAACTGACCACTCAGTTCTGACTTCAAACGAACGTGTTCCTCTTCGAGAGTTAACTTTTCCTTTAAAACAAGGTCATAATTACTTTCTAGAGCTTCTTGTTGTGTCTTCAAAGAATGAATGTCTTGATTTAAATTATCAATGATAGTTTGGGAGTTAATGCTGTTGTGATCGTTCACCTGGTCACCAGATACTAACAAGTCTATCTGAACTCTCTGATCCTCAACTTGATGCTGAAACTCAGCTAGTGCAGCCTGCAGAGATTTAAGCTCTTCATCTTTGTCTTCTCCGGCCTTTAATTCTTGGACTCTGAAGGAATCTATCATTTGGTTCAATTCAGAGATCTCTGTCTGTTGATGGTCAATTCTTTTTTGTAAATTATCAGCATGGCTTACAGCCTGGTCTCTGGCTAACTGAGTTTTGTCTAGCAAGGCGGTCATTTCTACCAATTGATGTTTATGGTCTTCTATCTGGTGATCCAGAAAACTGATTTGAGACAAAAGACTTTGTTCTTTTAATTCAAAGTCTGTCGTTTGCTGCGTGATACTTTCTCGAAGCTGACTAAGTTCCTCGTTTTTATCTTCTAATGCCCTTTCAGACAAAGTCAACCTGTCCTGTTCTTCACTAAGCAGTGTTCTCAATTGGTCAGATGTGTTTAACTCTTTAGATAAAACTTCTTTCTTGGACTCCAGTTCTGACAACAGACTAGATAACTCTTCTTCTTTTCCTTCTAGACTTAGTTTGAATTGTGTGTTCTCCAAATAGACGTTATGAAGCTGATGCAATTCTTCATTCATTTGTTGAATTCTGTTGTCTTTCGCTTGAAGCTCCTGCTCTAAATTCTTAATAAAAGACTTCCATTGACCAGCCTGTTCTTCAAGAATGACACATCGCTGCTCCATTGCTTCTTTGGTAGCAATGTGATCAGCTTGTGCCTTCTCTAGTTCTTGTTGAAGCTGTAAATAGGATGCTTCCACTTCTGAAACAGTCATTTTCAAACCTTCCTTCACGCCCTCCAACTGTTCCAGGTCTCTCTGATATTTCTTTACCTTGGCATCGCTGTCAAACACATTGTCAGTAAGTGACTGCACTTGTTGCTGTAACTGGACACAGTACTCTCTGTATGTTGACACTTCCTCCTGGAGACTCATCACCTCTGTAGGTACACTCTCATTGGGCTGACTGACTAACTCTGGTAATGTTTCAGCTCTCGTTTGCTCGTCATTGCTAGTGTGAGTCTCTTTCACTTGACTATCTACTGCATCCCTAGATTTATCTAGTGTAAGCTGATCCTCTTTCTCTCTACTCAACTTATCAATGGTCACTTTAGCCTCTTCCAGTTGTTTGTTGGCTTGAGTGAACTGAAACTTTAATTTTTTGGCGGTGGCCAAGGCTTTTTTGGCAATCATTTCTTTGTCCTGAAAGGCTTTCTCTTTGCTGATTAACTCTTGTTTGACTTGATCTAACTCTGAACTATGTCTTTCTACCAGGGACTGATTCTGTTCTTCTAACTGAATTAAGCGTCCTTCCATTTCTTGCATATTCTCCAAAAGAAATGTAATTTTCGAATCTTTTTCTGTAACAATCTTGGTCAGCATCTGATGGCATGAGGGAAAAAAAATCTTACATATTATCTTTATTAAATGTACAACAGAACAGAATACTTAACTCTAGCAGATATTTTCTCCCGGTGAGGGTGACCGGTCACTTCATCCCCGGTCATTTCATCCCCTGGTCATTTCATCCCCCGGTCACTTCATCCCCTGGTCAGTTCATCCCCCGGTCACTTAATCCCTGGTCATTTCATCCCCCGGTCACTTCATCCCCTGGTCAGTTCATCCCCCGGTCATTTCATCCCCTGATATTTTCATCATCTGATCATTTTATCTAACAAATTGTAATTTTAAAAAGCATTAAATGAGCAATATTTAATGTATTCCTTGTATGTATATATAAAACATTAAATTGGGGATGAAGTGACCGGGGGATGAAGTGACCAGGGGATGAAATGACCAGGAGATGAAATAACCGGGGATGAAGTGACTGGGGATGAAGTGACCAGGGATGAAGTGACTGGGAACCTTTCTCCCCCTACCCTCCCATGATAAAAAAATATTTTGATAATTTAAGATCTGAATCCTGGGTAACTTTAGTTTGAGGGTTATAATTTTTCAAAGTATCAAAATAAATTAATTTAAATTTGGCTAGAGAACTAGGAAATATTTATCTTGACTGGACTGTAAGTCTTCGGCTATTTCCACATGTAGGTATTATATTATTCAAGAGTTTAATAAATTACTGTTCAGAAACATTTAGCCCATCATCTTCTAGGTCTAGATCTAAAGGTCTATCAGTAGAATATTATAAAGTGTAGTAGATTTATACATTCGCTTAACAAGGATTTCTCTTTAAGAGTGGGGATGGGGAGTAAAAAAATTAATAAAAACTTATCTACCAAGCATGTCAAATTAAATAACTTATATTGATGGTTGGCTACTAGACATTAAGATAAGAGTCATGTGAATGAGCTAAAAATAGCATACTATTATTGGTCTCACCTCTTGGGTTAAGCTTTGAATGTCTTCACTTTGAGTCAATGGGTGTGATTCCTTTGTTAGCAGCTCAGAGTCTTTCTGTGAGATGGTTTCTGACAAGTTTGGAGATGACTCTAATTTTTGTATAGCAACCAGTTGATCTTGCAATCTTTGATGGTCTTCATTAAACTTGGCATGTTCATTTTGTAGAGAGCTATACAAATCATTAAGTTTGACATGTTCATTTTGTAGAGTGCTATACGAATCATTTAGTTTGACATGTTCATTTTGTAGAGTGCTATACAAATCATTTAGTTTGACATGTTCATTTTGTAGAGAGCTATACAAATCATTTAGCTTGACATGTTCATTTTGTAGAGAGCTATACAAATCATTTAGTTTGACATGTTCATTTTGTAGAGAGCTATACGAATCATTGAGCTTGACATGTTCATTTTGTAGAGAGCTATACGAATCATTTAGTTTGACATGTTCATTTTGTAGAGTGCTATACGAATCATTTAGTTTGACATGTTCATTTTGTAGAGAGCTATACGAATCATTAAGCTTGACATGTTCATTTTGTAGAGTGCTATACAAATCATTTAGTTTGACATGTTCATTTTGTAGAGAGCTATACGAATCATTAAGCTTGACATGTTCATTTTGTAGAGTGCTATACAAATCATTAAGCTTGACATGTTCATTTTGTAGAGAGCTATACCTTTCTTCAACTTCTCGTTTCTGTTTCTCTAATTGAGAAAAGGTTTCTTGAAGTCGTTCAAACTCCTCCGTTCGTTTTTTAAGATTGGAACAAAGTCTTTCATTCTCACTCTGTTCATCTTCTCTTGCTTGAAATTCTGACAAGCGTTGCAGTCCATCCTTCTTTTCTTCTTCCAGTGAACTTAGTTTGTGATTCAAGTCTACCATTTGCTCAGTGAGGTATTGTTTTTCTGCGATCATTGTGGTCAGTGTGCTGGCGAGTGCATTCCAACAGTCATTCAATGTACACTCTTCAAGTCCAAGAGTGGCATGGAGGAAATCTCTCACTTGGTCAAAGTGCTGCTCTAGCTCTGTTTTAGTCTGAGAGTACAGTTGTTCTGACAAGACAATGTCACTTTTTATTTTGTCAAGTTCCATTAAGGATTCCTTCAATTCACTTTTGACTTTGTCTTGTTCAATTAAGGAAGCCTCCAATTCACTTTTGACTTTGTCTTGTTCAATTGAGGAAGCCTCCAATTCACTTTTGACCTTGCCTTGTTCAATTAATGAAGCCTCTAAGTCACTTTTGACCTTGGCTTGTTCAATTAATGAAGCCTCTAAGTCACTTTTGACCTTGTCCTGTTCCTTTAAGGACACCTCCAACTGTCGCTGAAGGACTAAAATTTCTTCTGACTTAGAGAATAATTCATTCATTGTTTCTTGCTCTTTTTGAGAAGAAGAGTTTTGCATTGTCTGCACTATATTATTGGCTAATTGGGCCTGCTGCCTGGCATTAGTGAGTTCAGTCATTAACTCTGTTATCTGGTGCTCATAATCAGATTTCAACTGATTTGCTTTCCCTTCCAATTCTTTCTTTTCCTTTTCATTCTGAGCAAGAATGTTGACCTTGGCCTGGACTTCTTCTTCCAACTGCCGTTGAACATTTTGAAGCGATTCTGTGAAATCGGATTCTCGAGTCCTCAGAGTCTCTTCTAGAATTGATTTGCTCAAACTCGCAGCCTGCAAAGAATCCTGGCATTCTAACAGTTTCTGCTGAAGAGAGATGAGTTCAATTTGTAATTCAGACATTTTTAGCTCTTGGACTTTATAATCATCCTGTAGGCTTACAAGTTTTTTATTCAGCTCATCGGAAGACGTCTCATAGTTTTGGGTCATTTCAGCAAGGCTTTGAGTCAAGGAGGAAACCTAAACAGCAAACAAAAGAACACATTTCAATGTTAATCAAAATGAGTTGCAATCAAAGCTCGGTTGTTATATAAAGGAATAGACGTATGTGGACACAGGGGGTGAAGGAAGGCAACAGAGAAATAGTTGCACATTAGATCTCTTAGATCATTGACCATACATTCATTGACTTTCTCTAATTTTTTGTTTTACTTCTAAAAGAGACTATGAAACAATTTTTAATTAAACCACTTAGTTAATACAATCAACATTCACTACATACTTTACAAAAAATAAATGTTTTCACAGCATCAAAGAGGATTCCCTTAAATACTAACACTCAATCAATTTTGAGTTTAGGCACATCGGCACAATTTAGGCCATGTTGTGCCCGTAATCCTTTAAGGATCACTCTCCCTATATATAACAAGGGCTAAATTCTATACAGTTAAATCATTAAAAAAAAGGTCTATTCACAGTTAAAATAGTATAGGTAATAAAAATTTAATAATTTGGTAAAAATCTTAAGTAAATATTAAATGTTCACAATTCATAAATCAGATCTTCGTAGACAAGCCCCACCTCCCAGACAAAGCCCAGTACCTTCCCAGGGTCAACATTGTCGAAGTGTTTTTAAGTTGTGTGCTCTAAAAAATTTCTCCCTGACATCCTGGTATCTGGGGCAATCAATGAGGATATGTTAGTTCTACACACCCACACACAGAGGAAAAGTAAATAAGAAGACTTAAGAACAATGACACAATCAAGAGAATTATATGTTAGTTATGTAGCAATACTTTATAGTTATATAGCAATATTGTATGAATGAATCTTGCACTAGATGCTATTTAGATCTCTACTCTACTGCCAATCATTATTTTAATGTTAGTATGTTTCAACACATTACTAGCTCACATGTTCCCAATAGATTATCTATATTAGGCTAAAGCAATATGAACAGTCTAGATAGATATAACAATTTCAATACAAGTTAACTTCCAGAAACAAGGGGTGGAAATAATGTTACCTAAAGACAAAAATTATATATACAAAATATGCTTGAGCAAACGGCCTAGCAGCCATCCAATCATGATTCATTATAGTCACAGATAAGTTATACTTATATTCACCATATTAAATCTATATAATATTCTAATTGAATTCTAGTAAACCCTTTACTAAAGCATTGGATGTTGAGAAGAGAGAGAGAGAGAAAAAAAAAATTCTTGAGACCTGAAATCTTGAAAAAAGGTTTTTGAATGATCTCCTAACTAAAATAAGGTCAAAGTGAGGTAGAAAGTCTTCAATATTTAGTGAGTAAAACCAGAAAAATGTTACCCAAAATACTCCCGATTAATGTCTGTAAAAGCCACTTGTTAGTAATGCTATCCTATTCACTAGTGCAGCATAGTGAGGTCAAGGGGAATTCCCAATTCTACTACAATAAAAGCACACAATTGAAAAGTTTATTCTCCATCAAAATGTTTGAATAGGATAAACAAATCTCCTAACAAGAGGTATCTTCTAACATTTACTGTCCAGAACAATGAATAAGCTAACCATTCCCAGAATAGGCAATTAAACAAAGAGGCAGAAGACTCTCAGATGGTTAAAGAGGAAATAGAAGGGACATTTAAATTATTAAATGTTCAGGCCATATTTCATCCAGCTTATCTATGTGTATAAACCATGACTGACTCAATCACTCAGATCTAACTTTCCCACTTAGGGAGGATTAGAAAGATACCACGTCCTTTTATGTAATTGTAGAGTAAGCCCGCTCTAGAAGACAAATGAATATTTCCTTATCTCAAAACTTCTAAATGGATATCTGAACATGTGTGTTTGACTAAATGACAAGAGTGAAAGGAAATGTCTGTTGTATTGGAAAATGCAAAGAAAAGTATTTTCTTAAGGATAGATAATTATCCTGATCTAAGTCAAAGAATTGTCAGCATGTATATAATATATAACAAGCATGCTATTAGAGCATGGAATGGGTTGCCTGAGCTAGCCAGGAAAATCAGTGACTTGGCAGAATTTAAGTCATTGGCTAATATGCATGACTGAATGCATGACGCATAGGACGTAATCATCTTCTTTTTTGAAGTAACGTCTGTATTATATAAGATAAGTTAAGATGTACTTTGTTGTTCTTGTTGTCGTTGTTTTTTTTTGGGGGGGGAGGGAGGCAATATGATTTTGAGTTCTATACCATGCACATATAATGTGCTTTATTTTAAGTCTAGAACTATAAATTGAAGAGCCAAAAATAGTCAAGTTTATGAGAGAGACTAAAATAAGGGACAAGTCCACGAGAGAAGCAAAACAAAAGTGTTTCTTCTTTAAGGGCGACTAGAATTTACAGACCACAAGGTGGGGAGGGAATCTGTTATAATGGGGGGAGACACTCGGGATACATATAGTAGACAATTATCTTTTTTTCGGCCAAAGAGAACTGTGTTTAAGGTGGGAAGGACTTAATTGAGGAATAATATATTCTTTCCAAACTTTCATGGGAGAACAAAAATCAAACGTTTAATTCTTAGGGGCTTCTAAGATTCACAAGTGAAATAAGATGTGTATGTGTATGGGTTAGGGTATGTGTATGTGTGTGAGGGGTTGTAATGCAAGGTGTTCATGGGAGGATGTAAAAAAAAATTCTTGCAAAAATAAACAAAAGATTTTTAAAAATTTTAATGTGGCAAAGCTAAGGTACAAGCTAGCTAAATATATATATATATATGTTAATAAATGGAAGGCTTTAGCATCCCCAACCTGTAGCAACTACTTTACATGGTATAAGAAATAATAGAATGTGATGATTTAGACGTAGCAACTACTTTACATGGTATAAGAAATAATAGAATGTGATGATTTAGACGTAGCAACTACTTTACATGGTATAAGAAATAATTTAATGTGATGATTAGACTACATGCTCCATTATGTAGCATTGTGAGTATCATTGCAATAGTACTATTAGTTGGAGGGATGGCACTAAATATGTACTGTATAGATACTGGTATGCTACAGAATATTTGATTAGTTAGTCAACAATGGCTTTGCTTCTTTGTTTATGTCTGACGAGAAAGTGAACCATGGAAACATTTGGCTTACAAATGTCAACAACTACAAATTTAATTTTGAAATATCAACTTTAAAAAAAAAATTAAACAAATTCAAAAAAGCATATATATAACTGAAAAAAAAAATCAAAACCAAAAATTAAATATAACAAAATTTGTCAGAAAGCCAAAACAATTCCAACAAAGTGTGGTCCACCTTAAGGTATTAGTACTACAATAGTGCAAGAGGTGAAAGCCACTTTGTTGCTTACTTGAAGTGAACTCGTCTCCAACTCATCTTCCAGCACTTTGTATTTCGCCTCTAGGTCTAGGCTGGTTGAGACATCCTCCTGTATGACTATCTGGTGAGGCAGTTTGTTAAATGCTTCCTTCCAACTTTCAATTTCCATTTGAGCCTGGTGCAGAGAGGCTTGAGATGTAGACAGTTCTTGCTGGAGATAGTTTACCCAAGACTGAAGTCTGTATACCTCAGAGTCAATAGAGCTTTGGTCTGGGTAACAGCTAGATACTTCTGTTTGAGTCTCAGAGTTGAAAGACCTTTGGTCTAGGGTACAATATGATACTTCTGTTTGAGTCTCACAGTCAATAGAGCTTTGGTCTGGGGCACAGCTAGATACTTCTTTTTGAGTCTCCGTGTTGATAGAGCTTTGGTCTAGGGTAAAACTGGATATTTCTGTTTGAGTCTCAGAGTCGTTTTTGGTCATGGAGGTAACAGGATGAAGTGAGGTGTCAGAAGTCTGAGGTGACTGGAGAGCCCTGGAAGTTATCTCCCCCTTTTTTAACTGCTCTAACTGTTTCCTCAAGGATACAACTTTGGCATCTTTCTTTTTTAACATTTTTTGTAGTGATGTGATTTGTTTTTTAAGCTCATCTAGATCTAGACTTGTGTCCTTTGTAAACTGATCAAGTGATGTGTCTTGTCTTTGTTCAACAGGATCTGACAAACTTTCTTGACTCAGAGAATCTTCAACTTGTATCTCTTTGTCCTGGCTTCCAGGGACTTCACTTCTAAAAGAGGACTCATCTATTAGGAGCTGCAATTGTAGATTATGACTTTCTAAATTACTACATTTGTCACTACTGTGTTGGAGTTCTTCAGAGAGATCTGACACTCTGTGCTTGAAATGATTTATCTCATTAGACAATAGACTGATAATATCATCTTTCTCTTGAAGCTTCGACTCTAGTTGGGCAACATGTTGGGATAAATTGGATGAGTTTTTCTGTTCCAAGGCCAGTAATGCTGTCATGTCTTGGTTTGTGTTACTTAGTTCAGTCTGGAGTAGTTGGACTTGACCTTCCAATTGCTGCACTTTGCTTTGGTACTCTTTTATCTCAGACTCACAGCTTGTAACTTTTATTTGACTTTCACTCAACAAAGTCTCAAGAAGCTCAATTTGTTGCTTGCTATCTGTCTGAAGTTTGTTTTTTTCCTCCAGAACTAGCTTATGGTCAACTTGTAAAGCATTGAACTCTTGTTGGATGCGATGAAACTGTTCTTCCAAATGACTCTTTGAGAGTAACACATTTTCTTTCAATGATAATTCCTGCCTTAGTTCTTGGATTTCCGTTTCTAGCCGGAGAATACATTCAGCCGATGATGAGTGAAAACTTTTCACATTATCTTCTAGGACTCTGATTGTTTCACACTTGTCAATAGTTTCTTGCCCTAACACTGCAACTTTATCTTCCAGAGATTTACTATGTGAGGCTTTAGTTAAAAGAATATTAATTTCCTGAGTGAGGTCAGAGAATGTTGAAGGACTTTGGCCAGTCAATGTTGAATGACTTAAGTCAGTGAGACCTAGTAGTGCACACAATGAACTGAATTGTTCCTGGTGATCAGATATCGTTTGTTGAAGCTGACTCACTTGACTGGAAGATATTTGTAACTGAAATTCTAAGTCAGCTTTGACCTGAGTAGCCAGTTCTAACTGCTCGTTAAGATTATTGTTTTCATTCACTAACTGAAGGTTATGTGAGTGCTGCTGTTCTCTAAGTGTCTGCAATTCAAACTGCCCAACACTCATCTGTTCTTTAAGACTTGCATTCTCTTTAGCAAAGTAAGTCACATTATCTTTCAGCTTTTGAATGTCCACCTCAAGCTGTTCTATCACAAGTGTCTTGTGATGAAGTTGTTCCTTCAGCAAGCCACTGTCATGGTCAGATTTCAAATGTTGATTCTGAAGTTTCTCATACTGAATAGCCAGCTCATCGTGTTGAGTCGTGAGGGACAAAAGTTTGGCTTCTTTGTTCTTCAGCATAGTTCTAAGTTCACTGACTTTGGTTTCATGTTCAGACAACAGACTAGCCACGTGAGAGCCAGTCTTTGCTTCCACTGACACAAGCAAGTCCTCCAGGTATTGAATTCTAGACTGTAACTCACCATTAGCTTCAAGTTGCCTGTGTAGACTCTCCTGGACTGATATTACTTCCTGTTTTAAATTGCTCTTGTGCTCTACTTCATATTGAAGATGTGTTTGTAAGTCTTTCAATTGACCTTGAAACCTATCTTCTGTTTCTGTCAACTTTTGCTGCAGTTCAGAAATCAAAATTTGAGAAGCAGATTGTTCAGTCTTGAAGTTTTCTAGCTCTGTGGAAAGCATCTCTTTTTCGGTATTCACTTTGGTGAACTCTTCTGATAGTTGAAATAATTCTTTCCTCAAATCAGATATTTGTGTCTGCGAATCAGTAGAGCTCAGTTGTAACATTTGTTTCAATGAGACTAGTTCACTTTCTAGTGCAGCGCTAGACTCCAAACTTTTCTCTAATTTCTCTCTCATTCCCATTAGACTGCCATTGGCTGCTGTCAGTTCTCGTTGTAAACTTTCAATGTGAGACTTTGATTCCAACCATTCTTTGTCTTCCTTCACACCATCTTGTTCTAGCCTGCTGACCCAAGCCTGAAGATCTAAATTATCTCTGTCGGCTTTGTATTTTTCTTCAACTAATAGTCTCACAGCTTCTGCCGTTGTGTACAACAGATCATCGCCAGCATATTGCTCCACGGCCTCAGAATTGACCAAGTCTCGAATATCGAAAATGCAATTCTCTAGAGATCTTTTGTCTCTTAAAACGAGGTGGAGCTCGTCCTGAAGATCCTCATGATCATGGCGCAGGTTCAGGATTTCATCTTTAGCGTTATCTAAGTCAACCTCAAGCTGGCGTAGTTGAAGCTCTAAAGTCTCCTTCTCGGCTTGACTTTGTTTCAGTCTTTCATGCAGCTCTGCAACATCCCCAATGTCGAGACTAGATAAAACAGAAACTCTTCCAGACATGTCCCCCACAGACTCCATACTTGTGCCTGAAGATAACCTCCCTTGATCGGTCTGCAGCACTTGCAGCTTTTTGTTCAAAGACATTAACTGAGCATCTTTCCTTTTAACTAGTTTCCTGAAAGATGTTATTTCAGATTTTAACATCTCCAGCTCTTGTTGACTTTTCATTTCGTCTTCCAATGTAGAGGTGAGGGGATCGAGAGGAGGACTGGGCACTGGGGTTTTAGAATCTTCCAAGTTTTCTTGAACCTCTTCTGGTAGAAGCAACTGAACTTTCTTTGGAGTTGACGATGTGATCCTTTTAGTTAGGGCTACAATTTTGGCTTCTTTCTTTTTCAGAGTTTTGCCCAGAGCTTCTTTGTCAGATTGTAACAAGGCCAAACTTTTTTTAGTCTCCTCAAGATCGTTTGTCAGCTGGACCAAAGACGTGTTAGCTTCATCTTGTTTACCATACATTTCTTTGAGCAATGACTCCATCACATTAATCTTTTCATCTTTCTCTCCGAGGACTAGCTCAAGTTGGACAACTTTCTTTTGTTCTGATTCTAACAAAGTCTCCAATTCCTGGCATCGGCCTGAGAAAAAATCAACATGGCTGTTTCTTCCTTCACATTCTAATTCATAAACTTTAATGCATTCTTTAAGATTGTTGGTTTGGGATTCCAAGTTTCTAATTTGAAACTGCAACCTTTCTATTTCACCATGACCAGCCTTTTGGATTATGCTCAATTCTTTCTCTTTAGATTCTAAAAGAGTTTCTTTAGTGCTTGTATCTTCTTGAAGTTTGGATACTTCTAATGTTTGCTGTTCAACCTTGTGTTTTAGAGATTCTATCTGTTCTTTATATTTATAATTCTCCTCAAGACAACTCTCTAGTTTCACCTGCAGGTCTGTCAACAACTCAGATTCTGAAGAGCTACATTTTCTTGTCTCCTCCAACAAGTGTGATGTAGACATTAACTCTGATGTTGTCAGCTTTAACTCCTCCTCCAACTTGTGCTCTTTCTCTAACAATGTATTAGCAATAGTTCCTTCCCGTTGGAGTTTAGTCAAGAGCACACTAGATTCATCTTGATAGCGTTTTTCTACATCTTTTAGCAACAGTTCCGCATCATAACATTGAGCCTGTAGTCTTATGATTTCAGCATCTTTCTCACCAATCATTTCTTTGAGTGCGTCTCTCTCAATACAAATTTTCTGGTATTGAGATAAGAGCAACTGAAAGTTTCGTTGTTCTTCGCTCATACCGGATAGATCTTGGGAAGATTGGGACCAAGACAAGGCTAAGAAGACATCTTCTACTGGTTTCAAATCTGACTGCTCTGACGGCTTTGTTTGCTTCTCCGCAGGTCTGGAGCATTTCTTTAATTTAATATGTAAGCCTTGAATTATTTTGTCTTTCTTTGTCACTGTTTTCTCTAGTTCTAGCCTGGTGCCCTGTTCCTTCTGTAGTTGCTCTTCAAGTGAGACCAAAATAGACTCGTTCTGCACCAACGTGGACTTCAAGTTGATCAGTTCACTTTCCAGAGGATTGTTTTCTATTTCAACATCACCACAAGCAGTTCTTAACTCACTCTGTAAATTTGGAACATCAGTAGCTGGTACCTGAGGATTGAATACCTGTATGGACTGAAGCTCATTATAACCATTCCCAGAATAGGCAATAAAATGGGATGAACTGAGAGATTCAGAAGAGGATGAAGAGGAAACCATCAGGTGAGGGGGAACAGGGGGAGACTCTACTACAGTATTGGAGTGTAAGGAAACTACCTGAGTTTGAAGTTCTGCAATGCAAGTCTCTTTGTGTGCTAGAGCTAGGACTAGTTCATTGATCTTAGTACGAAGACTGGATAGTTCCACATCTTTTTCTGAAACTATTTCTTGTAAGTACTTCACAACATTATTTTGCTCTGATAACTGATCCTGACAAAGTGTTTTTTCGGAACTAATCAGACCTAGTTCTTGCATGACCTCTAATTTTTCTTGCACAGTTTTGTCTAATGTCTCTTGAAGTCTTGTGTTAACGTCTTTTGCTGAAGCTAGTTCCTCACCAAGATTACTGAGCTGTTCTTCGTGCGTAGCACCGAGTGAATCTAGCTGTTGTTTTAAGAGTTCAACTTGAGCACTCAGCTTTAAGCTTTCAGATTCAGAAGCTGACAGTGTCTCTTTAAGTTGAACACATTCCTTTTCCAGATTCTGATGCTCAGACTCAGCCTGAGACAAGACCAGACTTAGTGCTTTGACATCCTTGTCTTTCTGTTTTTCTAAACTCTCCAAATCAAGTTGTACATTTCTTTTTTCTTCCTCTAAGATTTCAACATGTTCTTGGAGCTCTTCATTGTGGGCAGAAAGATTGCTCAGATCAGATTTCAAATCATTTAAACTTTGCTTCAGGAGATTACATTCAGTTTCCAAGTCTTGGCAATGGCGTTCATATTCATTGTGTCTCTTCTGGAAATGGTGTATTTCTTTGATGGACTTCATCTTGAAATTACTCAGTTCCGACTCCAGGCTCAAGTTCCTCTCTTCACACACTTCCAGGACGTCGGCTAACAATTCTTTCTCTTTCCTCTCCAGGAATATTTGCTCAGTTAAGACATTTAAACTAGATTTCAGCTCCTCAACATCATGCCTGAATGTTTCTTTGACTTGACTCATCAACTCAGCACTGATCTCTTTCTCATGAAGAACACTTTGAAGCCGTTGTAGTTCTTGACTCATCTCCAGCATCTCTTCTCGCAAACAGTCACAGCTAGATTTGGTTTCCTGTAAGTTCGACTCAGTTTTTTCTCTTTCAGCAATAGCTTCATCCAATAAACTGATTAATTTCTTTTGATCTTTTTCTAAGGCAGCTTTATCAGATAGCAAAGTGTTGAGACCTTTCTTGAGCTGACCAAATTTGTGTTTCAACTGCGTTTTCATAGTTTCTAGATCAGCCAGAGGTTCAGCAATGGTAGGGAGACTCTCATCCAACTCAGCGGCATTCCCAGAAACTGTAAGAGACTGAATGTCACTAGATGACTCTTGAGATTCTTGGCTTAAAATGTTCACAAAAACATCCACCATGTCTAAACATTCTCTAACTAAACTTGTTAGTGCTTCTTCTGCGCCAATTTTAGACAGCTCCATGTGATACTTATCTGTTGAAAGTTTGGACAACATAGAACACTGAGAATGATAACTTTCTCTAAGTGCACTTAATTCATTGCTGAGAAGTTCCACTTGTCCAGTTTCCTGTCTATACTGGTTCACTTCATTTTCCAACATTTGCAGTTGGACTTTGAGAATTTCTTCAGAGTCTCTTCTATTGTCCTGTTCTTGCTGTAGGTCATGAATGACTGATTGGCACTCATTGATTTGATGAACATAGGAAGTATTCATCTCTCGTAAGTTCAATAGTTCCTGATCTTTGACCTCACAAAGTTTAATTAAGTCTTTGGTGCCATCTTGATGTTCTGCTAGTAGTCTGTCGTTAGTTTCCTGCTTAGATGCCACCAGGCTCAAGTATTCTAGTTCTTTAGCTTTCAACTCTGCTTCAAGTTTTCCAGATTTTCCTATTTCCTTTTCTAAAAGTGTTTTGGCTTGAGATAATTCTTGACATGTTTGAGTGTACCTCTCCACCTGCTGTGTGTATAATGATTGTGCAGTGTCTAGTTCAGCAGACAACAGTAGCTTGACATTCTCACATCTCTCTAGTTGTTGATGGACTTCATCTCTTTCAGCCAGCAGTTTCTTCACTTCGCATTGTGTCGCTTCTTGTTCCAGTTTGATCTCACTCAGACACTGCTGGCTCACGCTAAACTCCACAAATAACTTGTCTAGAGCTAATTTATTTTCCAATTCACTGGACTCTACAGACTTGGTTAACAATACAAGTGTGGCTTCTACTTCCTCTAACTGGTGTTCCAGAGCGGCTTTAATGAGCAACATGCTTGACAGTTCATCTTTCAACAGTTTTGACTCAGCTGAAGCGCTCCATTGTTCCTTCAATAACAACTTGATGGTGTGTTCTGAGGCTGTTATTTTGTCTTGACAGAGTTCCAATGAGGCCATTGCAATATTTCTCTGCTGTCGTAATTCATCAAGTTCTAAATTGGATTGGTCCAAGCAACATTTTAATTCATCCTTTTCGTTCTCTCTTTCCAACAAAATCCTTTCTAGTTGACATAATTTGGACATAGCATCAGCAGTTTTTGTAAGTTCCTCTTCTAGTCTGGCTATTTTAGATATTGATTCTTCATAGGAACACCTGGCTTCTTTAAGCTGGTTTCCAATTTCTGTTAATAAGTCTTTATCTGTAACATTTTCTATGCGCAGCTCTTCTAGTTCTAGGCCAGAAGACTCGACTCTTTCTTTCAGAAGGCCATTCTCTTTTTTCAAATATTCTATTTCTATACCCACAGACTCTACTCTTTCTTTCAATAAGCTATTTTCTTTTTTCCACTCTTCTATTTCCAAGCTGGTAGACTCTATTCTTTCTCTCAGTAAACTATTTTCTTCCATAGTTTGAAGCTTTTCTTTTTCTAAATGAGTATTTTTTTGTTTTTCTGCTTCTAAGTTTTCTCCAACAAGTGCACAAGAGTTTTCAAGATTTTCTTTTTCTAGAGTACACTGAAGCATGTGGCTAGAATGATGAGAAGATAGTGTGTTCAGTTCAATATTCAGTTGTTCACAGACAGCAGCCTGTTGTGTCAGCTTGACATCATTCTCAGAGACAAGGGTCAAAGCTTGTGTCAGCTGTGACCTAACACTGGTTACGTCCTCCTGTAGTCTGTGTTGTGTCTGAAGACTTTCCTTCAACTCATTGGATAACTTTAAACACTTTTCAGATTCACTTTGGAAATCTTCTTTCGATGTCTGTACTATACTTTCCAAACGTTTCAAAGACATGAACAATTCATCCAAAGCTTTTCTTAGACTTTGGTTTTCCTCCACTTGGCCATTCAACATGAGCTGTAGAGCAGATAACATCTCATGAGACTGTTTGGAAGAGCTTTGCATTGTTTGAATATCTTCTTTGGTACTCTCTAGGGTGGACTTGGTAACAACATTCTCCTCTAGTAACTGAGACAAATGGAGCTTAGTGTCGCAGAACTCGACCAGCTTCTCTTCCAGTTTTTCTTTAGTCTCCTGCAGACTTGCTTTAGCCTCTTTCTCCTCACTCAAGTAAGTGGCCAACAAGGTGTGAACATTGTCTTGAGTTGTCTTACATTTCCCAAGGCTGGAAGTCACTTCCTCCAGCTCTGACTTTCTCTTGGCACTGGCAATGTGAAGACTTTCGGCTTTTTTGGACAAGTTCTCTTCCACTTGTTGTCTTTCCTTCATGAGCTTGTGCATCGTAGTTTTGATCTCTCTCATGCCTTTCTGGAGTTTTCCATTTTTGGTCCTCTCTTCAAACAAAGCCGTGTTGACCTTCTCAAGGTTGCGACTCAATGTCTGGTCATTTTTTTGTTTCTCTTCCTTCAATATGTCCACCATCATTTGTAATTCTCTGTTATTTTCCTTCAAAAGGCTCATTTCATTTTCCATTGCCTCTTTGGCTTTAACTTGCACTTCAATATGGGACTCCAGATCTCTAATGATGATGCCCTTACGCGTGATTTCTGAGATGGAGTCGCCCAGTTCGCTCTGTACAGCTTCAACGTGCTGGTGGGAGGACCTCAGCTGAGCACACAACTCTCTAACCAGACAATCTTTCTCTTGGTGTTTATTCTCAAGCACAGAGATCAGCTTCTCAGAGTCCACATCAGACAATTTGTGTTGATGGACAATGTCTTTCAGATCTCTCAGCTCAGTACTAAGTTCAAGGAACGATGTATTTAAATCGTTATGTTTCTTATACACACAGCTCAGTTCATCCACTTTGTCTGTTAGTTGGGTCTTCACGTCTGCTAGCTCTTCATTCCATTTCCTCTGTTCTAACAGTAATTCATTATGATCTTCTTCACACAGTTTCATCTTCTTCTCCATTTCAGCAAGAGTGTTTTGGTCAACAGTCCTTTGTTTAAACAACTGTCGCTCTAGGAGCAGATTGCTGGTTTCTGCAGAAAAGAGTTTCTCGTTAAGCTCTTCAATCAATGAGGCCAACAGATTATGTTGTAATTGCAGTTTGGCTATTTCCTCAGCTTTGTCTTCCAGAGATTGCTTCAATTTGGAAACTTCTAAAGCAAACTGCTGGACAGTTTCTTGAGACATTTTGATCTCTTCAGCCAGTTTATTGAGTTTTTCCTGATTCTCGTCTTCAACTTGTTTACAGTCTGACTTGACACCTTCAAGCAACAACTGGGATTGTTTCAATTCTTGCTGGCAGGAAGACAAATCTGCATGTAACTTAAATGATTCTTGAAGTTTTGTTTCAATTTCAAGATGCAAGCTAGAAATTTCTGATTTATTAATTTCATTTTCTAGAATCGACTGTTCAAGCTTACTGCTAGCTATCCTCAAGTCTTGTTCCAAATGAGCGATGCGTTCTTGTGATTCCATCAGCTGTTTCTCAAACTCTTTGACATTGGTTGCTAACGATAGCTCCAGCTGAGTACATTTCTCTTCAAGTTCAACTAAATCTTTCTGTAATGATGCCTTTGTGCTTTCTTCTAGTCTCAACTCTTTATCTCGATCTAAATTTAACTGATCAAAATCTTCTTTAAGACTTGTCAATTTTTCAGTGACCTCAGTTAAATGATCATCTCTTTCTTTCAACATTTCCAGTTTAGAATGAAGTTCAGCTTGTAGAGCTCTGAACAGTTCTTCTTTTTCCACCAACTTTTTTTCCGACTTATCATAAGCTTCATATAACTCACTTATGGAATCTTCAAGTTCCTTTTTAATTCTGGACTTTTCTTCAGCAACTATCTGGACCATTTCCTTAGCTTCAGCTAACTGGAGCTCTAAAGATTGGTTTTCACTGTAAAAAAATGAGCTGTGTTGTTTTAACATTTCCAATTCTTGGCTTAAAGAATTAAGACTTTTCCTACCTTCTAGTATAACTTTGTTAGAAGATGCTGCAATGGCCAGCAGTGAATGTTCTGTGTCTTGCTGTTTCATTGAGTCTTCCTGTAAGACTGTAATGATAGCACTCTGTTCAGTTACAAAAGACCTAAGCTGAGTAATTGTATCTTGAAGATGAGAAGTCACTTGTTTGAGTTTCACTGAAGACATGGTTAACTTGTCATTCAGTTCACTACATGTCGCTTCTAACTCTTGTATTTTACTCTCATGTTGATTAAGTTCCTCTGATAACAGTTTATTTTTATCTTCCACTTGAGCTTTGGTTGTTTGCAGCTCCTGTAACTTGGTCATTGATTCTTCTTTGGTTTCTTCCAGTTGTACAGCGAGTTCAGACACAGTTTGGTTTAAAGCTGTAACCTGAGTTTGTAAGGAAGTATTGTCATGTCTGAGGGTTTGTAGGACTGTTTGACTTTCTAACTGAAGTTTCTCTTTGTCTTCACTGACACTTTCAAGTTGGTATCTCAACACCAAGGCAGCATTCTGCATGGACTCTGAGATCACTCTCTTCTCATCTTCAACCTGTTTCTTCTCCTCAGACAGTGCACTGACCTGAGACTGAAGGGCATTCAGAGATACAGTCAGCTCTTGATTCTCTTGAGTTAAATGTTCAACTTCACACTCTTTCAAATCTAGCTGAGAGCTCAATAAATCTAATCTAGAAGTTAATTCTCCAGTTTCAATTGCTTCTTCATCGGACTTTTTATCTTTTTCAGCAAGAAGTGACTGGATTCTTTCCTCTTGAGACAAACATTGCTGTGATATCATATCCTTTTCAGTCAACAATGACTGGATTCTTTCCTCTTGAGACAAACATTGCTGTGATATTGTATCCTTTTCAGCCAACAATGACTGGATTCTTTCCTCTTGAGACAAACATTGCTGTGATATTATATCCTTTTCAGCCAACAATGACTGGATTCTTTCCTCTTGAGACAAACATTGCTGTGATATTGTATCCTTTTCAGCCAACAATGACTGGATTCTTTCCTCTTGAGACAAACATTGCTGTGATATGATATCCTTTTCAGCAAGAAGCAACTGGATTCTTTCCTCAGAAGACAATTTTATTTTTTCCAATTCAGACAACCTTTCAGTTTCATAATTTAATTGAGTTTTGAGTGTTTCCAAACTGACCTGACGCTGGTCACAGCTAGACTTAAGACAATCTCTCTCTGTGTTTAAGGTCTGCTGCTTGTCATGTAAGTCAGCCACTTGTTCCAACAGCTGGACTAATCTAGACTCAGTGTCTATACACTTGACAACTAGTAAATTCTTTTCTTCCAATGTTTTCTCAAGCTCCTGGTGTAATTCTTTCATTCTGCTTTCATTCTCTGATTCCTTATTGATGTATTTGTCTAGTGAAGTTTTGGATTCTAAAAGTTCTGACTCAAGCCTCTTCATATTAGCATTGGAATGTTCTGTGTTTTGCTGGTATGCTGTCTCTAGGGAGATTAAACTCTCCTGTTTCCTTTCTAGTTCCACCTGTGTATTTTTCAGCTGCAGTTCTAGTTGCTGAACTTGTTGAAAAAGATTTTCATTGACTTGTTGACTTTGCAATGTAATATTTTCATTGTGTGACCTCATCTCATCAACGTGTGCTTCTAGCAACATAATCTTGGTTTGGTACTCTTGTTTGGCTATGTGCTCTTCTTCTACTTTGTTCTCCAGCTGAGTAAGCAGACTATGCTTCTCTTCAAGCTGGGTTTCCAGTTCTTTTATTACAGTCATCTTAACACTTAGCTGGGTTTCCAATGCAGAGATTTGCTGAGTTTTGTCTGCACTATTCAGCTGAAGGGATTCCACTGTTTCTTTCATCTCTTGTTGAAACTTATCCAACATTGTCTGTAAGTGGTCCAGATATCTCTGCTGCTGAGCATTGTCAGATTCTAGACTGTAGATAGTTTTGTTTGCTGCCTCTAGAGCTTCTTCAAAGCCTGCAGTTTCAGCATTGGCAAGTGTCAGGCTTGCTCTAAGTTCAGAGATGACTTCCTGTTGTTTAGCGTTTGATGCAGTCAGGTCTGCAGTAGCAGTCTTGCTAAGCTCAAGGTCTGATTGAAGACATTCTATTTGATGACACAAATGTTTTCTGTCCGATAGAGATCCTTGCAAATCTTCTTCTAATTTTGTCAGCTTTTGTGCTAGAGACATTTGTTCCTTTTCTAGATTTAACTTTTGGCTAGTGACAGCATCCAGCTGGTGTGCTGTGTCTTCTAGTGTGGACTCCGTCTGACTTAGCCTTAAAGCCAATTCTTCCTTCTGGGCTTTTTCTTCCTTCAAAGTGGAGTTTAACTCACTCATTATTGAGGTTAGTTCTGTAATTTGATGTCCACACTCTGTTAATTGATTCTTATAGTGGTCGGCTGTGCTTGCTAGCTGCTGGACCTCTTCGTGGCTGGATGATGAGATGCTAAGTAATTTTTCCTGCAAAGATTGTATCTCCCCGTCTTTCTTCTTTAAAAGTTCCAGAGACTTGTCCAATTCAAACTGTAACCCAGCCATCTCCTCAACACTGGCAGCTCTGTCAATATTGACAGTCTCCTTTACCTCATTCAATTCTGTCTTCAGCTGATCTATCTCTTGTTCTTTTAAGTGGTCATCAGATTTCAGTTTGTCTATTTGCCGCCTAAATGTAGAAACGATGTGCTGAAGGGATGAGAGTATATCCTGTGAAGTGTTTGAAGTCACTCGCGGAAGGGATGAGAGTATATCCTGTGAAGTGTTTGAAGTCACTTGAGTACTTACTGTTTGCACTACTGACTGTATTGACACAGTCTCATCACAACTCATCTGCAAGGCACAGAGCTCCTGCTCCCATGTCCTGGCTGTATACTGAATCTCCTCAACTTGATTCACTACTAATCTGTGTTCCTGTTCCAAGGCTTTATATTTCTCTGACAACAGATTCAAGTCTTGACTATTATTTCTATACTGAGCCTGGCAAGAAGTAATCTCCTTCTGTTGAGCTAAGTTGTCCTCTTGAAGACACTTGACTTGACTATTAAGTTCTGATACACGACTCTGCAAACTCAGTAACTCTTCACTCTTGTCATCCAGCAATTGCCCAAGATGATCTTTCTCTTCTTTCAGCAAGCCATTGGCCTCAACTAAATCTTTCAACTCTATTTCTAAACACTCAACTCTACTGACTAGATTCTTCACTCTGACTTCCATTTCTTCCTTTAAGGACACTGACAACTGTAATTCCTGGGCTTGATTATTGCACTGTGTGACTAGATCCTTCACTTCCTCATTCACTTTCATGCACTGCTCTTTCCAATGTTCTTCACCTAGTAATAACGTGTTTCTCATTTGATTCAGTTCTTTCAGTTCAATCTCTTTCTCTAGTAGGATTGCTTGAGTTGAATTCATTTCATTTTTATAACTTTCAGTTAAAGTTAAAAGATTGTTCTCTAAAGAAGAGTTACTGTCCTTGAGGGCCTGCATTTGTTGTTCATGGGAACTGGTGAGTTCAACTAATGAAGACTGAAGATCTCCAACTTTGACTTGCCATAGATGTATCTCATCACAATAGTTTTGTATACAGACATCTTTGTCTTGAAGACTGGACTGATAACTATCAATTTGCTGACTTAGCTCCACAATTGTCTCTTTGAGATTATTACTCTGGTGCACACTGTCATGTTTAAAACAGGATAAAACACTGAGCACTGAAGCTAATTCATTCTGAAGCATTAAAAGCTGTGAAGAATTCTCCTGCAAAGCTACACACAATAAAGTCATTTCGTCCTTCTTTGACAACAGTTCTCTGCGGGTTTGGTTCAATTCAGCGCTCAAATTCTGAAACAGGTCGTTTACCTTAGCCACTACAGTCTGGAATGTTGACTCAAGACTAGAAGAGTCTGTACTAATTATTACATCATCTGATACAGCTAAAAGGGCGCTACACTTGTCTTTCATTTCTAAATATACTCTGACTAAATCTTCAAACTGTTCATTAAATGTCTTCACATGACTTTCTTGTTCCTCCACTGATCTCTTCAATTCATTGATATATTTGTTTTTCAGATCCAGTTCTTGTTGAGTCTCTTGAAGCTGTTGAGAAATACCATCAAACAGTTCAGTTTGTTCTTGAACAAGTGTGTTGTTAGTATGGAGCTCCTGAGTCAATGCAGTATGTTGAGAAGTCATCTCATGTTTCTCTGTACAAACCTTTTCCAACTGACAGACTAGCTGGCTGACTTCTAGACTTTTTTCTTCAAGCAAAGTTTTTAAAGAGTCCACAGAATGTTGAGACTTTTCCAACTGACAGACTAGCTGGCTGACTTCTAGACTTTTTTCTTCAAGTAAAGTTTTTAAAGAGTCCACAGAATGTTGAGACTTTTCCAATTCAGTTTTGTTCTCTTGGAGAGATAAAGTCAATACAAGCAGGTCAGAATTCACAGTTTCATACTGCTGTGTAGCCTTGTCTAGACTTGAGGACAGCTGGAGGACATGTTCTTCACTGTGCTGTAATTTCTCTTGTAATCTACACAATTCCAGCCTTAGTTCTTCTAGTTCTTGATTTTTATTGGCCAGATCATTAGTCAACTCTGTCATTCGATTGGTCTGTTCTGTCAGATTAGAGGTCAAGGCAAGAATTTGATCATTGAGTTCTTCTACTTTTGAATTAGAATTTTGCTTATCAGATTGTAAGTGTTGTAAAGTATCTTGTAACTCAACTAACTCCATTTTGTTTTGGACCAGCTCTAGTTCAAGAGACTTGCATCGCTCCTGGGCTGAAATAAAATGGTTGTGCTCTTCTTCTAATTGATTCTCCACATCTTTACGGACACACTCTAATGACTGCAAGCTCGCACTTTGTTCACTACATAACATTTGCAAGTGTTCACACTGGGAGGACAATGCAACCTCTTTATGCTGGAGACAGACTAGAGTTTGGGACATGTCACTTTCAGATTTCTCCAACATGCTGCACTTATCTAACAGAGATTGGATATGCAAAGACTGTTGAGTGGAAGATGCTGTTAGAGAGTCTATAGAAGATTGAAGTGCATGCTTTTCAGTATGTATAGAGTCAAGTGATGTCTGTAGGCAAGAAACATCTTGTAATGCAAGCTGATTACTCTCAACTAATGCCCTCACCTGCTTCTCCAGTAGGGTCTTGTCTGTTTGGACTTTATGTAGAGCCGTCACTAGCCCATCTGCTTTAGTCTCTTCATCAGTCGCAGCTGCAGCCAACAGTGCTATCTGCTTATTCCTCTCAGCGACAGCGCTACGAGCAGCAGACAGCTCTGCCTCAAGGCTCACCAGCTGACGTTGTAACGAGGTCACAAGCTGTTCAGAAATGTCTTTTTCATCTTGAAGTGTTTGAATCAAGCTCACAGACTGCTTTGTATCTGTCTCTAGAGACTGTGTTAGTGTGGCCAGATTGTCTTGGTAAGAAGATAACTGTCCTCTTAAAGTGTCATTGACTGATTTAAACTCGAACAGCTGATTAGAGGAGGAATCTAAATCCAGAGATAAACATTTCACTTTGTGTTGTAGCTCCTCAGATGTCTGTCTGAGATGAGTTAATTCAATGTCTCTCTCATGTAACGCTGATTGTAGCTCAACTAGTGTTTCGTTGGCAGAGGAAAGTTGTGTTTGTACAGAGACGAGCTCTAGCTTGATAGAGTCCCTCTCTTCTTGAAGTTCTTGTCTCTCCTGAACCAATTGATTGTATTGGTCTTTAATCTTTTGCCCCTGTTCAAGCAAAGATTCCTTGGAGGCAGTCACTTCATCCAATTTTGTCTGAAGTGAACTTAATTCTTTCTTACTAGTAGATAACTCCTCTTGTGCTTGCTGCAATGAAAGCAGACCTTGCTGAGAAAGTAGTAGGCTAGATTCTAGCCCAGTTAACTTTTCCTGTTGTTGTGAGATAACTGTGTTTCTGTTGGCTAACTCTGCCTCTAGTTCTGACACTTGATTCAATAAGTTCAGTGTTCTTTCATCCACAATTTTATTTTGTTCACTTGCTTCATCTTTCACCAATTCTAGCTCTTTGCTTAACTGTTCAACTTGAAATTCAAAGTCAGTGCATCTGAGTTTTAAACTTTGGATTTCATCCGTTAATTCACACATTTCTGAGGTGGCTTTTTCAAGTGCCAAAGTTTTGTCAGATAGCTCCTGGTTCAGATTCAGATAGATCTGACTTGTCAGCTCAACATTTTCTTCCTGAGTTCTCTCCTGACTTATTCCAGTGCTGCAAGAGTCTAGTTCTGCTGCGCACTTAGATTGTGTAGAGTCTAGTTCACATCCCAACCCAACCTGAAATAAAAATATTCTTCCTACATCCCATTGTCAAATACAAATTTAAAGTAGAATAGTGGATTTAAAATTAAATGCAGAGTAGAGATTTCAACTATGATTTAAAAAAATAAAACTTGAGCAATTGATCCTCATCAAAATGTTGAGGAAATTGCAAGTTTTAGAGTGTTAGACATATGCCTAAAGTCTAGATATAATTGTTTAGTTGATATATTCTTACCTAGAAAAAAAAAACACTTTGATATTCTAATTTAAAATTAAGTTCACTTTTTTCTTCACTTTCAACTCAAACTCCCTAATGCTGAACAACTAAATAATAAATGTTAAGCTGTACATCAAAGTTTTAAGAATCAAACTTTTATTCAGATGTAATTTTATCTTGTAAAAAAAAAAATTATTATTCTAGCAATAAAGAAAAAAAAATGAAATGCAATATCTAATGTTAAAATATAATTTTAAACTGGTTTAAGAAGAATGTAAACCAAGCATCTATATGTCTATGTCATATAAACTAATCACTAAGTCATGTTGTATCTTAAAAATTCAAGTAATTTCTTTTTTTTTTTAAAGTCTTCATTGAATTTTTCAACCTTGAATCTATAGAAACCTGAAAACATTTGACAAATTATAATCTTTGCATTTGTCCTCAAGACTTTGATAAAATCATTATACCCCCAATAGAGGTAAAAGTAAAGTTGTAAACTCTCTTTTTCAGACCATGCCATCTCTAGGGCAGAAGTTATAAAGGTCATCTGTTTCAATGGCTGGCGGTTAACCAGGGTGTCATGTGGCCAGCACAACAAACAAACACTTTACCCAACTAATGTCAGATGCCCAATAGAGTTGGGATGAATCATGGGTGACTTAAAAGTCCCAAAATAAAAAATCCCAGTCTTTAGCAAGTTTTGAGCCCAGAACCCCTTGGTTCAGAAGCCAAGCCCTTTACCACAACCCATAATGATCTGCATAACATTAAATTTATTATTAAATTCTAGAATACTAGTCTATAAATTGTGTGTGTGAAAATGTCTGCACACTGCCAGATTAACACTTGAGAGGACTCTCAGTCCATAAACTTCAAAACAGCTCTTGGAAAAAAAATATTTTCTATATAAAATGTATTAATTCAATTCAATTCTCCTTATCCCAAAAAATGTATCCATCCATCCATCCCAGTGGCGCTACAGCCCATGGAGGGCTCTGGCCTGCTTTAACACATCCTTCCATTCAGATCTCTCCTGGGCCTTTCGTCTCCAGGCCCTAACCCCAAGCTGCTTCAGATCTGCTTCCACGTCATCTATCCATCGCATTCGGGGTCTGCCTTTGGGTCGCCTGCCTTTTGGTTTTTGCCTGTACACGACTTTCGCCCCTCTGTTGTCTGACATTCTTTCAAGGTGACCTGCCCAACGTAGTCTGTTCTTTTTTATTTCGTTCACTATTGGTGGGTCTTCATATAATTGATATAACTCATGGTTAGTACGTGTCCTCCACCCTGTTTCATCATGTATAGTTTGCTTCAATAATCTTCATATTTAATTAAGTTTTATATGGTTTGACAGTTCATTTAATGGAAAGAGTAGTTATTATGAATTATTATGCAATATTTATATCTTCAAGAAATGTTTTATTTTACTTTGCAACTGTTTTTATCTGTTTTAAACAGAATATTAAGAAATATGCTTTAGAGAATGCTTTGAGTCACTTGAAGGCATGACAAAAAGTCATCTTGAATCATAAAAGTAAGTGTATTTCAGAATAACTCTTTTATAACCCTATGAGGTGCCATTTTGCTTTATGTGGCTATCAAGTGAGTCTTATTACACTTGGCAGCACAGAAGAAAATATGTTTTGTTTTAGCTATTGTGGAAAAACCTTAAGGACTGAATCAAGAGAGTACATTCCTAACCTGAGATTTGAAAGGTTTGAATTGTAAAAATAAGGAACTTTGTATTTGCTAATGCTAATATTTTTCCTTTTCATAAAACAAGCAGTAATCCACCATGTTGGAATTTCAGTAGCTATGATATCTGTTCTCCAATGCAAAAATATCTTTATGAAACTTTCAACCCTGTTCAGCATCTACATCTCCCAAATTTAAAGAATAGAAGAATGGAAAAGTACAGGTTGCATTTGTTCAAGACTACTTCAGCATAGTATTCAGCTAGTCTGTTCCCAAAAAATTTAGCACTCCTAGCACAAAGGCATCCATAATATCAAGTTTCAGAAATGGGAAATTTGTTCTGTATCAATAAGTCATCCCACATTAGGTACTTAAGTTGCAAACAATATAAAGTCCAGCCTTTATTTTACTAATTTTTAGCCTCACTTTTCAATGACCACACATTTTCCTGTATGTCCAGAGCATTGACATATCATTTTCAAATCATTTTCATTAAGTTAACTCCATTAAAACTTGGGTCTCTTTTATTCCAACAGCATCATCATCATCATCATCATCACTCCTTTGAGTTCCTCATGGAACATAGGGCCTCAACAAAAACATGCCACTCTCCACGGTCTCTTGCTAGCTCTTCCCTATCTTCTCTGCTTCTTCAAGTACACTGTGTCGCCATGTTCTTTTTGGTCTTCCTCTGCGTCTTGTTCCCTGGGGGTTCCACTCTAAGGCCTGCCTAGCTCTGTTGCTGGTATCTTTCCAACAGCATGAGCTAATGGAAAACATGGTGCTGTTGTTTTGTTACCATTATGCAATAAGACTAGACAGCTTGAAAATGTCATCTTGCCATAATCTATGAGCAGCCTCTGTTCATCAGGATTAATTACCGTTGACTACGCCTTAAGACCATTTACATCAGTGCAGTAAGAGACATAACATTCATTAATGCCTAAACTTGTGTGCCAATAGACCAAATCCAGAAAAACCCAGGCATGTCAATATTTACAATATAATTTAATAATATAATGAGTTCCAGATGTGCCATGCAAAGTGAGTTCAGCACATTCTACTTAGTTAAAATCATCTCTCTCAAGTAGAAAGATCATTGTTGCTTAGAGTTATTTCTCTTACTACAGTTGAAAGATAAACACATTTCAATATAAGCAGCTGTCTTAGCTTATTAAAGTTAGACTATTTGGTTTAAAATTTTATCCTTCACCTAGAGTCTTTTCAAAGTTGTGTTTGTTAATTGATAAAAACTCCATTGTATACATTGCATATAGCTGAGATAACAGGTGCAGATAAGTCCCCTTAACGAACATTAATTACCCTGATTCATCAAAGTGTTGCTGTACCTCAGGACCCTCAAACTCACTATTATCTTGAAGCTCTGACCATTAGCCTAATCTCTTTAACAAGCAATATTTTGAGCAGCTGTTTTGTATGTTATGATTGGCTGCCAACTTGTCCTAACATTTGAACTCATTGACTATCTAGGCATCTTATTCAAGAATATTGTTGTTGGGTAAGCTCTTGTTATAGTTTATTGCTACTTTTTTAGCCTTTAGCATTCACACACTTTGACTGCTCCTGCATGTTTAAATCCTAACAAATTCTCATTTAAACATTTTCTGTCCTCACACAAGTTAATTAATGTACAGTGCAATTTGCACACGTGTACAGGAGCACTATCAAAACTAATAAGTTTGTTCACAGGCAATGAAATGTCTTAACAGAATCCTTAGTAAGCAATGCTGACATGTAAGTCCTAATATTGCGAATCAACTGCACTATGGGCATCAAATAGCCAACTTGAAATTGTTTAAATTCAATATTCATGAATAATTAAGGGTTCATGAAAATGTCAATTAGGTAAATTCATTTCTATGGTCAAAATGTCAAAAAAGACTTGGACTTGGTTGACTAGTATATACATTTGCTAACCGCCTATAAACATAAATTTCAAAGGATTGGATTGTAATATTAATTTGTAAAGTAAAATCTTTATTTTTCCATGTAATTTTATAGCAATCAACATGTAGCCCCATCATGTTTTGGTTTTAAATCTAAAACCACTTTTGTGTAATTATATGATCTATAAAGACTTTAATGGAAAAAAAAAATTAAAATGCAAGACATGAATATCACTAAATCTCAAAATTTCTAGAAAATATTCAATTCTAGTAAGCATATTGCTAGTCTTTGTACTACTTGATTGCTTCAAGAGTTATTTTTTGTAAGCTAGTAGTATAAAGCCCTAAACAAAGACAAAAAGTGTGTGTTAATATTGCAGTACATATCAATAGAATGCTAGTTCAGGCAACCAATCCAAAGCTAGTTTAGAAAATACTGTTCTACTCACTTGTATTTCTTCAGCAGGGAGAGCCTTGACCTGGTCTTCAAGGTTAGACACTTTGCCCACAAGTGCAGTGATTTCCTCTTTCTGTGTAAGACTAAGGTTTTGCTGTGAAGACAACATGTCTGACAGTTCATCAATCTGTAAGACAAAAAGAATACATTCACTCTTAGCTGGAACATACATAATACAATTTTTTATTTAAAAAAAATAGCTTGTTCTGTTCTTCTTTACAAATGTATTATGTTCATGCCTGATGATTTAAACCTTGAACCACAATTGTTTTGTTTTGATCATTTCTGCTTCAACATTCTCAAACTACAGCCTATGAGAACACATCTCAGCAAACACCAATAGAACAAGAAATCAAATGATGCTAATGAGGCTGGATTGGGTGCACAATACAAAGAACAGCAGACAACATTGCAAGACAGTTTCTAGACTGGAACCTAAAGGGGAAGAGAAAGGCTGGGAGACCAAATCAAATATGCAGGAGGTTGGTAGACCAAGAAGTCAAGATGACATGATGGGCATGGACACAACTTAAGGGAATAGCTCGGAGCAGAGTCTGATGGCAAAGTACTGTTGTGGCCCTATGCTCCACTAGGAGTCATTAAGAGATTTATTCATAACTCTAACATGCTTTTTTTTATATAGTTCATAAATTTTAAAAAAAAAGGCATGTGCTGATAAAATGTTTGTTTTTTTTTCATTTTACATTTCCTTTTCTACTTCTTCTGTGTTCTCATTATGAATTGTATAAAATAAATGCTTTATTACAAAAATCCAAATTTTACTTAAGTAGACATAACTTTGTATAATTCCACAACTAATCCTCTTCATCCATAAGCTAATAAACTAGTTGGTTTAGGAGATGACACACATCATGGGAGAATCAAATCAATAAGCTTCCAGAATACATACTTTATGTTTCAGATCTAAGTTTTCTCTCTCAATGTCTTTCTTGGTCTCTGCTTCAATAGTCTTGTCATCTATCACTTTCATGAGGTGACTTTGTTCACTTTCTAAAGCTAGGAAATAAAAGATGGCAGATAATACAAGTATAGGAACAATAGGGAAACAGATTAGTTCCTTATAGACCAATAGATCTTACACAAGAAAACAACTTTACCTTTAACCTTCTCTTCTAAAATTGAGACTTTTTCCTCATAAGTCATGCAATCATTTTCAAGCTTTACTAGTTTTGTACTTTCTCTGTCTAGTTCAGATGTCAGTTTAGACACTAGCTGTTGGTGCTCCTCCTGAAATAAGTTTCAGTTTGGTGTGATTCATGAAAAAATGTGAAAAATCTTCAAAGACAATTCAGTTAAAGTGACATCTATTATTCTTTGGTGCCATTAGTTTTATCATTTCTGGACATTGTTTAGATTAAATTTTTTAAATGACATAAAACAAATGTATGGTTCAAAAAGAATTTCAGCTAACAGACAGTTAAAATGATTTAAATATATGCAAATTTTTTAATTATTCTGTTTGATGTGATTGGAACTAAACCAGTTATAGATTTTGAGGTTTGTATCTTTTCCCCTCATGCCAGAATATATACAGCTACTAATTCTAATTGATTTTAAGAGTCTTGAGATGCACTAACTCTTAGATGGATACCTATACCATGAACTGACATAATTATAATGACTGAATTAAGTCCATACCAATATTTGATCCTTTTCTTTTTTTTTTTTGTATCTTTTCCCCTCATGTCAGAATATATACAGCTACTAATTCTAATTGATTATTGAGACTTGAGATGCACTAACTCTTAGATGGATAACTATACCATGAACTGACATAATTATAATGATTGAATTAAGTCCATACCAATATTTGATCCTTTTCTTTTTTCTCTGTATCTTTTTGTATTTTCAACTCTTCTATTTCTTGCATCAGTGTTTCCACTTGCCTCAATGTTGCTTCCGCCCTCTTTTTGTCAGCCTGGAAATGTTAATAGAAACCTTCATGACCATAAGGTAGTGGTTCTAGAAAGAGGAGAGTAGACTAGATGACACTAAAGAAGACTAAGGTAGATAGAACAACACTACAGCACTTTAGATAACACATGGGTAGACAGGACTACACAACAACATACTTGGCAAACTTTTGTACTAAAGCAAACTTTCTACAAGCTAAAAAAAAACAATCAGTGTGAGCAACATTATGGCAAATTGACCTGTTATGGTCTAGATACAGCAGGCAAGACAATACAGCAAACTGGACATTGTTTATTTCAATTTGGATAAGATTACATTAAACTAGTTCAACTTCTAAAGAATTCAACTAATAAAATCTAAAACTACCCAGATTCAAGTAGTTCAACTTTTAAATGTGTCTGTTAATAAAATCTGAAACTACCCACATTCAACTAGTTCAACTTCTAAAGAATTCAACTAATAAAATCTAAAACTACCCAGATTCAACTAGTAAAGGATTCAACTAATAAAATCTAAAACTACCCACATTCAACTAGTTCAACTTGTAAAGGATTCAACTAATAAAATCTAAAACTACCCAGATTCAACTAGTTCAACTTGTAAAGGATTCAACTAATAAAATCTGAAACTACCCAGATTCAACTAGTTCAACTTTTAAAGAAATCAACTAATAAAATCTAAAACTACCCAGATTCAAGTAGTTCAACTTTTAAATGAGTCTGTTAATAAAATCTGAAACTACCCACATTCAACTAGTTCAACTTCTAAAGAATTCAACTAATAAAATCTAAAACTACCCAGATTCAACTAGTTCAACTAGTAAAGGATTCAACTAATAAAATCTAAAACTACCCACATTCAACTAGTTCAACTTTTAAAGAAATCAACTAATCAAATCTAAAACTACCCACTAAGTCAACACTTGACTGTAGCTGTTTCACTTGTTCTTCAAGTTGTTTGTTCTCTACTTGAACTACTGTCAGTTGTTCTTGTAACTGTGCTTTCTGGTCATGTAACATCTCAATCACAGTCTGGAGTTCATCTATTTGAGCTTTCAGTTCATCTAGAGAATGTAGAAATCATTAAATTATTGCATAATAGAGTTTTCAGTTCATCTAGAGAATGTAGAAATTATTAAATCATTGAATAATTGAGCTTTCAGTTCATCTAGAGAATGTAGAAATCATTAAATTATTGAATAATTGAGTTTCAGTTCATCTAGAGAATGTAGAAATTATTAAATCATTGAATAATTGAGCTTTCAGTTCATCTAGAGAATGTAGAAATCATTAAATCATTGAATAATTGAGTTTCAGTTCATCTAGAGCAGCGGTTCTCAACCTTTTATGTTCAGTGACCCCTTTTTACACCCCCCACTCTGTTGCGACCCCTTCCACACACACACACATGCAGCAATAGAAGAATAGACAATAATAATCCATATTTTCAATGGTCTTAGGCGACCCCTGGTAAATCGTCAATCAACCCCCAAGGGGATCGCGAACCACAGGTTGAGAACCCCCGATCTAGAGAATGTAGAAATCATTAAATTATTGAATAGTTGAGCTTCCAGATGTACAAACAGTTGACACAATACACTTTGAAACTGTTTAATAAAAAAAATATTTTTTGATAAGCTTTATATTAAATTTTCGAGAGGTTAAATTACCTAATGTCTCCTATTCTATGCAATTACACTATTACAAGTTGTAGAAATGCTTGGAGAGACCTGATTAAAACCAGCAGAGTAATAACCAAACATAATTGTAAATACATTAATTGAATGATTCTCGTTTATTACTGTAATGTATTATTAACAAATGTACCTAGTGTAGACACCTGCTCCTCTGCTTCAACAAGTTTCTGTTGTATTAATTTGTTCTCTTCTGTCAATTCTTGGACTCTGTTCTTCAAACTTTCTACTTCATTGGATGAAGTGCTACTCTGTAACACATATCAGTATACACACATGAACATTTTTCTACATTTGAAACATGTTAAAAAAACATGTAAAGTCTTGCTTTATTGTTTACTTAATTAAAACTTGAATTTATTTGTTACTTTTTTTTGGATTATAATTAAAAATTGGTGATTCAAATTTTGGTGACATATCTTATTTTTATGTTATATTGGTCAAACTTTTTTTTAAGTTTCTATTAACCTACAGAACTAAAGATGTTATTGTCATGTATCAGTTTTAGAACCCCTGTAATATTTGGTGACTAGTAGTCACTGAATGATTCCGTGCTAACACCACAAGATTTTGTCTGCTGGTCGGGGACTGACCACGAGGTGGACACAACAGTTGTTTTATGCCTCTTGTAGATGGAGGAGCGTTATTATCTCCTTAAGGTATATTGTATGAGCACTGAGTAATTATTATGTAGTATGCTGTTCTTCTCATTGGATTATTGTTGACCATAGTTTGTGATGGCTTATGATGCCAATATCATTTGTGATTTATCTTATATGTAATAAATTCATGTCTGCTACCAGTGTGTTTATTAGTAATTCTAAATGTTGTCGTTGGAGACTTTAGTATACAACTGTGTTGTTACGCACTTGCAAATCTAGTGCGTCTAATAAAGTATCTAGTTAAGAAGAACATTACAGACGTACCAGAAGAGGTACCTACAACATACACGACATTCGCGTCATCACGCCTTGGACAACAATAATCCAATGAGAAGAACTGATACATGACAGTTATTGATAAGTTAGAAAAAGTTGTCATGCTAAAACAATTCAGTGGAACTCTTGAGCTGACAATTATTGATGTCAAATGAATCGATTTTCATATTCATTGCCTAATAGTAAGTCCTCGATCTGATGATGCAGTGGACTAAACATGCCAAGACTAACGAGCTCTCTTGCCTGAAGCTTACTGATTTATGTGACAGCTACTCGCCTTTACCCCTTCACCTGTCAGAGATAACATTTCTGTTGGACCCAATATCTGAGCCACATGTGAAGGTCATAAGTTGGACTGGTTGTCAGAGGCCATTTGATATCCATGCCATTGGAAGCATTTTATAGGTAATGTAGTGCTTATATCTAAGACCACTTTCAGCAATAACAACCTAATGGAATCATGAAGTAGATAAAATAAAACTAACCTTGAGTTCTGCTAACTGTTTCTCCAGAGCTTTCACTTTAGTTGTCATCTGAGCTTTTACTTTGAGTAGTTTACTGTCAGTTGGACCTGCACTTTCTTCCCCTGATGATCTAGATTGAAGTTCTTTCACCTGATAGTAAAACAGTATACTGTTATCTTATCTTGAAAACTTCTAATGTGTAAATTAATTTAGCACAAAAACCTTTTCATTTAGCACAACAGTAAAGGTATTATACTGCATTTAATAGCTATTTTTATTTACATTTACTTTCTAGGTTATAGTAGCTATATTACCAGCGTCTATTATGTATTAAACATTCCACATCTAATGCCTATGTTACATCCAATAATTATTTGTGATTCTGATAACTGCTGTCTAAAGATATGCATTTTTTTTTCATTTGTTAAAATTCTATTTCTCTATTTGCTTTACCAACAATGCTCATCAATGATATAGTAGTATATATTTTGTAATAGGTAAACTCATTTTACAAACTTCCATAGTTAATTGTATTTAGGAAACATACAAAACATTTCTATTACCTGCTGCCTTAACTTCTCAATAGTAACTTTGTATTCTTCTATTTGTTGATTCAGGCTGCTGGTCATTTCTTCCCTTACTGCTACTGAATCACTTGACTGGATCATTAGAAACAGTAAGGTCAATAAACATTTTATGTATGCTACTAGCTGTAGTTTTAATCTATAAATCTGTTCTGAACTACATATATGGGCTATTTTTTTTTATTTCTTTTTAGGGATATCACTTATTAGTAAGGCTTATTTTAAAGTAAATTGTGGTTAGATGACAACAAACAAATAAATTAAAAAGAAACCTCCATTAACATTTTCAAAAGTGCCCCTCCAGAAAAGTAGGAACTAGTTAACTTTTCTTTCCAGTTCCAGAACAAAAATTAATAAAATATGAAGTAAGCAAAAAAAAAAAAAAAAAAAGTAGTGATGACCTAACTTTACCTAAGACTTAGAACCTAGACTAAAATCAAACTCAATCAAAGATTTAGAACCAAACTATGACACTAAAACCTAAGTTTACCAAATATTAGAAAAACCTAGCTCTGAGACTAAAATCTTACAATCTTACTTTCCCAAAAACTTAAAACCTAACTTTGAGACTGAAACCTAACTAAAACCTATGTAGGATGGCTGCCTGGTCATGCGGTTTGCATGCTGGACTGTCGTTCAGATTTATCGATGGTGCAGGGTTCAAACCCTGCCCGCCCCCATCCCCCGTCATCCTGCGGGAGGTTTGGACTAGGAAGTAATTATCTTCAACTCTGAAGGAACATCCAAAACATGTAAAACATTTTACAAACATTTTGACCTGAGAATAAAACCTAACCTGTTCTCTTTCTTTTCCAGCTACAGATAAGTTGTAGTGTTCTTGCAGACGTCTGTATTCTTCTGTAGCCTGGCTGTATGCTGCTTCAAAATGTGATAATCTAGAGTGGAGGCTTTCAAGTTGCACTGCTTTTTCTGATAACTGGGAAGGCAAATATTACTATGATAACCAGAAATGTTTTTAATTTAACTGCAATGCTATAATAAGGTGTCATTATAAGATCATTCAATTTACTAAATACTTAAATAATCTACACACCACACATTGAATGAAGCTTATAACAGGTACTAAGTAGCTTAAGTTCAATTACTAGTATTGTAGACTGTTTCCCATTATCTACATTGTGTTTATGTTATCAAAATACAACACACCCCCAAAAGCCTTGATAGCTATGTAGTGTTTGACTATTTCATTGCCATGATATTCCAATTTTCATGAATGCTTTTTAACCACCACAATATCTAGACATTTATTTTTTTTATAAGATATATCTGTATTATTTTTTTTTGTAAGTAAGCAAAAGGTGAATCAGAAATAATCTTTTTACAAGTTTATTTAATAATTAATTTTTTAAAATCCTTTTGTATAGGGCATCTTTCATGATACCGCAGGGTCAGTGCACAATGGTTCAATTTAGTTTTTTTACCAATGGGGAGGGGGTATCTGGAAGTAGGTTTCTGTGCTGCCTTTAGCTCGAGCCCCACTTGATAGGTATATAAGCGGCTTAAGCCACACCCCACTTGGTAAAATGTTTTATTACAGATAAAGAATTTGATAATTTTTCAAAAATAAAAGAAATGCACAGATTTAAAAATCCTCACACTAAAAGCTTAATCTTAATTTGAATGCATAAATTCAACAACTTATTTGTAACAGCTGTTAAAGTAAATGTAGTACTTATTTAACACCTATTAGTCATAGACTGCCTAACACGTGAAAAAAAAATCCTTTCAATTGAAAATGTGTATCACCATAATTATTTTCACTGGTATTGATTGACACATAATTACACATTAGATCACAATACTCTGATATATTTCAAAAACATTAAATCTTGTTGGAAGCGTGGTCGAGAGGCTAAGTGCGCTTGAACTTGGCTTGTCTTGGCTACCTAGAAGGGGGCTCGAGGTTCGACACCCGACTCGGGCAGAGTTGCGTTTACTGAGCGCCTAAAGGCAGCACGGAAAACCAACTCCTAGATACCCCCTCCAGCCCACTGGTCCACAAATGAGATTGGACCAAAAGCGCTCTGAGCATGCTATAAGCATGAAAGTAGCGCTATATAAAAGCTATAATAATATAATAAGAATAATTTACAAAGACATATCTGGATACATTAGCTTGATTTACACAAAGCCAATAAACACATTACCTCAACTTCATGCTTCTCAACAACATCTTTTAATTTTGTCTGGTATCTTAGTTTCTCTTCCTTCCACTGCGTTTCTGTCTCGACAAAGTTGGCCTGAAGTAAAAGAACTTGTTCTGAAGTAACCTGAAGCTTTTCTTTGAGGAAACGTTGAGCTTCTCTAGACTCCGACAGCTGTCTGTCTTTTTCTGCATTCTCAGCTTGAAGAATGGAAATAACTTTCAGCTGAAATTAGACAGTGTACTATGTAGTAGTTCAAGAATAAAGTCATCACTTAAATGTTTACAAGTCTTATAGTCAAAGAGGATGGCTGCCTGGTCGTGCGGTTTGTGCGCTGGACTGTCGTTCGGATTTATCGACGGTCGAGGGTTCAAACCCTGCCCGCTCCCATCCCCCGTCGTCCTGCGGGAGGTTTGGGCTAGGAAGTAAACTATCTTCAACCCTGAAGGAACATCCGAAACATGTAAAACATTTTACAAACAAGTTGAATCATTAATATAATCTAGTAATGGGCTCACCTTTGCTTCTAGAACCTCATTGATATCTTTGAGTTTAGTTTCCATCATGTGTAAAGCATGATCTTGTAAATTGACATTTTCTTTCTTCAATATAGCTTCTAAATCTTTTTCGTGTTTGCCTATCAACTGCACCAAATCATTTTCTCTGAGAGATAACTCAAGGTTTTTCTCATTTATCACACCCTGCAACCTGTGGATTTGTATTCATATAAAATTAGCTTTATATTGTATTTATTCTTCAATCTAACAGTCTTATGCCTTAAAAAGATTAAAACTATTGATAAGTTAAAATGTATATCAGTTGAAGTCACAGCCTTACAAGTTATTTTGTGAGACTTACAAGGTTCTCTTTCAACAAAGATTTTGTAAACAAGAGTTAAAAATTCTAATTTCACTCATAATTACTCTTACACTAGGTGACATCAAGACTTAAGTTGTTATGTGCTGCTCTGAAGAGATAATGTGTACTGAATGATACCTCAAAATGTATGTGAACGTGAAGCTACCCCTGTAACAAGTGTAATCAGGAGTAGCAAGAGTAAGTGTATTCAGATTTGAAAATAAATGATCTACCTCTTTGTTTCAGCATCCATCTCACTTAGCATTTCTTCAAAATACTTTTGTGATTCTGTCAACTTGATGTGGAATTTTTCAGTTTCAGATTTTAGTTCTTGCTCTTTCAGCCTCATCTGTTCAGTCAAAAGATCTAGTTTCTCATTGGTACTCTCTACCCTAGAAGTTAGTTTAGTGATCAACAAGGCTTGATCCTGTACAGTTTGGTCCTTCTCTCTGATGTCATTCTGCAAGACCTGGACCACTTTATCCCGGCCACGAATCACTTCATCTTTTTCTCCAGCAAACTCTTGCAAGTCCATCACCCGTTTATCTTGCTCTAAAAGTTTGTTGTTGAGCTCCATTATTCTCCTGTCTTTGTAAACCATCTGAGCATACATCTGACTCTACAACAATAAAAAAAAAAAGATTTATTTCATCTTACCAATGTTACATTATTCAAACATAATGATAAAAGTACACACAACTTGGCACAAACTTTTTTGTCCCATCAACCCTTATTTGTATTCATGTTGATCATAGACTTCAGTAATTTACTCCCTGCTAACACAATCATATGTAGTGTTTGTATTTTTAAAACAGAATTATAATTTAAACAACTTTACTAAAAAAATATTTGGTTAATACTTTTCTCACAGAGATTTTAATAATGTTATTACATTTATTTATTTTGTCTGAGCAATGTGAATACATATGTATCTATAAATATTTTCTTCAAATTTCAAGCCCTAAAACATTTTTAAAACTTCATTTAAATTTAAAGCAATTTTCTAACTAAGAAGGTGATTTCTCTGAATGAAATTAAAAAAATGTTGTCATGGCATGCCTGTTATACAAATATAGTTTTAAATCAGGTCTAAAAAAATATATATATTTTATGATAATGAACATTTCTGAATTCAAAGAAAAGAAAAGCTATATATGTCAAGTCAATCATGGACAACAGTCTTTCAATACAAAGTGCAGCCAACAAAACCCATCAAATATCAATAGATACAATCTCAAATCAAGCCTTATTTGTGGTATGAGAACAACATCTACAGTAGCCTGTGACTCCAATATTGAATCTCTAAGGTTAAGGTATAACAGAGCAGCATTGGTGGCTATTGAAAGATACAAAAGCTTGGAACCATCCTAACAAACAACTGATACAAAGAAATAGGAAAACAAAATCAAAAGAAGCAAAGAACTATGTTTCAAATTACATATAAACTAGCGATAAACCACCATCTACCAAACAATAGAACAATGGAGAAAAAATTGGCAGATTCTCATCCATAGCTCCTGGACAAAATCTCAACCAACAATGAGAACAAAATTATTAAACAATAACCTAACAAAGGAAACTAGAACTCAAAGTAGGTAGCCTACACAAATACAAAGTTATTCATAAACAGCTGTCCACGGCACACTCCTTGGCACAGACTACTAAAGAGCTTAATTATATACCTAATATAACATGTCCTGATTACACACAAAAAAGTTATTGAAGTTTAATCAAAACAGGGTAGTGAAACACAAATGAACACAATGAATAATTCCATTGGAACCTGGAAAATAATTACGGAGAGAAAGAGTTAACTGTCAGTTTTCTTCTTATTTTTTTCTTGCAACTTGTATAGGAGAAAAAAGAAACCTACATTAAAAAGTTGTAATAGTTTCTCTGCAAAGATTCAAAGTACAAATTATTCTGGAAACATTTCAGCGAAACTGAAGCAGCAGAGAAGTAAAACAAAAATATGTTCAACTGCCACTATGTCCACCAAATCCACATAGTAGTGCGTAACATAATATTTATCTCAACATACATGATAAAGAAACACCTGATATGTTAAAGAAATAGCGATTTTACTTATGAAACAAATGAATCAATTGTGTGGTCATGAAATATTATCTTTGTTAGTTTTTGCATTTGATTAATGATACAGACCTGCCTACCAAAAAAAGTCCAAATGCGTAACGCTGATGGTCAAAATGCGTATTTTGGCACCAGAATGCGTAACACTTAAGCGATCCACTATTTTGATATATATATATATATATATATATATATATATATATATATATATATATATATATATATATATATATATATAATATTAGATCTAGATGTCATGATTAGATCTACAATCTAAATCTAGATCAATAGAATATAATATTATAATCTACTCTAGATCTGGGCTCAAAAGTGTTACCGATGCCGTGGATCCGCTACAAACGTAGGTCTACTCCAAACTTTCGTAGGCCTACCTTCATCCTTGATCTATTCTATACCAAGACTAAGAATCTAGTCTAGATATAGACTAGATGGTAGTAGATGTTATCGATCTAGATCTAGTCAATCTAAATCATGCTACAACTAAATTGGATCCAGAGTGTAGAGTAATGAAATGTAATAGAACCATGACATTTATTTTTTATCATTTAAAGTAATGACTAGCTAGACTAGATTCTAGTTAGATCTATTCCTGTATAACAAGTTATCTAGATTCTAGATCTAGAATCCAGATCTAGATTAGATATCTACAATGTCACTCAATGTGTTTTGAATAGATAGCACTTCGATATTTTTTTCTATACAAATGAATCAGGGATTCAACGTAGATCTAATTAATTTCTACTAATGAACTTACAAAAAAAAAAAAAAAAAGTCACGTTGGTGTATCAGCTGAGTGATACCAACCTGGTACCAACCCGCCACTCCCTCACTCTCGCGTTCTTCATTTCTAGACTAAATCTAATTGCTGTTAAGAACCAATCAACGTATAGATCTGGACACAATGTGTTCCCCCACCTTTTCTGTCCCCCCCCCCAACAGGACGGCTTAGCGTGACCTCCGTGACCGCTCGTAAGCTAGTCAAGAGAGGGAAAAAAAAAAAGGATACGAAATGCGTAACGCGACGGGTTAAATGCGTATTCGCGTACTGACGGTCATTTTTGGGAGATTTTGCGTAACGAATACGCATTTTGCGTAACGGTAGGCAGGTCTGATGATAGAATGTTTGCTGGCTATTTATGTTCTTTTACGATTACAAATTCAAATAAAAGACATACATTTAAGCTTACCACTTCATCCCCTGAACCCCCTCCAAATGCTTGTTGTAAAGTTTCCATTGCTCTTGTTTTTTCCTCTAATTGGTTTGTCATGTCATGGAGTAAAGCATCACGTTCGGCCATCACTCTCTCCTTAGCTTCCAATTGGTTCTCTCTCACACGTATCAGTTCATCTTTCTCGGCGACAGTTCGACTCTTATCCTCTAGTTTACGTTTCAGAAGAAGTACTTCTGCACGATTCACATGTTGAGATGGAGTGTCACTGTCTTCAACTATCTCCTTAGTCACAGATCAAGTAAAAATACCAAAGTTAATATAGCACAAAAATTTTGTAAATAAGACAATAAACATTCATAAACAGAGATTATTTGTTTCAGTAAAAGAAAAGTCATTGATGGGTAATTTTAAGGTATTTAACAATTTCAAAAGCTGCTTAAAGAATTGAAGTCTTAGAGCTATGGACTATGACGGCAGACTCCTTCTGAAACCTGATTTCCCAAAATTTTACATTTTTTTTGTGTCAGCTTAGGGACTTTAGGAATTTAAAGCCCTCTCCCCATTACTAAATGGTTAGTTTTCACAGAGTGTACTATTCAGTCTCCATCATATTGACAAAAAAGAAAATTTAAAAAAAGGTTCACAAAATAAAGGGCTCCTTCAAAAAGGACCTCTACAAATGATATAATGATATTCAACATCTACTAATATATTTTCTTAATAGTTAAAAATAATGCAACTGATTTAGAGATTTGAATTGTACAAAGGCACATTGCTTATTAAAAGCACATTTCTTATTCCATATATGCTAAGATCATACAAGTGCTGCTTTTTTCCTAGTGCGTTTAGAGCATGGTAGCTTGAATTAGCCAGGAAAACCAATGAATTGGCAGAGTTCAAGTCACTGATTAGCATGCTTGATTAGTTTTACACATGAGATGCATAGGACATAATTATTTTCTCTTTTGAAGTAACGTCTTTAATTTATAAGATAAGATATATTTTTTTAAACTATGTTACAGAAAGACATTCTTCTTCTTCTTCTTCTAGCCAGCTTTATTGCTGCTGAGCTGTGAGCTCTTTTGCAGACTGTGCCAAGGAAAAAAAGTGTGCTGTTTTCTTCAGTTGTTCAGCACTGCCGTACAGGGTGTTGGTTATGTTGGGCTGTAGTGGAAGTAGGGTCTGCCTAAGGTGGATTAGGGAGGGGCATTCAAAGAGGATATGGTTTACGGTTTCAAAGGGGTGGGCGCAATTTCTGCAAAGGGGTAGTTGTGTGGAGTTTATTTTGTTCAGGTGGTAATTTAATAGTGGTGTGTGTCCTGTTCTTAGTTGGAAGATTGTAGATTGTTCTTTGCGGGGGAGGAAGTTAACACTGTCCAGTTTGTTAGGCGTAGTCATTTCTCTGTACATGGCTCTGCCTGTGTTTCCTGATGCCCATTGGTTGAGCCACTCCTCTTTGTGATTGTTGACTAACATTGACCTTAGGGTGAGGTAGTTAACAGGTCTATCTGGTTGTTCCATAGATGAACCTGCCTTTGATAGCTTATCTGCCTTTTCATTTCCCATGATGCCAATGTGTCCAGGGATCCACTGTAGTGTAATATTGATATTTAATTTTGATATCATCTGGTGGATTATCACAATGAGTGTTGTCAACTCTCTTGGGCTGTTTGAAGTGCTGCTGTTAAGTGCTTGCAGAGTAGATTGGGAGTCTGTAAAGACAACAATATCTGATGGTGGTTGCACTCCTTCATATAATTTTTTTCCACTGTCTGGAGTGCTAAATGCATAAATGACACCTTTCTTCATTCATACTTATAAAAATATGAAGAATGCACTTTTTCTACCTAGCTTTTATTCCAGGCTTAAAATACATTCAAATTTAAAATTTTGGGTTTAATGTACAGATCTTAAGACCAAAACTGCTATCATATTTCTGAAAAGTCTTTATCAGTGACTTACTTGTACATCATGACCTTTCTTAGCATCCACACTTTTTTTCACAGCTTTAGCTTTGGCTTGCAACCTCAACTTTGAATTTTTGGCATTAGCCTCCTGGGAAGTTAGAAAAAAAAAGATATACGCCAACAATTTTTAAACTGACTCAACAATAACAACAGATATGCCTCACTGTGCAATTTTATTTTTTAATTGAAATTCAACAATTCATCAGACTACTGCTAACAATTTGAACCAGTAAAAAAATTAATAGAATTAAAATCTTTAATTATATAACAAAGATATAAACATGGGTCAGATAAAACAAGCATCTTTTTTTTTTTTATTTCAATTATAAATATAAGAGAAGTTTAAAAAATCTTGAGTTATTTTGACTAGTGTAAGAAATGTATTTGAAATAAAAGTTTTATTTTCTTTAGAAAAAGTTTTATATGGCAGTTTAAAAAATCCCAGCCAAGATCCCTAAAAGAGATCATGCACCATGGCCAGGTAGACAAACTAGAAGAGGATCAAATGGCAACAGAACATTTTTTCCTTACCTGGAGTTCTTTATCTTTATGTTGTAAAATTTCATCTTTTTCTCTGATCATTGACTTCAGCTGTTGGATCTGAAGTTGCAGAAGTTCCATTTCATTCTCAATTCCAGACATTTTTTTACAATCTCAGAAGATAGTTTACACAAATGACATGCTATTTACAGTTAGCTGTGTGAAAAAAAAGAAATGAAAACTTTAGTTCTGGTAGAATAGAAATACACAGCACCACTGGTGAATCAAAGTTCAGACTTAAGTAATGGTACATAGAAACTATTCTTTCTCCAGTCATGCAGAGATTACAAAGCATTTTAATTATTAAAATTTGTTCTTTTATTTTAGCTGTCATCAAAGTAAACTGATTTTAAAATAATAGTTTCAATATAAAACTCAGCAAAATTGAACTATTTTGGCTAGTACAGAAAGTGGCAATCTTGCAGTGTACAAGTAAGTTAATGGACTCTGGACTAGGGTTGCACCAGATAAACTTTTAATATCCGACCAGAGCCGGATATGGCCACATTGTAGAGCCGAATACCTACATGTCTTGTAAGTAGCTTGTGTTATGGAACATTTTGCACAAATGCTAAAAAACATACATATATCAATATTCATCATATTTAAGAACAAAGGTGACAGAAGCGACTGCAGGAGGGGAACCTCTTTATTATAGGCAAAGTCTTTGCTCGAATGATACTTCCCAGGCTACATAAACTTGCTGATCGAGTCTATCCAGAATCACAGTGTGCCTTTTGCTCAGGGGGATCCACAATTGACATGATTTTCTCCATCCGTCAACTTCAGGAAAAGTGCAGAGAGCAAAGGATGAATTTTTACATTGCATTCATTGACCTGACAGGCCTTTGAACTAGTCAGCAGAGAAGGCCTCTTTAACATCTTACAGATAATAGGCTGTCCACCCAAGACCCAAGTCCAAGCTGCTAAATATTATTGTCTCTTTCCACCAAAATATGATGGGTACTGTGCAGTTCAACAGCGCCTGCTACAAAAGTTTCAGTATTATTCTATAGATTTAGTTATTAAATTTAAGTTATAATACAGTGTATGAGAGTATATCTACTATATGTACATTGTATACTTTTTAATAGTAGGCCTATACCCTATAGATCTAAAGACTACTACACATGGACACTGTCACACACACTGACAGAAGACACCAACTGAGTGACTCAGACAGAGACACTCAGACAGATGACAGTGTCACTGGTGAGTGTGGCCTGTGACTCAGTGACACTGACAGTCAACAGTGAGAGTAGACAGGTCACAGTATGAGTAGACTAGATCTAGACTGTCTAGTGTCTAGGGCCACTAGGTAGGGAGTACTGCGACTAGAGTTGACTAGCGTTAGAGATTAACACATTAGTCTTAGTTAATAGTTACATAGTAGAGTCATACTAGAGTGTAGTACTGTCACACTCACACTGTGATGAATGTGAGTGTGACTGTGTTAGTAGACTTAATAATAAGACTTGTTTAACTTCAAACTTGTTAAAGTTGTTTGGCACTATAGTATTGTAGACTCGCTAGACTCTAGACTTGTTCTAACTTCTATTTATATTATATCTAGAATCTAGATTTCTAATCTATATCATCATGTGCAGACAAGAGGAAGTTGCAAAGAATTCGCTTTTATATTTTTCTATACCTCGATCTAGAGTCAATACCGTGTAAAATTTTGGTTAACTATTTTCATAAACCTAGTCTAGTTACGTCTGCAATTTGTAAACTTATGTTGTTGTTCCTCCATCTTGCGACACTTGGCAATCACGTGACCGGAATCTCAACACATTGGAGTTGTGGTTACTGTTTCACATACAAACTTTCTATAACTTACTATCTAATATATAGATTTACACTTTGAACAGTTTGAACCATATAAAGATTATAGTGTCAAGCACAACAAAAAAATAAGTGAAGACAGTTTTTATAAAAAGTAACTTAATTTTGTCTTAATTAGCGATCAATTCAGTTGTAACTAAACTTCTAATTTCTATGCCGTATATGGTGTAGACTTACTAAAATCCTCCTGCACCCTTCTGCGCATTGGGCAGCAAGCTTATCTTATTTTATCTATTAGCCTACAGACGATACTTCAAAGAAGAAAATAATTACGTCCTACGCATTTCGTGTGTAAATCTAGTCATGCATGTTAATCAATGGCTTAAATTTTGCTTCAGTCGTTTGTTTTCCTGGCTGATTCAGGCAATCCATATTCCATTTTCTAAGGCTAAGGCACTCTAGGTCACTAGGGAAGGAGCACTTGTACGAATCTGTTCTAGCGTATGGAATAAGAAATGTACCTTTATCTTTCTGAGTAGGCCTATTTCATTAGGTTTTGTTTTTCGATTTGCAAGTTATGGTTTAGTGTTTTTTGTATTATAGCTATAATAGCTACTTTACTTATTCTTCTTCTCTCATGAAGTGTCTCTAATTTTAGGGATTTTATTAATGGCCCGGTGTTACTCTAATCAAATTAGAACAAATAACACTGCTCTATTTAGTATTTGTTCTATAGTTTCTCCGTGTTATTTTGAGTTGAGGGATCCCAAACAGAGGATGCATGTTCTAGTATTGGCTTATAAATGTTAAATAGTATTTTAATTGTATGTTTTTGTTTGATTTGTAAAAATTTATTTTAATAAACCATAGGCCTAAGTGTAGAATATTTGTGTTACACAAATAACAAACTAGTGTTTAAGAGGGAAGACATATTAGGAACTCATTTATAACGTAAACACAAGCGGTGTTCCACTGACGCGCTAGTGTGCAAATGTACATAAAATACCAATATGTTACATCTCTCTTCTTTAATTCAGAAAATCTATCTATCAGAATAACTAACAAACTAGTCAACTAAAAAGTCAAATCAGTTCATCACAAATCAAGTCTCTTGGGTTTGTTAACTATTCTGCCTGAGAGTGTTACGTAAGGTTCATGTGGTCTAGCGGTGTTAGAAGAAGCAGTGTGTAGTGGCGGCTCAAAATCTAGTGTAGTATGTAATCTTGGACGCTCTAGATCAGGGGTTCTCAACCTGTGGGTCGCGACCCCTTTGGGGGTCGATTGACGATTTGCCAGAGGTCGCCTAAGACCATCGAAAATATGGATTGTTATTGTCTACTCTTCTATTGCTGTGTGTGTGTAAGGGGGAGGGGTCGCGGCAAAGTGAGGAATTGTAAAAAGGGGTCGCCGAGCTTAAAAGGCTGAGAACCGCTGCTCTAGATCTAGTGGTTCTGGTTGTTCTGAGATGTAGACGTAGAGGGGAAAAAGAAAATCTAAATCAACCACCGGCGGACAATGGTTATGCCTGCGCTAGATATGGCAAAATATGTAGGTCGCAGCTGAGGATGCGTAAACACGAGAATTACTATATTCCTTATTTATCTTCGGACTCGAAGACAAGCCTTATTATTATTATATGTAACTACCTAGAAGATGAAATAGAAATAAACTTGTTCTTTTTACATGTAAGCCTATCATTTCTATTTAGTTACTTGACAGTTTGGCGTGTCACAGCTTGCTTCTCTGCAGTAATTTCTTCCATCAGATTTATGGTTTGTCTCTAGGAAGGGGATTTTTTTCTAATTTGCGATTGTTATTGTTTTACCGCTTGATATCCCTTCAAGATAAACAAATTCATCACTACAAAAGAGCCAACACATGTAGACCTACAATAATCACAGGGGAGGGGCGGAGTGGCTGAATGGTAAAGCACTTCGATTTTGAACCTGAGGTCCTGAGTTCAAATCTCGGTGAAGTCTGAGATTTTGAATTTTTGGGATTTTTAGGGCGCCCCATGAGTCCTCCCAACTCTAATGGGTACCTGGCTTTAGTTGGGTAAAGTAAAGGCGGTTGTTCGTTGTGCTGGCCACATGACACCCTGCTCATTAACCATTGGCCAAGTAAACAGATGACTTTTACATCATCTGACCTATTGATCGCAAGGTCTGAAAGGGGAACTTTTTTTTTTACTTTACAAGAATCACAGTGCGGTAGTTTGAAAATGCAAAGTTTATGTTGATACCGAAATAGCATCGAAGAACCACCTAAGAAAATTATGACTGCCGGATCAAGTTGCAATTATTTTGTAATGGGGTTGTATTACGAAAAAACTTTTTGCCATAGGAACCCGATCTAGCGAGACCCGGGTCTATCTATCTGGTGGTCAATAAGAGTGAGTTCCCTTGTACACGTGATATAGCTCTGTTCAAATTCTCGCGAGACTCTCAGTCGTTTTAGGCCTACTTTAAAAAAAAAAAATTCTTATTAAGTAAAGCCATAGACTATATATTACATGGACTGCCAACACTAAGGAAACTAAGCATAAGTTCCTTTCACCGAGGCGTCCTTGGTTGCGTGGTAAATTGACTTCCGGTAGAATTTGTTACTATATAAAGAAACTATTCCCGAAGATTTTTACCATCAATTTTACAGCAAATCATAAATGGAAACTTAATTGTCATATACGATGTTACAGAGGTAAGTGTGCACAAATCAATTTGTGACTTAGATCTATGACTATAAAGCTTTGTAACTGATTTTCTTAGCCAATATAGATAATTAGCCAAGCCTGTATTTCGTGTATTCTTGTTTACGACATTAATTGTCTGCTAATTGGTGCTACCAGTTTGGATTATTTGTTTTTCTTTTTTTTTTTTTTTCATCACATTTGATAATTATTATCATTATTTTTACAATGTATATTTTAAATGTGATAAGCGATTTACTGAAAGAGTCAATACATTTCTGAGAGTGTCATTTATTAATTTTGTATATAATGGGTGATACAGGCCTAAGTTAAGTCTGTGAATGAGTCAGTCTAAATAAATTAACAATATAGTGAGTCAATAATTTTAAGCCTACAATCTTACATCTTTACCAACTTTTGTTCAGATCTACAAATATTTTTTTTATTCAATTTGATTTTAATTTCAAGATAATGTGCATTTTTATCTATAGTAATGGAAAATCAACCATAAAAAAAAAAAAATCAACGACGTATGTATGACTAACTGAAAAATCTGCATAAAAATTTCGGCCTTCAAGTTTTTAGTGTTGTTTTTTTTAACTAACTAGAATCCCAAATAACATCCAATTCTTCTAAAAGCTATAAAAAGATCTGATATTGTTTCGAATATATTCGCCCAATAAAATTTTAGAATCATTTAGGCTCTACTTCACTAGAAAGTGATTGTACACATAAACATGTAGACTTTCACCCAGATGTAGTGACCTATGGCTATAAACTTTATCTACAAATACGAACTTACACACAACACACTACTACTACTACACTACTATATATATATATATATATATATATATATATATACATACATTTATATATATATATATATAATAGAACACTAAACACTATTTATGTAAATGCCCATTTTTAAGTTTGTAAAATAATAATTTGTTTTTATAAAAAATCTGGCTATGCCTATAGTACTTTAAACAAAATTATGACTAAAAATATTATGAACGTCGAGTCTCTAGATTCATCATCTTTGTGTGTCTGATAAACCCAGAGAATGAAGATATAGAATCTATATAGGCCCCCTATTATATAGAATCTAGCTTTAGTTGACTCTAGACTAGATCTAGGATAATTTCCAAGTCTTGATGTTCAGCTTCATCTTACCTTGATCATGATGATTAATTTTAATCTGACTTCCTGACTTGTTAACTTAAACTTCGTCTTACTTAGCCCTTAGGCGCCTTAGCCTTAGCTTCTTCATATGTGAATCATGAATGGAAGTGCTTGGCTCACAGTGTCACAGATCGTTCTTTAAACTATTTGAAGATCTACTTTATCTTTACTAACGACTCTAATCTATATCTAGTTTATGTCTATATTTTATATGATAATAATAGACATAGACTCTTATAATAAAGACAAAGTTATAAGATCTAGAATCTGTATCTAGATCTATTCCCATTTGTGATTTATACACTACAGATTTAATGTTTCTGATGAGCAATACTACTATCTACAGCCATGCCCATTAACATAGGCCCTACTCATGTACTAGATCTAGCTCTTTTGATCACAACTCATATCTTGCCTAGATATAAACAAATGTACTAGATTGGACTAGACATTCTAATCGGTTCTATTTTCGTTTTTCATTATTCTCACATATTCTAATAGGCAATAGGTACCAAATTGTGCTATTTATTCACTGTAGATCTAGATCTTAACTTTTCTCTTAACTACCAAAGAAGTACACAAAGGATGTTGAAAGGTACCCAAAGGGCTCTTATTGCTACCATTCAATGTGTGGAATCAAGTATTTACCCAGATACTGTCACAATATGCTCTTATTGTTTTCAAAGGAGTTTTCACACAGTGCCAGAAGCTGTATAAATACATTTAACAGTAAGTTTTTAAGTAATTAATCATTTATTTTTAAACGTTATGTAAGTCTATTTTAATTGTAAGAATCCATGTGCTATTTTATTTAAAGCTAATTTTCACGGAGAATATTTACACAATATTGTTGTTATGTTGTAAATAAAACATATTATATTCCCTCCAGCCTGTGCAGGGTATTTCTAAAGTGATAATTTTCTCATGCAGGCCAATACCACTCTTTTGTTATCTAAGGTGTTTTCCTTCAAATTAAATATATTCTCAATTAGAAATACAGATTAACCAGTTATCTTGGTGGAAAAGGATGTCAGATGAGTTGAGAAAATGCTTAAAGAAAGTCTTTACATAATTCTTTGAACTAAGTCACTATAAATATTTGGAGATTTTTAAAATTTAATTAGAATTTTATTATTGCTCACATTAAAAGCAATTGTTCTTTTCCTTTCCGCAGATGTATATTTCAAGAAGAAATGATGCTTTCTTATTTCTAAGAGTTTATCAATAGGATGAATGCCACAAAACTCACTTGTTATGCCAGAAACTCTTCCTACGAAACTTCCAGTAAGTAAAAAAAAAAAGTAAAGTTTCCCTTTCAGACCCTGTGATCGATATGGCAGATGATGTAAAGATCATCTGTTTCTGACCATTCTGTTGCCTACGGTTAACGAGGGTGTCATGTGGCCAGCACAGTGACCAACCGCCATTACTTTCCCCAACTAATGTCAGGTACCCATTAGAGCTGAGTGGACTCAGACTCAAATTAAAAATTCCAGTCTACACCAGGATTTGAACCCCGGTCCCCGGTTCGGAAGCCAAGCGCTTTACCGCTAAGCCACCAGGCCTCCTTTCAGTAAGTAGGGTGTCACGAGTCGAGTCTGTGACCTATTTCGACCAGTTTCTAGAAGCTCGAGTTCAAACCAGTGCAAGTGTCCAGCGTAAACAAGTTAATTTTAGGTATCCAATCAAAGAAAGGGGTTAAGGAAAAAAATAGCACACGTCAGCTTCTAGAAGGTCAAAGTTACTAAAATAATTATCTGAGAAGGTTCCATGATTCTGGAACGTACGATCAAAGAAAGTATAAATAAGGGGAAAGTCAGTTAGACGGGGTCCTCGCATAGTAGTAGTTCTTGTAGAGCGATGGTCCTCGCTCAGTTCTTGATTAGTAATAAGTTTTGTGATATTAGCGGGTCCATTAAGTAAAGTTTTAGTAGTTGAAGTTGAAGTTATACTAAGTGAAGTTTTATGTATCTTTAAGTTTTATTTATGAAGTGTCAAGTTGTTATTGAATTAAGAAGTTAATTTGATGTGAAAGTTGAAGAAGTTATTAAAGAAGTTTGAAGAAAATACAGAGAGATGTTTCTTTCTTCATTTCATTGAATTGTCAAGTATTAATCATATAATCCCCGGCAAGTGTGATCGTCATTTCATATGAATTCATCAACTTATAATACAATCCTTCGGCCAGTTCATCACATAGGGCAGCTTAAAATTTAATACTTTTATCTTAGTGCAAAAAGAATAAAAGCTGTCTTCAAATTCTCCCTTTAAATTTGCAAAGATATGTTTATAATTTAATGTATGCAGTAAAAAATTATGTTTCAAACACTCAGTACAATATTCAATGACTCTCTTTATTTGGGTTACCTCAGCATGCTTGTGCAGAAAATTTCCTGAATTTTTTAAAAAATCTGTTCCCTTCACTTTGAAGTGCATTTAATCATTCATTAAATTTTCATAATATTACTGAATATAATGTCAAAGATTAAATATTGTTATTATTATACTATTCCTTTTTTTTGTAATATTTTAGTTTCATAATATGTTCCCATAGCATTTTTTGTGTAAAACCTCTAATATACTTTACTATACTCCTAATATACTTTTTAAGGAACTGTTTTGTTAGATGTTTTCAGAATTGATTTTATCCGTAAAGGACTTGAACATATGGAAGTTTGGTACTATATGAAACTAAGATTGAATTGGTGACTTGTTATGAATTTAATGTATGTTGTTTCTATTCCATCAACAGTACTAGAATTTGTCCAGTGCCTGTGATCCTCTGAGTTGAAGGAGAATGTGCTCCATAATACCTACTAGGAGCTTGCTGATAGCTGGAAGTTCATGAATACTATGTTGTCCTTGATTTGATGATTCTGAAAACTACCATTTCTGAAGACTTGAGCATTATTTCTATAATTTAAAAAAATCTTTTCAGGAAATATTGTGTTTATAATATTAAGAAAGGGAAGATAATATTGTTCTTACTAATATTATTGACTTATTAAAATAGAAAGCACATCATTACCAATATTCACTTGTCAATAAATGTTAGCATTATTCAATTTTTAGTTACATGTTCAAACTATTAAATTTTATTATTTAAATTATAGCAACTTTCTCTTTCAGTCCAGCTTAAGATACATTCCTGTAAAAAGTCTATAATAATAAGTTAATGTCGATGTAGTATTATTCAGACACTTACAAGTTTAATCATCTATACTTCACAAAAAAAAAGTGTTTGAATGGTTTTCATTTGTTTGTACATCAAATATGTATTAATATAATTATCATTTTTAGATGAAACATTAAATACTGAAGATGACCATCTCAATTTCTGATGTAGGCCTATTCTCATTTCATGAAATAAACAAAATATTATCTGAAATTTCATCCCTTCATGGTAACTGTAACTGGCTTCATAAAAAAATGGAGTGATGACTGGGTTGACTATACATTTTTGTATAAATAATGCATCAATGAATGTAGCTTATACTGTTCTTTTCCTCATCTTGAAATGTGTGGACTGATAATTAGCTGTTGCATGATACTCTAAATGACAAATATCTTCTACTCATTACAATAGCATATTTCCATGCTGTTTGGCTAAGTGGAAGCAGATAAAATTTGTTCCTCTATTAGCTGTAAAATCTTGAAATTCATGAGCAGCTGAGAAAAAAAGAAAAGAAATTCAAACTAGTTTAGACATGTTATAAATATATATATTTGCTAATTAAAAAATGTAAGACTACTTTATGTTACAACAATGGACAGCATCTTTAAAGTTGATTTCAATGCAATCACAAGAAATAATTTTTTCTCTACAATTAGGCCTGCTTTAATGATTTTTTTTTATGTAAATAAATTTTATGCATAGGATTAAATATAACATGTACTTAAGGAGATTTTTTACCTATTATTTCACAATTACAAGTAATTTAAAGTGATACATGTATTGATAACAGAATGTTATTGGAGAAAGTAAAAAAAAAATCTCACTTGTAGTAGATCCCTTTCAATTTGAAAGTTAGTGACAATCAAATCAGGTTTGTGGAAGTAGTATGCTCCTTAAGTAAAAAAAAAACAAAAACAACGAAAAATGCATTATAAAAAGTTTTCGCTTTAAATAAAATTTCTCTTGGGTGACTTGAGTAGAAAGTAATAGAAATATGAACTTCATTTAGCAATATGCTCACACTAAGCAGAAGTGGTTTTTACTAGTGAAAATTGTCTGTCCAAATAAGCTATTGAAACTACTGTTAGCTTCACATGATATGAACTGTAAAGTTTGACAGTTCTTCATCTAAGACTTTTAGGTACCGGTATTATCTATCAAGAGCAGGGTAAAACAAGGATGGGTTTTGGCCATCAACACTATTCGGAATGGTTTCGTCTGTACTCTCATAGCGCCTTGGAAGATGGAGTAGGCCCTATATATCTACAGTAGATCGGATGGAAGGCTTCTTAAACTGGCTTGGCCAAAACGAGGAAACTACATAACCTGATTAGGGAACTGATGTTTGACGACGATGCTGCTCTCACTACCTTTCGCAGTAATTATTACAAAGGCTAGTCAATACTTCGACAGCTGCAGATCAATAGTTCAGTCTTACAATAACTCTCACCAAGACAGAAAAAGGGCATAAAAAGTCAACATCATCAAACTCCATTTGAGTGAGGGCTTGAGAGGCTCAAATCTTCTCTTGCAAAAGCCCTGGACAGAAACCCTGCTGTATTGCGTAGTGCATACATGTCACCATACAGATTGAGAATTTTTTGTTCTGACCTGTTGAGACGGAGATCAGCAAGTCTGGGGCAGTCAAACAGAAAATGAGGCACGGGGGCACCAGGATTCGAAATTTGGCCATAGCCGTGAGAAACATGAGGCAACAGGACAGTGGCCTGTCCTGCACCGTGTTATAATAACTTGCCATAAAACATCACAGAATGTACTTTTTCTATTTTATCAACGACAGCATCTAAATGCCAAACATACTTTTCTTACATTTTTCAACTCGGAGAAAACTTTACATCTAGATTTATTACTTTTACTTTAGGCCTACACATAATATAGGACTTTTTTACAACTTATAAACGAAAGGTCATTTTAGCCTATTATAGTAAGAGCATATAGATCTAAATTTACCGGGTTATCCTTCTGAATAAGTCTTACTATTTGGTTTATATATATATATATAGGCTATGCTCTCACAAGAACTTCAATTCAATCAATGTCGTAAACAAGAAAATACACGAAATACAGGCTTGTCTAATTAGTCTATACTGGCTAAGAAAATCAGTTATAAAGCTTTACAGTTATAGATCTAAGTCAGAAATTGATTTGTGCACACTTACCTCTGTAACATCTTCTTTAACAATTCAGTTTCCATTCATGATTTGCTGTAAAAGTGGTGGTAAAAATCTTCGGGAATGGTTTCTTTATACGTAAAAAAAATCTACCGGAAGTCAATTTACCACGCTACTAAGGACGCCTCCGTGAACGGGACTTGTTTATTGAAAAATATAGGCTTAGTGCGTAGAGTTGGCAGTCCATGTAATATATAGTCTATGGTAAAGCTAATGAGTTTAACATCACTTTAACATCTTCATTATAGTGATTGTAATGACTTTTTCTTCAAAAGAACACGGGCAAAAATTAAAAATTCATTGACTGTGGTCTGAACTAAATTATAATATCTAAATAACTATTTAAAAAAAAAATAAATTTGCACCATTTTTAACTCTTACAGTGCGGCGTAAATCCCGGAAAGCTTCATTTTTTTCTATCAAAATAATTCGCACTGAAAGAGTTAATCAGTGACACAGTGCGTATTGTAATGGGCAGTCAGCTTTCTCTGAAGTTATAAGAACTATGTGTGATGCGCAAATCTCTGTCTCAATGGTTGCAAGAAGTTCGCCAGCTGTTACGCAATAGATGTCTGTCTATTCTGCTGCAAGTGTCTACCAAAATAGTAGGCCTACATTTTAAATAACAAGTTTTGTAATGTTCATGCATCTCGTCTCTCTCTCTCTCTCTCTCGCTTGCTCTCTCTAATAACCGCCACGCCCACACACAGCTGACCAGTGCTCGGCAAATCCCCTGCAGCTTGGTAGGGTCATTTTGACCACACCCTGGTTCAATCAGCTCTGGATGGTCCTGTCCACTCGAGGCTAATAGACTACCTTGCACACTGCTGGTCATCACGGTCCATTCAGTAGGTGTCCACTGTTGAGCAACTGTCCCTTTGTCCCAGATTTTCATTCTTGTCTGTTCATCCAGCGGAAGTTGGCCAGAAAATTAGCTCCTTATTACTTTCGGACAATATTTGACATTTTTTTTTCATTACTCTTTTTTTTCTTTAACAAATTTCTTTTTGCGCAGGTCATGAAAATAAAGATTAATTAGTAGACATTGTTCCATTCAAAGTTTTTTCTCTAAACGCAGCTTTTGTTACTTATTAGCAGCTTTCAGTGCAGTTTAGTGGTTGTCCTTTTTTTTATGAACTTATGGCAACCCAAAGCTTGACATTTTGTTGTAGTTCTTTTGGTTTAGAAGCATACAACTTTCTCAAAAATAAAGCTTCTCACTAGATCTAGATTTTTAGATTTTTCGTTTAAAGTAAGCATCTACAATTAAAAGCGATGTTGAGAACTTGGCCAATGGGCCGGATTTTAGGGAGGGGGACTACACAAGAAAGGGCCCCCACAATACAGAAAAAAAAAATGTTTTGATGGGTCAGCTACTTTAGGCCTACGTTTTATTCGCATTGGCAACTGTCGTGGTTTAAAAGTGTAAGCTTATAGTGTGCCCGAAATAGACAACAATAGCTCCTCCTTGACTACATTGCGTGAACCCTAAACATTAACATATTATATTACTAAAATATACATATTAAATAGTTTGATTTTTTTTTTTTTAGATGAGAACAAATCTTATCTTATCAACAAATATTTACTAGTACTCTCTTTTATAATTTGTCGCGTTCTTTTAGATATAGGTATTTTTATGAAAAAGTAGATTTTTATTAAAGCTTTCGAAAAAGTGAAAGGGCCTCCACAAAAATGCTGCCCCGGGACCTTCACATGCTTAAATCGCTCGGACATATTACATAAATACTTCCGTGGAAATCATAAACAAAAAAAAATATATTGAGTGCAAAGAATTTACAGCGCCTTGTTGTTTTTTGTGTGTGTATAAGTTACACTGTAAGAATGCATGATCTTTGAATAAATGAAAAACTGTCATGGAATCCACATATTGATGAAACTACAAAAAAATCAAACAAAGCATTAGGATTTATTAAAAGAAATTTCTATAAATCAAATAAGAAAATAAAACTAAAATGTTATTTAACCTTGGTTAGGCCAATAATAGAATATGCATCCTCTGTTTGGGACCCCTCAACTCAAGAAAACATTAAGAAACTAGAACAGACACAAAATAGAGCAGTGCGATTCATAACAAACGAATATTCACATTTGACTAGAGTAACACCTTTAGTAAAATCACTAAATTTAGAAAGCCTTCAGGACAGAAGGCTCAAAAGTAAAGTAGCAACTATACATAAAACACTGAACCATAATCTTCAAATACAAAAACAAAATTTAATAAAATACTCTGAAAGACACAAAGATAAAAGGCACATTCCTCGTCCCATATGCTAGGACAAATTTGTACGAATACTCCTTCTTCCCTAGTGCTATTAGAGCATGGAATGGGTTGCCTGAGCTAGCCAGGAAAACCAGTTCTTCTTCTTCTTCATCGTTCTCATTGTTATGTTGGAGTGTTCATATGACTAGACCAATACATGAGATGAACTGCGCAGTGGTTTCCAAATCAGGGAGCTCTCCATATAGTTTTCTTTCTATTGGGGTGATTTGGGGCCAATGTCTTATACGGGCCTCTTGGTAGAGAGAGCAGTTTTGGAGGACGTGGTCGGCATTTTCTTGGAGTGTTGGCCAGTAGTATTTACTTTCTTGTCCCTGCTCCTGGCTCCACAGGCAGAGATAGAAGAACCACCAGCTCGCTTGTGTGGGCTCCTTCGAGGCGGAGAGCCCGGTCCCCTACCTGCGCGGCGGGATTCCACAGGCAGGACGCCACATCTATTAGAATCGTTACTGAACTCCAACATAGATGAGGTTGCGTGTCAATGTGTTATGCGCCAGGAGGCCCATTGACTCCGACTTCAGCCTGCTTTTCTTTCTGGGTGTGCTCCCATAGCCTTTGATCATCCAAGATCATCTGCAAGGCAGCAGGTGTTTATTTTCGGAGTTTTCTCTCCTAGATGAACTGCTATCCCTAGCTAACGGGTTTCATCTACCCGGGTTTAGAGTTAGAGCGCCCTATACTCGCTTTTTGCAATCATTTCCCTGGATTTCTGAGATGTTTTTAGTAAATATTCTAACCACTGGAATACTTCACCTCATCCTCCATGACTGCAAACCAGTTGGTCCGCGGCTGTTTATTTGCTATTCACAGCTAACCCTTATATCTAAGGGTCTTTCCCCTATCCGCCACCTGGGGACGCGCTTGGTAGAAGGTGGTAGCTCCCCCAAGAGGAAAACCAGTGACTTGGCAGAATTTAGGTCATTGGTTAATATGCATGACTAAATGCATGACGCGTAGGACGTAATCATCTTCTTTTTTGAAGTAACGTCTGTATTATATAAGATAAGAAGATAAGATAAGTGTCAGTTATGTGTTAAAAAAAAGAGGATCAAATGTTTTGAGTGAAGATCGAATTGACCGAATCTTTAACAATCATCGACGCCATTGTTTTGTTGTTTACTATTGTTATGGAGAGTATGTGTGTGTTTTTGGAAGTAACCATGAGAAAAGTTTGACGGTTGGGTTGGTTGTGTATGCTGGATAGATTATTGTGTAATCACTGGATGGTCTGTCGTAGTTGAAGTTAAAGGGAAACAACTCCGATGTTGTTGTTTTTTTTCAGATTTGAGTTATTAACATATTTAAATTCTGCGTAGGCCTACACAAAGATAAAGGCACATTCCTCGTTTCATATGCCAGGACAAATTTGTACAAAAGCTCCTTCTTTCCTAGTGCTATTGGAGCATGGAATGGGTTGCCTGAGCTAGCCAGGAAAACCAGTGACTTGGCAGAATTTAGGTCATTGGTTAATATGCATGATTAAATGCATGACGCGTAGGACGTAATCATCTTCTTTTTTGAAGTAACGTCTGCATTATATAAAATAAGATAATAATAATAATACTTTTATTTATAAAGCGCTATTAACAAACAAAATGTAGGCTCTAGGTGCTGTAATAACATTACAAACACAAACACAAGAGCTAAAATAGCAAACTAATTTTTAAAAGTTTTAAACAGGTAGGTCTTAATGTTCTTCTTGAAAGTAGTGTAGTGTTTACCATTGTTTATTTTAAATGCTAAGAAGCATTTATTTTAATCAATTAAACAGTGATTTTTTTTTACATCTAAAAAAAAAAAACAGTGCTCTCCAACACTGAACCATAATCTTCAAATACAAAAACAAAATTTAATAAAATACTCTGAAAGACACAAAGATAAAGGCACATTCCTCGTCCCATATGCTAGGACAAATTTGTACAAATACTCCTTCTTCCCTAGTGCTATTAGAGCATGGAATGGGTTGCCTGAGCTAGCCAGGAAAACCAGTGACTTGGCAGAATTTAAGTCATTGGTTAATATGCATGACTAAATGCATGACGCGAAGGACGTAATCATCTTCTTTTTTGAAGTAACGTCTGTATTATATAAGATAAGATAAGATAAGATAAGATTTTGTTTTTAGTTTCGGCATACGTCACTTCCCTCAACAATAATGAAAGCGATTTTAGATCTTACCAGGGCCGGATTTACAGCACTGAGACCTCCACAAGAAAGAGGCCCCCACACAAAAATAAAAATATATCGGAATTACGAAGTATCAGAAACTTTAAAATATTTTTTTCTCATTTTTAACGCTAGCACTTTAAATCTTACGTCGGGTGGCAACAATGTCGTGATTAAGAAGTGTCCGCTTGTAATTGTAGCATGCTTGGAATATGCAAATACTGGCACAGCTCTGGATTTACGACAGTTCGTCTACCAAGGGCCTTACCCTCCACAAACTGAAACACTCAAACATAAACACTTTTTAAAAATAAAATATGCATATTAATTATTTTTTTTTAAAAAGGGAAAGTGAGATTAAATTTACAAGTACTTCTATTTCTATCTTCTAAAATATGGCATGCTTTTAGATATATGTATTTTTATTCATTAGTGGAGGACAAGCGCATCCCGAAAGTCATCCTCTATGGACGGTCAACTCGCGACTGGCACAAAAAAAACTGGTCGCCCCCACCTCCGTTAAATAGATGTAATAAAACGTGACCTCAAATCAGTGAACATCAATACTGACAATTGGGAAGACATAGCTCTAGACCGCAACAGATGGAGAGAGACAGTGACCAAGAAAGCTATGGACAGTGAAAGTACATGGGTCTCAGCCCAGGAAGAAAAACGCACAATCCGAAAAACGGCCAGCTCCTCTACCACCGAAGCAAAAGCCACCTTAACCTGCGCTATCTGTGGACGGGAGTGTCTCTCCAAAATAGGGCTCCACAGCCACATGAGGAAGTGTGCTCTGAGATGAACCATAGTCGTTCTACGACTGAAGGAGGCCAATGAGTGGATCTTTATTAAAGCTTCGAAAGTGTGTAGGGGCCTCAACAAAAATTTCCACATAGCCTACTTAAATCCTGGATCTAACCAGTCGTATAACTTCATTCTTAAAGTGGCTTAGTGACCGCCTAGTCCATAGCTATGATAGTCTCTGGGTACAGTAATATATAGATCTAAAAAGCATTAAGATAACCAACTCGAGAAAAAAAAAGTAACATTTCATCTACACCCCTCCTTGTCCAAAAAAATTAAATAGATTTAGATCGTGCCCGACTGATTCTAACAAACTGGTCAGTGTAAGGCTAGCCTAGAACTTTACTTGGCTACGTGTCATGACAAGACGACCACGCGACAGTGTTGTTGTATGTTGAGTGGTCAGGCGAGAAAATACACACTGCCATGGTTAGTCAAGCAAGTAGGTATATTCTCAGGGCCGGCCCTAGCATTTGCGGGGCCCTATGCGAAACGGATCGCGTGGGCCTAGTCTGGGTAGGGATAAGCATAATGTCAAAATTATTTTTTTTAATAGAAAATAGGCCTACTTTCGTCTTTGCAATAAATTTTTATCAAATGAAAGCGCGCAATGCCACTTTTTATTTATTGGCACCCCAAAATGTCAATTTCGTCTATTCTTCAGGAGATTTGAATAAATTCAAACAAAGTTCAGGACTTTATCGCATATTTTGCCTTTTAATGAGATTTCCTGGAGGCCCTGGAAAATCAGGAGGTCGCGAAAACCCTTTTATTTTATATACGTTATAATTGTTTAATTTCATAATGTACACTTAGAATTAGCGCGGGGCCTATGAAAGCGCGGGGCCCACTGAGGCCGCATAGGCTGCAGTGGCCTAAGGCCGGCCCTGTATATTCTTAACACGTATTTTTTTCTTTGCTTACAAGAGCTAGATCCAACTGCATAGACCAAGAGATTGTAAACTTTACTGTATGGTTTTCCGTTATAGACCTACAGTTAGTCAATAAAAACACAAAACGAAGGTAGACACTTTTCTGACGATTTTAATCGAAAGGGGCAAAAATAAACGCGTATGAATACATCAATTTTTATTGTACAACAATGTTAGTAGCACACACCTTTCATAGATATGTGGTGCCGAAACGTGTAATAGATACTGTCATGCCAGTCCTATCCTCTTATCTTATAAAATACAGACGTTACTTCAAACAAGAAGATGATCATGTACTGGCGCGTGTTCCTATGTTAATCTAGTCATGCATGTTAATCAGTGACTTAAATTCTACCAAGTCATTGGTTTTCCTATAAGCTATCCCGACAAGACCAACGTCTAATCTTTCGACTCAGGACCGGACACAACAGAATGCGACAACACATGCACCGGAAGCTCAAAATTGGAACCAGTGAAATCTGCCTATGTGGAGTATCACCAGAAAATGCCGACCACGTCCTCCAAAACTGCTCTCTTTACCAAGAGGCCCGTATAAGACATTGGTCCCAAATCACCCCAATAGAAAGAAAACTATTCGGAGAGCTCCCTGATTTGGAAAACACTGCGCAGTTCATCTCGTGTATTGGTCTAGTCATATGAACACTCCAACATAACAATGAGAACGATGAAGAAGAATTGGTTTTCCTGGTTGGCTTAGACAATCCATTCCATGCTCTAAGGAAGAAGGAGCATTTGTACAAATTTGTGCGAGCATATGGAACGAGGATTTGTGCCTTCATCTGTATGTCTTTCTGAGTAGCCTATTTTATTACATTTTTTTTTTGTCTTTGAAGATTATGGTTCAGTGTTGTATGTATAATTGCTGCTTTGCTTTAAAGTCTTCTATCCTGAAGGCTTTCTAAATTTAGTGATTTTACTAAAGGTGTTACTCTAGTCTATTTCTTCTATAATACAGCCGTTATTAAAAAAAAAAAAGATGATTACGTCCTACGCTTCAAGCATTTAGTCATGCAATATTAACCAACGACATAAATTCTGCTTAGTCGTTGGTTTTCCTGGCTAGCCCAGGCAACCCATTCCATGCTCTTATAGCACTAGGGAAGAAGGAGCATTTGTACAAATTTGTCCAAGCATATGGAACGATGAATGTGCCTTTATCTTTGTGATGTGAATATTCGTTTGTCATGAATCTCACTGCTCTATTTTGTGTCTATTCCAGTTTTCTTGAGTTGAGGGATACCAAACAGAGGATGCATATTCTTTTATTGGGTACTTTATCAGTAGTACTTGGCGCATTTATCTGTTTTATAATTTATTTAAAAGTGTCTCCGAGTCTCTGTTGTAAAATCCTTTGACTTTCTTAATTCATTGTTTTATATACTTTGTTCATATTAAATTACTCTAAACTAGTCAGCCCAGGTAACATCTCCTTCGTTCATACGTAATATCTGTCACGATTACTGTTTTCTTTTTGTGCCTAATTTGTGTTGATTTTATATTTATGATTGTGTTTAAAATGCTGTTATAACTCCAGTGGCGGATTGATAGGGTTAATGAGTGTTTGACCTACTAACACGCGAGAACTAAGGTGAATCATACAGGTCAACGGCTGTTGAACACAGGACATTACTGCTAGTGCACGCAAATATGACCAGTCATGTGATCGAAAGCCTTTACGGTCGAGAGACAATGTGTAAAAAAGGACAGGAGAGTCCAAAGACAGAAAGAAACATTAAGAAACTGGAACAGACACAAAAATAGAGCAGTGAGATTCATAACAAACGAATATTCACATTTGACTAGAGTAACACCTTTAGTAAAATCACCAAATTTAGAAAGCCTTAAGGATAGAAGACTTAAAATAGCACTTATACATAAAACACTGAACCATATTCTTTAAATACAAAAACAAAACCTAATAAAATAATCAGAAAGACACAAAGATAAAGGCACATTCCTCGTCCCATATGCTAGGACAGATTTGTACAAATGCTCCTTCTTCCCTAGTGCTATTAAGAGCATGGAATGGGTTGCCTGAGGTAGCCAGGAAAACCAGTGACTTGGCAGAATTTAAGCCATTGGTTAACATGCATGACGCGTAATTAGATCATTATACCAACATTTGTTGTACAAGATGAACAGGAAGCAACTCAAACGCAATAGGCGCCAGTGGGTTAATTAAAGTTACAACAATCCTACGATAGGTAGGGCTACACTATAGATATGATAACCCTTTGAGTCCTACATCTCCTGTGACAGCCATGACTGGTAGTGATGTGCTTAATGTAAATATCGGGGCCCCTGCCAGGCAAGGGGCCAAATTGGAGCAATCGGAAGAAGGCCGGCTCTGTCAACAGGCTTAGACATACCCAATGATCTAATAATAAGAAATAATAATAAGAAATGTACACACATTCTCACTAAGACTAAGACTAAGACTGCTTTATTGATCCTTACGGAAATTTGTTGTGATTACAAGGACTCGTTTCTCATATAAAGACAACACAACAGAAAAATACACATAAATACAACAGACAACATAAAGAGTTCATTCAGCGACTACACACATGTATCTTGGTGCATTTCATGTTCCCTGATCAATGAGTGGCGGTGATAGAATCTGACCGAGTGAGGCGGCTCTGTCAACAGGCTTAGACATACCCAATGGTCTAATAATAAGAAATAATAATAAGAAATGTACACACATTCTTTCTAAGACTAAGACTGCTTTATTGATCCTTACGGAAATTTGTTGTGATTACAAGGACTCTTTTCTCATATAAAGACAACACAACAGAAAAATACACATAAATACAACAGACAACATAAAGAGTTCATTCAGCGACTACACACATGTATCTTGGTGCATTTCATGTTCCCTGATCAATGAGTGGCGGTGATAGAGTCTGACCGAGTGAGGTACGAACGAGTTTTTGTACCGCTCCGTTCTTGTTTTGATTGACAGCAGTCGCCCACTTCGCGACGACCTGACGTAGTTCTGATGGAGCGGGTGGCCGTTGTCTTCCATGATTTTTTCGATTTTTCGTAGGCACTTTTGTTCAAAAAGTTTCTTTAAATGTGGTAATGTTGTGAGTGTAATTTTTGATGCTTCTTTAATGATGTTTTCTAGACGTCGCAACAGTTTAGATGAGGCGTTGCCTTGCCAACAAGTTATTCCGTATGTTAGCAGATTTTGTATGGTCGCGCCGTAAAAAGTCTCACATCTTACACACCCCTGCACCTGACACTGCACATAGTTATAAATAAATGTTACATTCCGTTTTGTCTTTCAAGATGTTTGTTTGTGTTGTTTTTTTTTCAAATTTCTACATAAAGAATTTAATACCCCTACATTGGTTTAATTGTAGCCTACAAGCTGTTAGGAACTACAATCCAGCGATAGAATATAAACAAAACAACTATTAATTTAGATAGCATAATAAATTGAGAGAAAATAAATAGTCTCATTGGCCACTCTAGCTTTCGACGCATATGATTTGAGCATTGAAATCACCCCCCCCCCCTTCCCTCAGCTTTGAGTGTCCTCTTTTTGAGCTTGAGTAGTTCCCCTTATCTGTAAATGTGATTTTGACTCTGGGAAATACACACCAAGCCCCCCTCAGGGCGAACATCTTAAAGCCTATAATTTTAACAATGCCCTTACCTCCCCCGAAGACTTGTAAGGACAAACCGTTTAGAAAACAAAATACAACATGAAAATCTCGTTTCGGAAACGGGTCAATTAGTTTTGTATCCAAAAGTAATGAAAAGACGAAACTCTCCAAGACAGATTGCTTTTGGAAACGTTTTGAATTCGAGGCTTAACACCAAACTTGAAGTCAAGCTGTGCACGTGGACGCCTCCTTTTAAAACATATTTTCACCCTGTGATAACGTTCTAGCCCTAACCTCGAGCCCAAAACGCCGCTGTGGAGTAGGAAGGGGCGTCGCCCGACAGGAAACGACATAGAAAAATACTGGGCAAACAAATGTTCTAATTGTGGTCGTTGAGGTTAAATCACTTTCACCTTAAGGTTAAAGATCACTCCTTTTGGGCAAATCATTTGGTTTTCAAAGGGAAAGGGCGGATCCATAATTTTTGAGCTGGGTGGAGGAGTTTGAATTATTTGTGCATATATATGACTATATGTGGTCATCCCCCCGCAAATGAAGCTTCAAGCATGTTTCTTTAACTCTTTCTCTCCGTAATTATTTTCCTCGCTCCGATATAATTATTCATTTTGCTCATTTGTATTTCAGTATACTGTTATGATTAAACTTCAATAACTTTTGTGTTTGATATCAGAAAATGTTATATTTGGTATCGAATTATAGGGAAATGCATTCTCTTTTTACACAACTATTTGTCATTGTCAATTAGGAGAGAAAGAGTTAATTTGAAAAAGTTGTTGAAAAAACTGCGTTAAAAACTTTTATAAATAGAACTATATGCATTTATGAAGTAGTGTAAAGATAAGTATAGTAAATGAATTATAGTCCAATTGTAGGAAACTCAGAGGTCTGCGTCATGCCCTCAGATTTAAATTTAAAAAAAAATACATTTTAGGTAATCCCAATAACAGAATCGAATTTGCGTTTTTAATGTAGGCCTATTGCTATGGAAAAAGTTGAGATTGAAAAAAAAAAAACTGTTTTTATTTAGGAATCATTTCCTTATGATTGGATCAAAGCACTTGTTTCTTTGAAATATGACACCTACATGGCTACAAACTACTTACATATGACGAAGAAAAACCCTACCGGCTTATTGTGTCACACAGGTTCAATATTAAAAGCGAGAAGTGGGGAGACGGTGGTTGCTTGCCCTGACTGCACGCTTTAAGTATTTACTTTTTTTTAGATGATCGAGAAAGTAGGGGGGTGGGTGGTACATAACTACTTTTGTATTTACACACATAAAAAAAAAAAGATTTCTTCCCATAAAGAAGGTAGAATTTAAAGTCACAGAGGCAGGTCGTTTCAAGTGCTTCACAGACATAATTTGATGTGCAATAAAAAGAAAATAAAAGTGTGAAGCTACAGGATATGTTTGCCATTCTTTCAGGAAAAAATTAGCACAACATAATCAAAGTCTGGACTCAATTTTTAACGGCCCCCGAAAGGGGAAAAACCGCTATTAGTTTTGTGCGAAATGTCTGTCCGTCTGTCCGTCCGTCCCGTTTAGATCTCGTAAACTAGAAAAGATATTGAAAATTCGACATCACAATATTTTATACCACTCAAAGTTCTGATGCAACGGCTACTTTTTTTTTTCCTGAAAGCGAAAAATCTAATTTTTAAAATTAGTTACGCAAGCAGTTTTTTAAAGAGAAAAAGCTAATTAGTATGCATTATAAGTTAGACCTAATTTAGAACGAATAGTAATCTTGTAAACTCCATTTTCTTAAACATTTTTTTAAATTATATATAGTGTATTAAATTCGAATTAAAGATGTTGCATTTTCAAAACAAGTACATTACATGAAGACCAGGAGAGGCTCGGTAAAGCGCTTAGCTTCCGAACCGAGGGTCCCGGGTTCGAATCCTGGTGAAGACTGGGATTTAACTTCGGAATCCTTGGGCGCCTCTGAGTCTACCCAGCTCTAATGGCTACCTGACATTAGTTGGGGAAAAGTAAAGGCGGTTGGTCGTTGTGCTGGCTACATGACATCCTCGTTAACCGTAGGCCACAAAAACAGATGAACTTTACATCTGCCCTATAGACCACAAGGTCTGAAGGGGGAACTAATTAGGCCAGGTTCACATCTAACTTTGCATTCACTTGCACCTATCCTTTGATCTGCAGCACCACTGGGGCACTACACAAGATCTGTCAACCTTCTTTCTCCATTCTTATCTCTCATTTGTCTTTGATATAATTTCATTTGGATGTTCTTTCTGAAAATATTGAAGCCTGCCTGGGTGGACCACTTCGGGGGCCGATTTTAAGTTTGTGTTTCCACACAAACTGTCTTTGTAACCTTGTTGATATTGATTTAGCCACACGAAACTCTGTTGATTTTTTACCCCATTCTATGTGTCAACTTAACGGTACTTAACCCAGTGTGGTTAAACTTGTCGTATTTTTTTTTGGAGGGAGAGGGGGAGATTGTATAAGTGTATTGACAATACGAAAGCCTTAGTCTACCGGTCCTGTGTGATGAGCACTCGGCTATGAAACATGGTCAACCTATCCATGACAGGGGAAAAAAATAACTTTCAATGCTTAAGGCGGATCTTTAAAATAAAGTGGCAAGATAAAATAGTCAACGAGGACATGATGCGAAGAGCAGGGTGCCAGGGCGTCCGTGATGTTATCAGCAGCAAACGCCTTGGCTCGCTTGGTCACGTTAATCGAATGCCATAAGGTCGACTTCCACAAGACATTCTATATGGTGATCTAACGCTGGTCGTCCACTTTTAAGGTATACTGATGTATGCAAACGCCACATGAAGCTCTTGAAAATTGCCACTAACAGTTAGGAAAAAGTGGCACTGGATAGATTCAGATAGGGTGAAAGTACAACAGCGCCTGGTGATTACAGATGCCCAAATCTGTGACAGTAGCTGTGTATCAAGGATTGACCCCTTTAGTCACACAAGAAGTTGCTAAGGGAAAAAGATTATATCTCTAGAAATAAAATGCCACAGATAACTGAATCGGTTGTAAAATAAAGAGATCGGGTCTACTTTAATTGTTGTTATTGTTATTTGAGTGTATGTGTTGCAATATATAAAGTTTGGTGAGAATCTTTAGATTCTAAATGGACTTAATCCATCGAAAATACACAATGGACCTCATTCACCAATCGTAAACAAACAAAATTTAGTCACGTGATCATATTGATAAAACAACGGGGAAAAAAACTGTCACCTGACAACCATCATGAATTAAACATGAGATCGTAAATTATATAGAAGAGATAGAGGCTAAATGTTGTTTGTTTACGATTGGTGAATGAGGTCCATTGTAATTTCAAGTCTCACCTTCCCCTTATCCTGGTGCATTTTTTTTTTCAAAGTTGAAAGTTGAAATTTAAAAAAAAAGTCTCCAAAATACTATTAGCATCCATAGACTTTCGAAAAACAACAACTGGTTAGACAAGGAAGTGGGTCCTCTACGGGGTGCTCGGGATAATACCTCGCCTTGTGTTGACAGCGTATAACTAGTGGGATACATTTCAACTGGGTCTGTCTGATTGGTTAGTTGAGAGTTATTCTCTCAAAAGTGACATCTTCACCTTTTACTAACATTTAGTCACCAGGTTAAATGGGATTGGTCTCGAGTCTTTCCTTGGACGTGTTTGTGCAGAGCCAGTCATTCACATATTACAAATAAACCAGAAAAAAAAACACACTTTACGTTTCTGGTTCCATTAATGGTCAGAAGTCACAAACAATGACACTTGTATAGAACGGTCTCGAGTGTGACACTGGATAGCTGTTTCAAGCATGCGTCTCTGACTTCTCAAGCTGTGGCCTGAAGGTACAGACTTAGTGATCCTTAAAAAAAGAAACACTACAGACGCTTGCACGAGCAGACGTGGGTACACTACTTTAGCAGCACATTGCAATCTGCCCTTTTGGTGGTGTACAAAAGTTTCGAACTTCGTCCGCTGTGTTCACGAGGTCTCCACCTTGGACGCATGCTTGTCACGCCTGATTACATTTAGTAGTTCTGTGAAGGGAAAAAAAAAAGTTGGTCCAGCCAGTTTCAGAAAGCATAATGAGATTTCAACAGCCCCTCTCTTAAACTGACTTAGACAATTGGTGCTCGTGAAAACATTTCCGCAATCCAAAAAATATCAGACGAATTACTTATTTCTTCTATACAAATTACGATCTAATTTTAATACACAGTGGCTATCACGTGACAGTTTTTTTTCGATGTTTTGCTAAATATTATCACGTGACTAAATGTTGTTTGTTTACGATTACAATGCTATGATGTGGTACGAACTCTGAGCTCTGTGGACAAATGGACCTCATTCACCAACCGTAAACAAACAACATTTAGCCACGCGGTGCTCTATCTCTTCTATATAATTTACGATCTCATGTTTAATTCATGATGGTTGTCACGTGACAGTTTTTTCCATTGTTTTATCAATAAGATCACGTGACTAAATGTTGTTTGTTTACGATTGGTGAATGAGGTCCATTTAGATGAAGACCTGTACTGGTCATTTTATGGACATTTTGTTTAGGATGAAGTGTATTTTAACAGTACATAGCAGACGATATGGCGAACATGATCGTGTGAAATATTTTTGAGTGATGCTCATCTTACTTAATAATATTCCTTTATCTTCTTCTTATCTTATCAAATACAGACGTTACAACCAAAAAGAAGATGATTACGTCCTACGCGTGTTCCTAGGTTAATCTAGTCATGCATGTTAATCAATGACTTCAATTCTGTGAATAGATCTTGATTTTAATGATAGGACTGTATAGAATTTGTCCCTTGTTGTTTGTTGTTTAGAGAGAGAGTGGTCCTTGAGGGACTACGGGCACGACATGGCCTAAATTGTGCCGATGTGCCTAAAATCAAAATCAAATCAAATCAAATCAACCAAGTCATTGGTTTCCTTAAAAAACATGTACAAACTGTTTCGTCCTATCTAAGAGTCAATCTTGCCTTGAATGGCAATAAGATATTTTAAGTCATGGGAATATTTAGCTGATTCGAGCAACCCGTTACGTACTGGGTTAATCGATTAGCAAGTAAAATACGCAGGGCCGGAATTGGGGAAGGCAGGCGGGAATACTGACCCGGGAAATCCACAGGAGAGGGGTTTCCCACAATAGTGAGTTTTAAAATATCAAAATTTCGAAGTGTCAGCAACTTTAACGTGTTTTGTTTTTTATGAACATTTTTTTTTTGTTTTTATGAACATTTTTTTTTTTTGTTTTTATGAACATTTTTTTTTGTTTTTATGAACATTTTTTTTTTGTTTTTATGAACATTTTTTTTGTTTTTATGAACATTTTTTTTTGTTTTTATGAACATTTTTTTTTGTTTTTATGAACATTTTTTTTGTTTTTATGAACTTTTTTTTTTTGTTTTTATGAACGTTTTTTTTTGTTTTTATGAGCTTTTTTTTTTTTTTTTTTTTTTTTTTAATGAACTTTTTTTTTATGAACATTTTTTTTTTGTTTTTATGAACTTTTTTTTTTGTTTTTATGAACTTTTTTTTATGAACTTTTTTTTTTGTTTTTATGAACTTTTTTTTATGAACATTTTTTTTTGTTTTTATGAACTTTTTTTTTGTTTTTATGAACTTTTTTTTGGTTTTTATGAACATTTTTTATGAACATTTTTTTTTGTTTTTATGAACTTTTTTTTGTTTTTATGAACTTTTTTTTGGTTTTTATGAACATTTTTTATGAACATTTTTTTTTTGTTTTTATGAACATTTTTTTAAACATTTTTTTTGTTTTATGAACATTTTTTTTTGTTTTTATGAACATTTTTTTGTTTGTTTTTATGAACATTTTTTTTGTTTTTATGAACATTTTTTTTTGTTTTTATGAACTTTTTTTTTTTTGTTTTTATGAACTTTTTTTTATGAACTTTTTTTTTTGTTTTTATGAACTTTTTTTTATGAACATTTTTTTTTGTTTTTATGAACTTTTTTTTTGTTTTTATGAACTTTTTTTTGGTTTTTATGAACATTTTTTATGAACATTTTTTTTTTGTTTTTATGAACATTTTTTTAAACATTTTTTTTGTTTTATGAACATTTTTTTTTGTTTTTATGAACATTTTTTTGTTTGTTTTTATGAACATTTTTTTTGTTTTTATGAATTTTTTTTTTTGTTTTTATGAACTTTTTTTTTTGTTTTTATGAACATTTTTTTTTTTGTTTTTATGAACATTTTTTTTTTGTTTTTATGAACATTTTTTTTTGTTTTTATGAACATTTTTTTTTGTTTTTATGAACATTTTTTTTGTTTTTATGAACTTTTTTTTTTGTTTTTATGAACTTTTTTTTTTGTTTTTATGAGCTTTTTTTTTTTTTTGTTTTTTTTTTTTTTGTTTTTATGAACTTTTTTTTTATGAACATTTTTTTTTGTTTTTATGAACTTTTTTTTTTGTTTTTATGAACTTTTTTTTTATGAACTTTTTTTTTTGTTTTTATGAACTTTTTTTTATGAACATTTTTTTTTGTTTTTATGAACTTTTTTTTTGTTTTTATGAACTTTTTTTTTGGTTTTTATGAACATTTTTTATGAACATTTTTTTTTTGTTTTTATGAACATTTTTTTAAACATTTTTTTTGTTTTATGAACATTTTTTTTTGTTTTTATGAACATTTTTTTGTTTGTTTTTATGAACATTTTTTTTGTTTTTATGAACTTTTTTTTTTGTTTTTATGAACTTTTTTTTTTTTTTTTTTTTTAATATGAACATTTTTTTGTTTGTTTTTATGAACATTTTTTTTGTTTTTATGAAAAAAAATTTTTGTTTTTTATGAACATTTTTTTATGAACATTTTTTTTTGTTTTTATGAACATTTTTTTTTTGAACTTTTTTTTTTGTTTTATGAACATTTTTTTTTGTTTTTATGAACATTTTTTGTTTGTTTTTATGAACATTTTTTTTTTGTTTTTATGAACATTTTTTTTGAACTTTTTTTTTTGTTTTATGAACATTTTTTTTTGTTTTAATGAACATTTTTGTTTTTGTTTTTATGAACATTTTTTTTTTGTTTTTATGAACATTTTTTTTTTGCGCAGTTTCATCGACAATATTATAGTGTTTAATTTTATGTTTTTAATCATTACGATTGGCAACACTGTCGTGGGATGTGTCCCCGTGTAGCGTGTTCTTACTATATAAAGGCCTAAATAGCTAAATGCAGCTCCGCTATTACGTTGGTACGTCAAACCAGAACCTTACTTCCACAAACACAAAAATATAACTTTTGTTTTTGACTAAAAAATTTAACTTTTTGAAAGAAATATATTGCATTTACAAGTACTTAATTTATTTCTTTTTAAATTTGACATGGGTCACTGTCAAAAGTCAACCTTCAGGTTCAAGGTAAAGTGGCGGGAGGTCGTCCAAATAAAAGTTGGCTGGACAGTGTGAAAGAATGGACCTACTAAGAACAGCTGCTTACCTGGAAAACCTAGGGGTCTATAGAGCCGTCATCCTCCCTACATTGCTCTATGCCTCAGAAACATGGACAGTGTACAGTAAACATGCAAAGAAACTGAACCACTTCCACATGACATGTCTGAGAAAAATACTGAATGTCAAATGGCAAGACAAAATACCAGATACTGAGGTCCTTCGTAGAGCGTGTCTGCAAAGCATCCACACAATCCTGATGCAGTCCTAGCTGCGATGGGCAGGTCACGTCTGCAGAACGGAAGACCACCGCATCCCTAAACGACTCTTGTATGGCCAACTAAGCGAAGGAAAGCGCTCGCAAGGTGGTCAAAGAAAGCGCTCCAGGGACACCCTCAAAGCTTCTCTGAAGGCGTTCAGCATAGATCCAGCCACCTGGGAGACAGAGGCACATGACAGAGCATCATGGCGTCGCGCTGTGAAAAATGGCGCACAGGTTGCTGAGGGCAAAAGAACAACGCTGGCAGAAGAAAAACGCCAGAGAAACAAGGGAAATGACACTAGCTCCAGCTGGAATAACCTGCCAAGTGTGCGGCCGAACATTCCGGGCTCACATAGATCTCACCAGTCACATGAGGAGGCATAAAACCCCAGTGCAAAGCCCTCAGCCCCCTGGATGACAAAGTGGTCATCATCGAACCACGATGGACGAACTATATACCTGGAAAAATGAAAGATTAGGTTACGTGAACTGCCCCCTGAAACGAAGGGAAGATGAGACGGCATGTATTGCGTATCGAATACTACATCTACATGAGATCATATTAGATGTATTACGTATCGAATACAACATCTACATGAGATCATATTAGATGTATTACGTATCGAATACAACATCTACATGAGATCATAATAGATGTATTACGGATCGAATACTACATCTACATGAGATCATATTAGATGTATCACGTATCGAATACAACATCTACATGAGATCATAATAGATGTATCACGTATCGAATACTACATCTACATGAGATCATATTAGATGTAATTACGTATCGAATACTACATCTACATGAGATCATATTAGATGAATTACGTATTTAGTGAAAAACTCAATTATTTACATTTTAAAAGTTCAAATTTGTTTTAACAAGGTAGACTAAGTCAGAAGAAAGAATGTTTACTGGTCAAGGAAACAATTTGTATGTTGTAAATATAGTGAAACAATATCTTAGACAGATTAACATTGCCCCAGATTTGTCCATATGCAAGGAAACATTTTTACAAATGCTCCTTCTTCCCTAGTGCTATTAGAGCATGAAATGGGTTGCCTGAGTCAGCCAGGAATACCAGTGGCTTAGCAGAATGTAAGTCGTTGTTTAACATGCATGACTAGATGCATGACGCGTAGGACGTAATCATCTTTTTTTTTGAAGCAACGTCTGTATTATATAAGATAAGATTATGCCCTACACACAGTGCTGCATTTACCTATAGGCAAAATAAGCTAAAACCATTATATAGCTGGTCTGGGGGGGGGGGGGGCTCCCAAAAATTAATTTGAAGACTGCGTAAAACAATAAATGGCCTTATGATGATACCAGGGGGCCCCATGAGTCAAATTGCTTAGGGCCTTCTCAAGTCTAAATCCGGCTCCTGCCTGCACATTGTCAGTTATTTCTTCACAAGCTCCACTTTTCTTTTAAATGCAACATCTGGCTTCTGTCACCTTGAAGAAAGGGGCGTGTCCAAAAGGATGGCAACTCCCATTTCTCCTTTGTTGTTTTCAATTCCAAATGGACGTCGGACATTTTGAAACCTTGTCAGTTTTCAAGGCTGCTTGGTCCTTCCCATCATTCCTTTTCAACGCTGTCTTGGTCCTTCCCACCATTCCTTTTCAATGCTGTCTTGGTCCTTCCCACCATTCCTTTTCAATGCTATTCATGCTCAATAGAAATTGAAAGTAAAAAGGCCACTAGATGCTATGAAAACATTTGGTTGGTTTAGATTCTAGAGATCTGTTAAGATCACCTTTACCTGGACGAATATATGTTTTATTTTTATTTCTTTCATTTATTTATACAATTTTAACATTGAAAGATTAAATAATTAGCTTAAAGTAAAAATTAACTCCAGAAAGTGGAGATTTCGATTTTATATAGGCTACGTGCTGAATATTATATTATCATTAGTTTTCTGAGAGTAAAGGTAAGCTACTTGGATATTTTATAGAGTACACTATCTATAAGGTTTATAATTGCTTTATTGAAAACGTAATTAAAAGTAAAGATCCCCTTTCAGATCATGGGGTCTATGGGGTAGATGATGTAATGGTTTCTGTGGCCCATGGTTAATGAGGGTGTCATGTGGCCAGCACAACGACCAACCACCTTTACTTTTCGCCAACTTAAGTCAGGGTGGACTCGAAGGCACCCTCAAGATCCAGAAATTAAAAAGTCCAGTTTTTCCCAGGATTCGAACCCCGGGACCCTCCCAATCGCTTTACCACTCAGCCACAGTGCCTCCACTATATTGAATATGAATTTAATATGTATTCCGAAGCTTACAATAGGCTATGTATTATATTTGGTCAGAATATCGTAAGTTCTTATTACGAACCCTGCCAGTCTTGCAAGAGGATTTTGGCTGGGACGTTTAACTCTTTCTCTCTTAATTGATGATATTGATTTGACCTCATTTAATTACATTAATGTTTGATTTTTATAAACTTCACTTTTTGTTATATTTAAAGAGAATGCATTCCTCTTTAATTCTACACCAGAAATAAAACACTTTCTGATAACAAACGAAAAAATTATTGCGGCTTAATCACAACAGGGTAAAAAATACAACACTAATGAGCAAGATGAAGAATTCCGTAGGAAAGTGGAAACTAATTACGGAGAGAAAGAGTTAATTCTGAAGGGACAAATGAAACGTACACTTCAAATTAAACTCTAAGTTCAGAGAGCTAGACATCTTGATAGCCTAAAACCATAGACATAAATAAATATAGACTGGCCGATTAAAGAGTTTTATGAGACGAAAATTTGTGACTTGCAATTTTGTGTACTTATATACAGCATTTATGAGCAGTATAAAAGTTAAGTATTCTTATCTATTTGAGCCATACACCTATATATATTGTAAATAAGGAGGCAGTGTAGTTTTGTTTAGACTCAAAGAATGAAGATCATGTAATTTTTCATAATTCGGAAATCCGAATACAATAGATATACATGTTTTCAAGTTACATGAAGTTACTTCCTTCGGCCAGTCTATATTTATTTAGACTATGCCTAAAACTAAAAGGGTTAGTAATATTAAGGCCAGTGATCTTACATTCCGAAAGAATGGGCTGGTGAAAGGTGCAAAGATAAGTTACTTGACAGAAGTTGAAAGTCTTGTAGATATGGATCATTTAGAAAAATAAATTAGCATTTACACAGAAATGAAATATAGTGTTTGTAAGTGTAAGGCAGGGGCGGACTGGCTATATGGGCATTCGGGCAAATGCCCCGTGGGCCGGTACCCAAAATGGGCCGGTAGGGTCAGCTAGAATGCCACTAGAGAACGTTTTAAATTATTAAAGGTTTCATAATATTCTCTTGTAAAGGGGGCACTCTGAGCGTTGTGTTTAAAACAGTGTAATGTTAATTTAATGTAACACATTTTCCGAAATAATATAATAGTCTACATCGGTAGACAGTGCTACTAGTAGGCTTCATCCTATTTAGGGTCCACGCTTTTAGCGATAAATAGCAACATAAGGCCTACTATATTTCTTCAAAAGATACAGAGTTGTATGCATGCGTTCAGTTATGGATACATTATCAAACTTAACAGAATGATTTTGAGAACAGGTAGACCTAGAAATGGTTGTCCATCATATGATATACAATTAAAGGGCCGGAATGTATAGAGATGCCCGGGCCGATTTTAACACCCAGTCCGCCCCTGGTGTAAGGTACACTATCTTACCATGACAGTTACATTTTCATATTTAATAAACAAAATTAGTTAATAATGAAATAATTTTTAAAACTAGTTTTTACGAATTACTTGGTGACATACTAGTTGTAAAAATGAACTAATAAAATGTATCCCGAAACAAACAAAATTGTATCCACTGTTCATTTCAATAAATCTGTTGTTTCAGGACGACTGCTCAATGCACTTACCAATTTACCAGTTTACTATGCGTTTCGGGTAGACAAGAATAAATGTGAAATATTCTAACCAATAATTGAATTCAATTTGATCTAGTTTTAGGCCAAAATATCCCTCTCACTCCCGAAATGTTTGCATAGTCATTATAAAACGTAATTTTATTATTGAAATATCATAAAATTTACTCATAACCTAACAATACTAGAATATCTGGAGTAGATAAACTGATGTCCGAAATTCTTAACTCTTTAGCTCCGTAATTATTCCCCATGTTCTGACAGAATTGTTCATTTTTCACATTTGTACATTCTACCCTGTTATGATTAAACTTCAATAACATTTTTGTTTGTGATCAGAAAACATTAGTTTTGGTAGAGAATGGGAAGATGCATGCTCTTTTTATGTAACACAAATTAAAGTTTATAAAACCAAAAATTAATTTAATTTAATGCGTCAGAAGAATCAGGAGAGAAAGAGTTAACCAGTGCCCCATTAAATAGAGGTAGACTATTATTAAAATTAATAACTTACGGATAATAAAGATTATTATTATTATTATTATAAGTAGCTGTTCCCCTCCTCTGTAAGAAAACCTATCAGCTACCGTATTTCCTATAAGATGGCTGCCTGGTCGTGCGGTTTGCGCGCTGGACTGTCGTTCAGATTTATCGATGGTCCAGGGCTCAAACCCTGCCCGCTCCCATCCCCCGTCGTCCTGCGGGAGGTTTGGACTAGGAAGTAATATTATCTTCAACTCTGAAGGAACATCCGAAACATGTAAAACAAACAAACATAAAAAGCTTATTTTAGTAGTACTTTTTTTACAAAACTTATATCAACTCACTGTCTGGTAAATGTTTGTACACGTGTTATAGAGTGTGTGTGTGCGTGTGTGTATTTCTATGGTGACGGTGAGACGTGGCTGGCAATTGGTTGTGAATGACGCAAGATAAGCGTCAATGTCGTCAGCGTTCTTTATATTTTGCTTGTTTTTCTTTTCTCGTAGATTGAAATGTCTCAAACGGTCAGTCCAACACCTGACAGTCCCATATCGCCACTGCCATCCACTGCCACAGATGATGAGACCATTGACGTCACAGACGATGACAGTCAGCCATGGAGTAATGACATCTACACAGGTGTGGTCAACGCTAGAGTTTCCTGCTCTCGGGATGACGTCGAGCTGAGGCCAGCCCTAGATTCAGACGACGCGTCGTGCAGCTACAGTAACATTATGCAAAGTAAGTTTTCCTCACAGGAGCTGCGTGAATTAAGGTCAAAGATCAATAGCCGTGAACGGAAGAGGATGCACGACTTAAACTCTGCCATGGACTCACTCCGGGAAGTCATGCCTTACGCCGCGGGACCCTCTATGCGTAAATTGAGTAAAATCGCCACCCTGACTTTGGCTAAAAACTATATTTTAATGTTAAGCAAATCCGTGCAAGATTTAAAACAACTGCTGGACGAGCTACACAAGGGAGCTCACTCAATGTATCAACACCCTTATTTACATCGCAAGTCTCCAGATTTTCACCCGGCATGCTCTTTGACCGGATATTCCCAAACTGGACTGTTCACAAATAATCAACTTTCTCTTCATCCCAACTTTTTCCATCCAAACATAACTTACTCCGCTACAGCCTCGCACCTATCAAACATGAATGTGCCAGTCTCCACACAACTGTCTCACACCCAGGGAATCAACATGCCGTCTTATAGGAGCATGGCGTGCCCATGTACAGCCCCAAATGATTACGCCTCCTCCAGGCTACCAAGGTTGGCCTCACAGAGTTCGTTGGTTCTGCAAAGTAGTAGCGGTAAAATACAGCCTCCCCTTTAATAGGCTTGGACTGTCACTATGAAAACGTACTAAGGACAACTCGGGACTATTCCCTCTTAATAAACATTGTTTTCTAATTTTGGTCAGATATAGCCCAGATGTAGCAACACAAATAAAAGCTGGCCTATTTTGTTGGCTATAAGTTGTATCAATGAAAACTGAAATGTCCCAAGAAGAAGTTGGTGGTGAATCACTGTTTCGCACTCCTAGTAGCTAATCACCTGAGGAACTTATGCTATTGATGGAATCTTGCCTAGTAAAACCTGGGCTATGTTTCTATTATTTGTTCTGGAAGCTTTGTGAAAAGTACTCGACTTAATATAATAATGACTTTCAATACCAACTTCACAGACCTATATTGGTATAATATATATACCTGTCTGTGGTTATTTATATTTAAAAGATGTCTCTGTTAATTGATTCTTAAGTTTAATTGTCTACAATAATTTATTTATTTGTGGTAACAGAACAAGGGGCGCGGTGGCTGAGTGGTAAAGCGTTTGGCTTCTGAACCTGAGGATCCCGGTTTCAAAGCCTGAGATTTTTTATTTCGGGATCTTTAGGAAGCCTCTGAGTCCACCCTTAGTTGACTAAAAGTAAAGACGGTTGGTCATTGTGCTGGACACATGACACACTCATTAACCGTGGGCCACAGAAACAGATGACCTTCAGATCATCTGTCCTATCGATCGCATGGTCTGAAAGGGGAACTTTACTTTTAACAGAACAGAAGTAGTTAGCATTTAAAGCGCTGGTCTCAGACGCAACAGATCTAGATCTGATGTGCTAGTGCTAGTGTTTAAAGCACTGGTGTGAGATTGTGTTTTCTCAATTGCTGATAGTACATCACCTTTTAGATGTGTGCTTATGAAAACAGAAGGTTGTATAGTTATCTATTGTTGGTTTTAAATTTTAAAGCGGCGAACTGGTATAGAATTATGCTAAGACGTGCCTTCAAAATTATTTTTTTTTTCGTAATTTTCCTAAATGAGATATTTATTATCATTAGTGTCTTGAAAATTTATTTATTTGGTCAAAGGGATGTAACCAAAAGAAATTTCCACCTTGCATCTTCCAGTCCTAATTGTCTCTCTTGTTGAAAAAAAAAATTAATAGGTAATTTTTAAAGCAAATAAATAATGTATAAAATACATAGACATGCAAATTGGTTAATAGTTATCACTTATACAAACACACACACACAAATACATTCAACTTATTTTCTTCATTGTTTAAACAGATTGATATTTATGATACAAATGGAATTTTCCAATTCATTGAAAGAAAAAAAAAGGAATCCTTAAAAAAAACAACATATGACAATGGATCAAAATAAAATTACATTTGGGGTCAGCCTTTATAGTGTTCAATTTTAAAATCAAATATATTTCTGTATATTATATCCAAATCATTAGGATTAAAAACGACATTATGATACACAGCTTCAAGTCTTTTTAACATTTCAATAATTCATTAACTCTAAAGTACATTTTACTTTTTTTTTTAAATATAAATTTTGTTTAAAACTTTTCTATCCTAGATTGTATAATCCTTCTGTATATATGATTTACTTGAATTCTATTTAGGATTTTGTTGTCATAAGTAGCTTTTAAATACGTGTTCCATATAAGTATCTTATACTCTGCTAATAAAATCAAGTTCATATCTTTAAGTTTTTTACTTTTTGCTTTGGGTATTTTATTTTAAAATATTGCTAGGCCTATGTTGACCTTGACATGCCTGTTGGAATTTAAAATATTTGACTTCACAATAGTGAAGTTTGGACACTCCCCAAACAAATGTTTTCCTAGTTTGTTATTTTCCACCCCGCATAGTTTACAATGTGGCCTGCCCTGTCCTTACCCCTCTTCTTTATTGGGGTCATCCCATAAATTAGCCTGTAGGTCACCTCCCGTGCTTTCGGAGTTATGTTTTTATTGTGTAATTGCGTGAATGTGTCTGTGTGTGCATTAACAACTATTCCTAATTCCCTCCCCCCCCCCCCCCATTTTATTCTAAGCTCTAAATTTTCTCCAAGTTTATCTCTAAGTGCTGTGTAAATTTTTTTAGTTTTGTGGTGTATTAGATTGTTCATTGTTTTGTAGGTGTCTGGTTAGTGATCTGTTTAAATGTAAGTTTTAAAGAGCAACGTTTTAAGTAAGTCTCACCATACAGGTCTGTCTGCATGGAGTGAATGACAAGTGAAGAAAATATAAAGATTTTTCTAAGTTTCCCCTAAATCCATATTTAATACATAGCAGTCTAAGATAAATGATGTAAGCATCTTTTTCTAAGGCCAATGGTCACTGATAGTGACTTATTAACAGCACAACAAACAGCTGTTTATACTCTTTTCCCAACTTGTACATTTACTAAATAAAAGCTGAGCGGATTATGCTCCCTACCTCCCTCCCCCACCCCAAATACGTTTTTTTAATTGTTTCAAAATGGTTACTTTCAAAGTGGAATAAAAGTTTTTTTTTAAATTTTATTTTAACATTGCAAATGATTATAAAACTTGTTTGTGCCTATCAGTCATCAATTCTAGAGAGTAAATTTGTGTTTTGTCTACATTTTGTTTTCTAAATGTCCAATAAATTGTTGATATTGCAACTGCATGCATTAGATTTAGTATTTGTTTAAATTTACTATAATTTAGCGCAGTTGAAAAAAAAAACTACACTTACAGGCCTACATTGAGCACATAAAACGACTAGAGATGTAAAACCGTGGGAAAAAAAACAACACTATTGTTATGTCAGCCGTCGAGTAGATCACTGCAGGCATCACTGATGGGACCCTAAATGTAAACCTACCAATGAAGATTCTGGTTGCCATTTAAAGAGCTCACTACTTAACACGCCTTATAAAACGATATATGAATTTTTTTTATATATTTAGACTTTTGTAGCATTTACATAACAAAAGAAAAAACAACAACATGGGATTAATTCTACAAGGACGCAATCTATGCCTCCCTTTGACCGATGTTCATATAGACTCGCAGACATTGTGCTATTTTGACTTGTCTTCATAACCGAATAGAATGGAGGATCGATGTTTGTTTAGACCTAGCTATGACCTACATATATTTCCCCTTCTAATTCCATTTGTGTATTCTTGAGAAGATTCCCCCCCCCCCTGGAGACACAGGCTGACACAAACTAAAAACGCAAAATACCTAGGTGTTATAATAAAGGAAAAACTGTCATGGAATCTACACATTGATGAAACTATCAAAAAATCAAACAAAGCATTAGGGCATAGATTTATACATACTACTCAAGTCTATGCTTTAGGGTTTCTTAAAAGAAATTTCTACAAATCAAATAAGAACATAAAACTAAAATGTTATTTAACCTTGGTTAGGCCAATAATAGAATATGCATCCTCTGTTTGGGACCCCCAAGCAAACATTTAGAAATTGGAAAGTAAAGTAGCAATTATACATAAAGCACTGAACCATAATCTTCAAATACATATTTTACCATCACAAAAGAGATACAAGACACCGATAGCAAAGACAAACAGACACAAACACTCTTTTGTTCCCCTGGCAATCAAATCATTAAATAAGAACAATCTGGTATAAACTTTGTCACATGTAAATTATGAGTGAGTCTGGTGTGAATGTACACTTTGGTTTCTTATAGTTATAATGTTTTTTTGTTTGGTGTAATGCACAAATTGTAAGACAAATTTCCATACGGACAATAAAAGATTATTATTATTATTATATTTATGCTAGGACAAATGTATAAAATGCTACTTCTTACCTAGCGCTATTAGACTAATTAGAGTATGGAGTGGGTTGCCTGAGTCAGCCAGGAAAACCAGTGACTTGGCATAATTTATTTTTGGTCTGTAGCCTGTGACTGTGGATGCGTATTGGCCTCTTATCTTATCATATCTTATTAATTTCAGACATTCCTGTAAAAGAGAAGATAATTAGCCTACATCCTGCGCGTAGGTGGATCTATATAGAAGTCTCACTCGAGATGCTTGTTGATTTAACCTCTGCTAAGTCATAGGTTTTGGTAGCAAAAGATTCAGGCATTCCATTACATGCTCTAATAGTCCTAAGGGGGAAAAAGTATTGGTATTTTATCCTAGCATACTTATAGGATGTAATTATCTTCTTCTTTGAAAGAAAGTCTGTAATTTTTATAAGATAAGAAATAAAAAGAAATCGACTACACATAGATCTACATACACGGTTGTTTCCCTTTTATTAGCAGAAGATAAAAATGGAGTTTGACGTTCTTAGGAGATACACTGGTAGGCCTAGAATAAATCTAGATCTATTTATATTTTCTTCCAGATTTAGATCTAGATCTAGTCTAGTCTAGATTTTATTTACCCCTTCTTTTTCCTTTTTTTTTTTAAATCTACATCTTAAATTCGCCTGGCCTATTTTACTGTTTTACGATTTAGTCTAGATCCTAGAATTTTATTTAATTTTTTTTATATACTAATAGAGTCTATGGTTTCTTAGATATTCTAATCTAGATATTGCTCAAAACTAAATCTATCTATATCTAGATAGATCCAGTAGCTCTTTCAAGATCCTAGATCTACCACCTAGATCTAGAATCAATTAGTAGTAAAAAAAAAGGCATAGATCTTCAGGCATTCCATTACATGCTCTAATAATAGTAATAGTCCTAACCTAAGGTGAAAAAAAGAGTAGGCCTTATCTTATCTTATATAATACAGACGTTACTTCAAAAAAAGAAGATGATTACGTCCTACGCGTCATGCATTTAGTCATGCATATTAACCAATGACTTAAATTCTGCCAAGTCACTGGTTTTCCTGGTTAGCCCAGGCAACCCATTGCATGCTCTAATAACACTAGGCCACTAGGCTATTGGTATTTTATCCAAGCATACGCGTAGGACGTAAACATCTTCTTTTTTTAAAGTAACGTCTGCATTATATAAGATCTAGTCTAGATCTAGTTCTAGATCGAGTAGCCTAGATAAAGTAGATATTACGACTTATATAGAATACGCAAAAAGGGAGGGGGAGGGGGGCATAGGGCCAATTAAAAATGTTTTTTTTTTTTTTTTAAAGTTTCGGATGTTTCTTCGGAGTTGAAGTTAATCTACGTACTTGTCCAAACCTCCTGCAGAACGAATGGGGGTGGGGAGATGAGAGTGGGCAAGGCATGAATTAGCGGCCATCGAGACCACCAAACGACAATCCAGTGGGTATAGGCATACTGCACCACAAGGAAACGTATTTTCAGTGTATTTTAAAATCCATGTTTGATTATTAAGGTAAAGTAAAGTTTCCCCTTTCAGACCTTGGGATCTATGGGGAAGATGATGTAAGATTATCTGCTTATATGGATAATATGGCCCGTGGTTAACGAGGGTGTCATGTGGCCAGCACAACGACCAACCGCCTTTACTTTCCCCCTACTTATGTCAGGTACCCATTAGAGCTGGGTGGACTCAGAGGCGCCCGAAGATCACGCAATTAAAAATATCAGTCTTCACTAGAATTCGAACCCTGGACCCCTCGTTTGGAAGCCAATATTATACCACTCATTATATACCAAGTAAATTACATTAATTATTAGGTCTACCAATGTTTAACAGACTTAATTTCATCTTCTAATATAAAGCTTGTCTTTGAGTCCGAAAATTTAAAAAGAAGTGCAGTATGCCAAGTTTATACGACGCCCCAGCTGCGACCTACATATTTTGCCACACGCAGTGCAGACAGTACCATTGTCCGCGCGGTCGATTTAGTTTCTCTTTTCGCTGTCTGCGCCTGTCCTCGGCAGTGGATTTTCTTTTGGTATTAAATGTGGTTCCCTACGCCTTTGTAAGTGATCTCCAACTGTCTCGTTTTAAAGCCGCCTGCAGACAGGCGCTCTTTTCTTATGCCAATTAAAGCAAGAGGCATCAATAACGAAATCGGTGTGGTGAAATAGTTGATATTTGTTTATGATTTTGTAACGTCGTGAGAATGTGTTCACAACATTGATTTAGTGTGCTACTGTCCAAGTCTCTTTCGTCGGTTCATGTGTCGTTCTAGTTTAATAATGCCTTGTTTTAGGTTACTCCACAGTGCTACCATAATTCTTATTAATAAAAACTATAAACTTTTTTGAAGAAGGCATTTCAAAACGTCTCCGCTAACGTGATTCTTCTCGATGGTCATAATTCCCCAGACTGTTGAATATCGTTATGTTGACAACTTTTGTGTGAAAAAAAAAATCTCAGTGGGAAGACGTCTTACTTGATACAAAGATGATCTAATGACGATCACGCCCATTACGGACATACCTGCACTATATGTAACTCTGATGTTCTCCCTTAATAGTATTGGCCAGTGCTATCTTCTTTGTTAGAGTAGAATAAACACTGGACATTGTACCACCAAAATGAATGCACTATATGTAACTCTGATGTTCTCCCTTAATAGTATTGACCAGTGCTATCTTCTTTGTTAGAGTAGAATAAACACTGGACATTGTACCACCAAAATGAATGCACTATATGTAACTCTGGTGTTCTCCCTTAATAGTATTGACCAGTGCTATCTTCTTTGTTAGAGTAGAATAAACACTGGACATTGTACCACAAAAATGAATGCCACTTATACCTGCGATACATGTGGGCGGGAATGTCTCTCGAGACTAGGGCTCAACAGTCACAAGTGTTCTACGAGATGAACCATAGTCGTTCTACCACTGAAGGAGGACAGCACAAAATATTTCATAGCGAAATCTAAATCTAAAGCTATATTAACTCTTTCTCTCCGTAATTATTTACCAGATTCTGGTGGAATCAACGCTGGTATCGTCAGTCAGGAGAGAAAGAGTTTAAAAAGTAAAAAGTAACATTAAAAAGTAATGTAAAGGTCGTCTGCTTCTTTGGCCGACGGTTAGCGAGGGTGTCACGTGAGCAGCACATCGACTGACACCCTTTACTTTCCAAGACTAGTGTCACTAGGTACCTATTAGAGTTGGATAAACTCACTAGCGTTCTAAAAAAAAAACCACTCAGTCTTTACCGAGATTCGAGCCCGAGACTCGTCGATTCGGAAGCTAAGCGCTTTACCACTCAGCCATCAAGCCCTAAGATCTATAAAGGCTTTTGTTTAACTGTTAAATGGAAATCGATTTTATATAATAATTAATAATAAGAAAAATATTGTCAAAATGTCAACACTAAGCCTTTTTTTTATGTAGGCCTAAGTTGTTTCTATCTACTCTAGTAGCCTACTCATTAAATTGTTTTCATTTTATCATTTCAGATGCTATTGCTTGGTAAGTTGTGTGTTGAAAAGCTGAAGTCTTGATCACTTTTAAATGCAAAGCCGCCTGACTATTTAGTTCCCATTTTGGATATAAAACACAATTAATTAATTACCACAAATGAATTAACTAATTGTTTTTTTAATTGATTCATGTATTGTCATCAGCAATGAATAATTGTGCAGTTTCTTGATCCGAGAATTGGAAGCAGGGGCGTAGCTAGGAATTTCTATCGACTGGAAATCGGGGTGGGGGGCTTGACCTCTTTGGGGGCCCCTGCATTTCGCGTAATATTTAATTTTTAATGTAAAAACACTAATATTGGGGGCCCCCTCATTTTGGGGCCGGGAGGGTCCAATTCTTCCCCCTCCTCCCCCATCCTAGCTACGCCACTGATTGGGAGGAAAAAAAACGTGTAAAAGAATCCTGCTAGACTGCTAGACAGATGAATTGCGTTAATATAAGCTTTGTAAAAAAAAATCTCCAATGAACTGGTGAATTAATAATAATAATAAGGCATGTCTTCGAGTCCGAATGCAGTATTTCCCGTGGATACGCAGCCCCAGATGTGACCTACATATTTCGCCACAACCAGGGCAAGCATAACCATTGTCCGCCCATGGTCGATTAAGATGTTCTTGTCGCCGTCTGCGTCTGTCCTCGGCAGCGGATTTTCTTTAGGTCTCAAATGTGTATCCCGCGGCCTTTGTGAGTAACCTCCAGCTGTCTCCAACTGGTGAACTAATGTATAAACAATTGTTTTTACAAAGCAAACAGAGGTAACTCATAACCAGGTCAAATCACAGCGATCTGCTAAAAATAGATTATACGGTTAACTAGTAGGTTAAGATGTTCATTCTCTGGTAGCTTGGTAAATCACAAAGCGACCAACGCTAAGTTATAGAGTTTTTGTGAGAACAAAGAATCGTGTTGGAGAAATTTTTGAATGTCAGCCTCGTTTTCATTGCAGTAGCCTACTAAAAGCTGTGTCCATTTTAACAAAGTTTTGTTCAGAATAGCCGGGAGCGGCTATTGTATTGAACAACTTATTCATTGAAGTTGTAGCTAAAACTTTGCTCAAGTTTGTTTCTTCCTGTGTAAAGTGTTGTGTGATACACCATGCCGTATTTAGACTTCAAAGGCTATTAGCCATTTGAGATATGAGGTGCTTTTGGGGCCCATTATATGTCAAGATATTATGTCAGTTATAAATAATTTCTTGGGGACCCTACTATTATTTCCCGTCTTCACTCTCACATGACCCTCAACACTGATGCTTTCCGTACTTCCATTAGAATAATGCTGAAGGAATTAAGACTTGTATTTAAAAAAAAAAAAGACCTTGTCATCAGATAATGCTGAAAGAGTTCATACTTGTATTTAAAAAAAAAAGACCTTGTCATAAGATAATGCTGAAAGAATTAAGACTTGTATTTAAAAAAAAAAGACCTTGTCATAAGATAATGCTGAAAGAATTAAGACTTGTATTTTTAAAAAAAAGACCTTGTCATAAGATAATGCTGAAAGAATTAAGACTTGTATTTAAAAAAAAAAGACCTTGTCATCAGATAATGCTGAAAGAGTTCAGACTTGTATGTAAAAAAAGACATTGTCATCAGATAATGCTGAAAGAGTTAAGACTTGTATTTTAAAAAAGACCTTGTCATCAGATAATGCTGAAAGAGTAAAGACTTTAAAAAAATACCCTGTCATCAGATAATGCTGAAAGAGTTCAGACTTGTATGTAAAAAAAATACCCTGTCATCAGATAATGCTGAAAGAGTTCAGACTTGTATGTAAAAAAAAGACCCTGTCATCAGATAATGCTGAAAGAGTTCAGACTTGTATGTAAAAAAAAAATACCCTGTCATCAGATAATGCTGAAAGAGTTAAGACTTAAAAAAAGGACCTTGTCATCAGATAGCTTGTTTATAATTTTAGATTGTTTTTTTATTGTTTTACCTTCAGTCTTCGTCAGACATTAAATGAAGGTAGTAAATACAGCAGTGTTGACCTTCACCTTATGTTGACCAATGTGCAACATTGTCAAGCCATTGTCCAGCAACTCATTGTGTCTGAAACTGATATTTTCTTTTCAGTAAGCTGTTTTGTATTTTATTATTTTTGTAAGTGCGTGTGTGTATGTGTAAAAAAGGGGGAGGATAATATTTATATTTTTTTTTACAATTTGAATATGGAAAATTGTCCATTACATTGAACTGAATGTTTGTAAATACTTCAGTTCAATAAAGCAAATATAATAATGACAATGTCTTCGATTCCGAAGATTAAGGATGAGTGCAGTGTACTGTCACTGGTCACGGTTGATCGCTCGTCTAGCGCTGGACTGGGGCGATTTGCGTAGGTTAAAAACACACACAGCCTACGACCATCTGTGTCACCACGGGTTTCTTTACCTTTACCTTTACCTTAGTCTGTTGGACCGTTGGGGCACCAGGCAAGATTTGTCGACCGTCTTTATCCATTCCTCTCTTTTTTTTTTGCCTTGTTTAGAACCTCTCTCAATGGCAGGCCCGTCCATTCTTTAATGTTGTCCTCCCATCTCTTTTTCTGTCTGCCTCTTCTTCTTTTCCTGGCACTGTTCCCTGAAGGAAGGTCTTTGCGAGCCCCGTAGATCTTGTAATGTGGCCAAAGGTTTTAAGTTTTCGTCTTTTTACAATAGTTAGCAGGTCGTCATGGGCTCCGATCGCTACAGTAACCCTGTCTCTGATTTCTTGGTTTGTGATGCGGTCTTTGAATGTGATGCCTAGGATCCTTCTGTAGCATCTCAATTCCATTGCTAGGATCCTCCTCTCAAGCTCTGCATTCAACGTCCACGACTCGCAATCATATAAATAAGCATATAATCCCAAACGGATTAGAAAGGGAATGAAAGAAGCGAAGAAAAAGTGGATAGAGAATAAGTGTCAAGAAATTGAACAGGGACTTAATAGGAACAACAGCAAAAAAGCGTACCAATTAGTAAAGGACCTCACTACCTCAAAGCATGGAAGAACCAACACAATTCAAGACAAAAACAACAAATGCTTAACCGAGGACAAAGATGTGTTGAAAATGTTCAGAGTTGTAGAACTTTGAAATCTCAGGAGATCCAGAGATACTAAATGTCCCGGCAGTCTCCAACATTGACGACTATCCGATTCTTCGCTCGGAAGTAGCAGCAGCAGTTAAAGCCCTGAAAAGGGGAAAATCGGCCGGAATTGACAATATTCCTGGTGAACTTCTTCAGGCGGGAGGAGAAACTATGATAAACGCACTCTATATGATTTGCAACACGGGTTTGTAACAGTATTAAAAGTTCATCTTTACGATATAAATGTTCAGCTTTTAGCCACACGCATGTTTGTGTTCTAATGATTTGCCCCTTCATATCCTTATAGAATACACTGTCCAGCTTGTCTGAAAGTTTGTCTGTCCACTCCAGTATCTTGACCAAGAAAATTTACCAGATTGATGACAAAAATATTTCCAAACCAACACTTCATGACAACTTCAATGGTCAGTTCACGGCTTCGTGTAGGTCATCTACAAGTAGGTTTTTAGTGAAATGTTCAATTAATGTATTTGCACACTATAGAACTCAACGATATGTATATATAAAGAAATAAAATTGATAGCCTACATATGTTTTAATGATGTAACGGTCTGTATGACATAAAAGGATTGCTATGGCTACACTGTGCCTGTTGCTTTGTCCCCATCAGTAACAGAAGTTGAATGATAAGTTACCGGTACTTAGTCGTACAGGTTAGTTAGACAGTAGGCCTATATTGAATGTAGAAGGTCTGATAGTGTCTGTGTTAGTATATTATCTTATCTTATATAATACAGACGTTACTTCAAAAAAGAAGATGATTACGTCCTACGCGTCATGCATTTAGTCATGCATATTAACCAATGACTTAAATTCTGCCAAGTCACTGGTTTTCCTGGCTAGCTCAGGCAACCCATTCCATGCTCTAATAGCACTAGTGAAGAAGGAGTATTTGTACAAATTTCTCCTAGCATATGGGACGAGGAATGTGCCTTTATCTTTGTGTCTTTCAGAGTATTTTATTAAATTTTGTTTTTGTATTTGAAGATTATGGTTCAGTGTTTTATGTATGATTGCTACTTTACTTTTGAGCCTTCTGTCCTGAAGGCTTTCTAAATTTAGTGATTTTACTAAGTGATTTTTATACAGATATTGACTATATATTTTTAGTATATTTTTTTGTTCATATATTGACTTTATAGTGTAGGGTTCGGGTAAGACAAAACATACATCCTTCATAATTTTCTGATTGTAGTTGACTCCAGAACTGACCATGGGAATACAGCTGAGTTGGAGGGTCAGCATGTCAAAGGTCGTCGGAGTATCATTGAGTCGACTGTAATGATCGCTGGACAAATTCGTTTTGGAGATGTCGTTGGTCTAACAGAAGCGAAACGTTCTTTACAGGATTCAATAGTCCTGCCTTCCATTTTCCCGCATCTGTTTACAGGTAACACTTTGTAGTCATCAACCCCACAGCCCCGGCTTTGAAATGTTAACCCCACCTACCTCCCACCCACCTTCCTAGTTATTTTAGAATTATTTTTTTATTATTTTTTTTTTACAATAGTTATTTTTGTTTCTACTCTAAATTAATTAATTGTTTCTAATATATTTTATTTAATTGAATTCTATTTATTTTATTATTGGGAAGGGAAAAACTACCTATATATTTTTTCTAGTTATTTTTATTGTCAAATGGCCAGGTGATATGGTCTCGAAAGTGGCAGGATGACCTGGGTACTTTCGGGACAAAGCGGTAGTTGTCGTGTTACCGCGGAGGGTTGCATTCACCGTTTCTGCTTTTGTAGTATTTTATAATTGATATTTACATTTAAGAATATTTTACACGATTCTAAAGCTTAAGACAGAACATTTATTTGTTTAAATTCATTTGGATCTCTTTTTTTTTATTGTCATGATGTATATTATTTTGAATGTCAGATTATTTGCAGACGATTGCATAATATATAGAACAATAAAAACAACACAGGACACAGATATTTTACAAAGAGAATTAGATGAATTACAGAAATGGGAATCAAATTGGAGCATGTCTTTCCACCCAGAAAAATGTCAGTTGTTAAGAGTAACAAAAAAACTAAAACAAATTAATTCCACTTATCTTATTCATGGCAAACCAGTATCACAGACTAAAAACGCAAAATACCTAGGTGTTATAATAAATGAAAAACTATCATGGAATCCACATATTGATGAAACTACAAAAAAATCAAACAAAGCATTAGGATTTATTAAAAGAAATTTCTATAAATCAAATAAGAACATAAAACTAAAATGTTACTTAACCTTGGTTAGGCCAATAATAGAATATGCATCCTCCGTTTGGGACCCCTCAACTCAAGAAAACATTAAGAAACTGGAACAGACACAAAATAGAGCAGTGAGATTCATAACAAACGAATATTCACATTTGACTAGAGTAACACCTTTAGTAAAATCACTAAATTTAGAAAGCCTTCAGGACAGAAGGTTCAAAAGTAAAGTAGCAATCATACATAAAACACTGAACCATAATCTTCAAATACAAAAACAAAATTTAATAAAATACTCTGAAAGACACAAAGATAAAGGCACATTCCTCGTCCCATATGCTAGGACAAATTTGTACAAATACTCCTTCTTCCCTAGTGCTATTAGAGCATGGAATGGGTTGCCTGAGCTAGCCAGGAAAACCAGTGACTTGGCAGAATTTAAGTCATTGGTTAATATGCATGACTAAATGCATGACGCGTAGGACGTAATCATCTTCTTTTTTGAAGTAACGTCTGTATTATATAAGATAAGATAAGAATGATTCAAGAAGGTTTAATAAATTTCCAGGTTACGTATTTTAAATAACATTCGGGTGTCCTGTTATATATATATGTGTACGAGATTAAAGGGAAACTCCCATGGTTTTTCATTTACACCCTCCTTATCCCAAAAAGTAAATAGATCGTGTGTCTGACTGATTCTAACAAACTGGTCAGTGTAAGACTAGCCTAGGCTACGTGTAGTCGGTCATCGTGTCACGACAAGTCAACCAAGTGATAGTGCTTGTAGTGTGTTGAGTGGTCAGGTGAGAAAAAATATACTGCCAATTGCCAATGGTCAGTCAAGCATGTAGATCTACTCTTAACACGTATTTTGTTTCTTTGCTTACAAGATCTGAGTTTTTTTTTAAATTTTTTATCGTAAACTTTACTGTATGGTTTTCCGTTATACAAAAAGTCAATAGATTAAATTAATAGGTTTGTGTGACGACACATAGAAACCATGTGAAAATTAGTCCGTTTTGAATGCGCAGAAAAATAACGCCAGAAAAACATCAATTACTAAGTTATTATTGAAAATAAAATAAAAAGAATAGTAGGCCTATATTCATTTTCTGTAAATCAAAACACATATTATATTAAAAATTTTCAAAACCTTCGGAGTTTCCCTTCATATATAGATATATACATGTACAACCAAAGCTACAAATAGAGCTGTAAATTGCGACAGGGCTAGGTCACTATAGATCGGCACCTTCGATATGGTCACGGAGGTCACGCACAGGTCGACACAGTTTCAGCATCAACAGTCGGGCCTCCAGCGACCAGTTGAAGCAGGCGCCAGCCCACCAGCACACTGCTCACGTCTTGTGACACATGTTCGTGTGATCGTATAAATTACGTTTCTTCAAAAAAGAAAATAATTCCTTTCTGCGTTTATTTTTAGGTAACTTTGGGTTAAAGGTTAAGTTTTATGCTCCAAGATAAACTAAAGTCACTCTGAAAAATGCAGGAAAATTTTTTTTACATCGGCTGGACTTTTTTTTTATTGAGTGACTTTTGTTACCTCCATGTTCCGCTATCTGGGAAAGAGCCAATATTCTTATAGCCTATAGATCTTCTAATAAAAACATTTTAGATTAGAACATGGGTTAACATATGTACCGGAAGCTCAAAATTGGAACCAGTGAAATCTGCCCATGTGGAGTGTCACTAGAGAATGCCGACCATGTCCTCCAAAACTGCTCTCTTTACCAAGAGTCCCGTACAAGACACCGGCCCCAAAACACCCAGATAGAAAGAAAACTATATGGAGAGCTCCCTAATTTGGAAACCACTGCGCAGTTCATGTCATGTATTGGTCTAGTCATCTGAACACTCCAACATAAAAATGAGAACGAAGAAGAAGAACATGGGTTTAGTTTCGTATTCTACTGGCGTTTTCTATCTATTTGCAAGTATATATCATATCTGGGAAGCGTTCAAATATCTATTTGGAATGAGACCGTCCAAAATTCCACATTTTAATACAACATAAGCCTAACATAAACAACAACTCTCTTGTATGTCTGTATAAGCGTGTGTGGTGTCAGCACAAGTCCATGTTTAATTTTTACTTTACCTTTAGGTGGTAGGAAACCCTGGAGAAGAATTTTGCTTTATGGACCACCTGGGACCGGAAAGTCTCGCTTGGCTCAAGCTGTCTCCACCGAGGTCACAGCCACCTTTTACTCAGTGTCCAGTACTGACCTCTTGTCCAGTTGGGTCGGAGAAAGTGAAAAGTAGGACAGTAGTTGGTAACTATAAGTTAACACAGATCAGGGCAGACGAATGAGTGGACAGACAAATAATAGAAAGACAATAAAGAGAAGTCCAAAAACATAGAGGAACAGCATATAATCTGGGTGCATTTGTACAATAAAACACCACAATACTTGTTCAAAATCTTTTTTTAAAAATACATAATACACTGTTTTCTCGCGCCAAAAACAAACAAAAAATTCGTTATATAATATTAAGGTCAATAAAAAAAAGAGGTTTTGACTAACTACTGGCTCGCTTCGATTATTTGATGGTTAAAAAAGTAGTTTATGATCAATAAATCCAGAGACCATGATTTACTTTTTTGAAATAACACATTTAGAGGAGTGCACAAAAAAAAAAAAAAGGAAAATCCAAGCTGTACAATTGTTAGGCCTGTTAATTCAATAAAAATGTGAAGCAATGAAGCAATGAGTTCCTGCGCGGTGGCTAATGGGTAAAGCGATTGGCTTCCAAACTGAGGGCCCCGGGTTTGAATCTTGATTAATCTCGGGATCTTTAGGGCACCTCTGAGTCCACCCAAAAAAATGGGTCCCTGACATTAGTTGTGGTTGGTCGTTGTGCTGACCACAATAAACCGTTAACCATAGATACAGATGATCTTAATTACATCATCTGCCCTCTAGATCGCAAGGTCTGAACGAGAGAACTTTTAACTGAGTTCGCAACCAAGGATTTATGTTCCCTTTTTTTTTTTTTACTTTACTCAAATAAAAGTTTGTTTTTAAACATTTTTTTTTAAAATCTAACTGTTACTAAAGTAAATTTTGTCTATCGGTAGGTTGATCAAAGAACTTTTTACAGTCGCAGGCTGTCAGTCCAATCAGTCAGTGAGTTTAATCATTTATATAGTCTTCTTTTAAAAGTGATTTCAGCGTCCCTCTGAGATGATGTTTACTGTATGGTCCTAGACCACTATTTCATGAACTATTTATGTTCAGATTATTTACAATGTAGGGGGCGCGGTGGCTGAGTGTTCAAGCGCTCGGCTTCCGAACCTGGGGTCCTGGGATCGAATCTCGGTGAAGACTGGGATTTTGAATTTCGGGATTTTTAGGGCGCTCTTGAGTCCACCCAACTTTAATGGGTACATGACTTTAGTTGGGGAAAGTAAAGGCGGTTGGTCGTTGTGCTGGCCACATAACACCCTGCTTGTTAACCGTTGGCCACAGAAACAGATGACCTTGACATCATATGCCCCATAGGTCGCAAGATCTGAAACGGAAACTTTACATTTACTTTACTATTTACAATGTGTGTCCTGTTTGTGTATGACTCGGGTAATAGGCCTATTCATTGATGAACTATTTATGTTCAGATTATTTACAATGTGTGTCCTGTTTGTGTATGACTCAGGTAATAGGCCTATTCATTGATGAACTATTTATGTTCAGATTATTTACAATGTGTGTCCTGCTTGTGTATGACTCAGGTAATAGGCCTATTCATTGATGAACTATTTATGTTCAGATTATTTACAATGTGTGTCCTGCTGGTGTATGACTCGGGTAATAGGCCTATTCATTGATGAACTATTTATGTTCAGATTATTTACAATGTGTGTCCTGCTGGTGTATGACTCGGGTAATAGGCCTATTCATTGATGAACTATTTATGTTCAGATTATTTACAATGTGTGTCCTGCTGGTGTATGACTCAGGTAATAGGCCTATTCATTGATGAACTATTTATGTTCAGATTATTTACAATGTGTGTCCTGCTTGTGTATGACTCAGGTAATAGGCCTATTCATTGATGAACTATTTATGTTCAGATTATTTACAATGTGTGTCCTGTTTGTGTATGACTCAGGTAATAGGCTTATTCATTGATGAACTATTTATGTTCAGATTATTTACAATGTGTGTCCTGTTTGTGTATGACTCGGGTAATAGGCCTATTCATTGATGAACTATTTATGTTCAGATTATTTACAATGTGTGTCCTGCCGGTGTATGACTCAGGTAATAGGCCTATTCATTGATGAACTATTTATGTTCAGATTATTTACAATGTGTGTCCTGCTGGTGTATGACTCAGGTAATAGGCCTATTCATTGATGAACTATTTATGTTCAGATTATTTACAATGTGTGTCCTGCTTGTGTATGACTCAGGTAATAGGCCTATTCATTGATGAACTATTTATGTTCAGATTATTTACAATGTGTGTCCTGTTTGTGTATGACTCAGGTAATAGGCTTATTCATTGATGAACTATTTATGTTCAGATTATTTACAATGTGTGTCCTGTTTGTGTATGACTCGGGTAATAGGCCTATTCATTGATGAACTATTTATGTTCAGATTATTTACAATGTGTGTCCTGCCGGTGTATGACTCAGGTAATAGGCCTATTCATTGATGAACTATTTATGTTCAGATTATTTACAATGTGTGTCCTGCCGGTGTATGACTCAGGTAATATTCATTGATGAAATAGACAGCCTGTGTCGTCAACGTAGTTCTCGAGAAGATGAAAGCAGTAGGCGGGTCAAGACTGAGCTACTGCTCCAGATGGGTGGACCTACTGAAGACAAGGTCTTCTTACTGTGTGCTACCAACTGTCCCTGGGAACTGGACACAGCTTTCTTGAGACGGTTTCAGAAGAGAATCTACATCCCTTTGCCAGACTTGTAAGTGTTGGTCTAGCTACTGTAGCCATAAGTTTCTAAGAGTAGTCAGGTATGACATTTTAACAGTGTATCTCTTACCATCGACAGGTTCTTTTTTTTTTTTTTAAGTAGTAGGGTCACTTCGTATACGTCTTCTATTTCTAGTCCTTCATTTATTGGATACGCTTGAAGTTACATTTGGGCTTTGGTAATTTCTCTTCGCTGTATGCATTTTTCAAATGACCTAATCTAAAACATTAATTAGATATCTTTTTAACCAGAGCAACACCAGAAAATGTATGGGCATATAGAAAGAAAAGATCCGTGAAATGCTATGTAGCGTGTCTACGTAATGCAAGGGAATGCCTGTAATGAGAAGGAACGTGTCATCAAAACAATAATATCTCTTAAATAAAATAAAAACCTAACTTTTCTCATTTTTTAGACATTTTTTTTGTTTGGGGGGGGGGGGGGATATCATTAACCGTTCTCTCAGGATATAAAAAAGCATAGGTGTAATACTGAGATAGTTGCTTGAACGAGTCTTCCCGGCATCCTTACAATTTTACAATCCTCGGACAACGCCGTCTGCGCTGGCTTGGTTATGTTCGCGGGATAGAGAAAATGGCATCCTGAAAGTAATCCTTTGAGGGTAACTCGCAACAGGTTCAAGAAAAACTGCTCGTCCCCACCTCCGATATGTGGATTTAATCAAACAGATTACTGGAAAGACATAGCCCTAGAGTCTAGACCGCACTATGTGTACAGGGGTGGTGACCAAGATAGCTAAGGACAGCTCTGGAAAAAAAAAAGCTTGCCTAACGAAAAATGACCGGCTCCTCTAGCACCAAAGCGAAGGCCAGTTATTGCCACCTTTATGTGTGGACGGGAATGGACAAGAATAGGCAACGGATCTGGTCCGGTCAACCAACGCATCCCTAAAAAAGATATAATTCACTTGTTAATACAATACTATTATAGGCATTTATAATATGTGTACGGTCCTTCTAGCATATCGACGATATAGTAAAATTGGATCTTTTTTTTTTTTAAATCTTTTCAATAATCTTAGAATCTAGGTATTAGGCCTACAATGGTAGCCCATCAAATAAGATAGATGCTACTGACTATAACTATTTTTCCCTCTCTCTCTCTCTCTCTCTGTCTCTGTTTCCAGCACGTCTCGCATAGAGATAATGAAGTTGCACTGTAAAGGTAATAAAGTGAATATGACCGAGTCTGACTGGACGCATCTTTCTTTACTGACGGAGGGTTATTCTGGCAGTGACCTGTCAACGTTGACCAATGGTGCTTTGTTTCAACCAATCCGAGATATGCAGACTGCGAATTACTGGCGGGAATCACCTGGTAAGTTATCCAGAGCACTAGGGTAGGTAGTTTATATGTTAACAAGAATTAGTATTCAGAACCTTTTATGCAAGCTAATTGACAATGTTAAAAATAAACTTCTTTCAGATGGGCGATGGGTGCCTTGTGATGTTAAAATGGAGAATGCTGTGTCTATGCATATAATGGATCTACCACCAAATCTGGCAAGACTTTATTAATATATATAAATTTGAAAAAAAAAATCATTCATAATAAATGTATCCACTAATGAATTAATTTCATTTTATGTTTGTTTTGAAGCTTTGACTCATTTTGTTTTGCTCAGGTTTGTCCACGAGATGTCCAGTTAGAAGATTTTGTACAGGCTCTACAGGTTCATAGACCTACTGTCTCTCAGCAAGAGTTAAACAAGTTTGATGACTTCACTGCCTCTTATGGTCAGAGTGGACAGTAAAACAGTTTTAGTCAACCAACGGTCATTAAAGCTCCTTAAAATAAAAATCACGAGTGTCATGGCGTTAATAAAAACTGTTGTTTTTTTTTACATTTTGGTCATGCTAGCCTACGGTTTGAGACTCTCCCACTGCTGCGCCATGGTTTTTTGATTGTTACTAGTACCATAGTTAAACAAACAAAAGTTATAGAGGTCTGTTGTACAATGAAAATTGAGAGGTGACAACGCCTTGATGATCCGATGACATAAAATCCACTGTATGCCGGGGAATCTTGTTTAGGAGAAATTGCTCTTTAAGAACAAATATTTGAATTCTCCAAACAGAAATCATGAAAAAAAAGTGACTTAACATGAAGCTTGAATCGAATATTGACTGGTTTTGCGTATTGTCTTCCCTTGTATTTAGGATCCTCTCTAAAATTAGCTTTTCTTGTTATACACATATTTAGTTAGCTTTGGCATTTAGCGTCTATTACGACAACATCGTTAGTGACAGAGACTAGACTGAGGCCAATTCTGTATTAAATCTGTTGAACTTTGAATGCTTGTGGACATAGTCTTTCAACGTTCATTTTGTGGTGTGTTCATGTTCATTATCAGTGAACTAAAACACACCAAGGGAAAAGTGACATCCTTAATACAAGAAAGAATGATAACTCTATTAGAAGGATCCCTGGGTTTTTTTTTTTTTTTTACTCTCTTTGGTATTTTTAGTACTATTGGACATTTACTGTTGTAAAATATTTGACAGGTTTCGGATGTTCCTTCAGAGTTGAAGATAATCTGATTCCTAATCCAAACATCCCGCAAGACGGCTGAGGATGGCAGCGGGCAGGATATGAACCCGGAACCACCGAGGAGTCCGAACGACAGTGCAGCGCGCATACCGCATGACTAGGCAGCCATCTGCTCGGCATTTAAACATGCTGGTTATTGTTTATACCATTAAAACAGCCTTGACCTTGACATTCATTATTTCGTGGCATACTTGAGCTGAGAGTTTCATAATTTTTTAAATTTTTTTTTATAAGTCATCATAAAGAGCATTATATTACAGCTGCCTTATACAACTATACCTGTTCCAAATATTGTCTTTTAAAACGCCAGGAGAATATATTTTTAAATTAACTGGTCATGCCGAACAGATAGAATAGACATTTAATTTTTAAAAACAGTTTCGTTACTATGGACACAAACATAGAATAAGCCTAAATCTAAGAAAAAAATACATTTTAAAACTGTAACAATCACAATTAGAAACGGTTGACTACAAGTAGTGAGAATGTTTGGAAGGCAGCAAATATAAGATTAGATAATTGTGTTGGTCAGGTAGAAATGGAAGTTCAGTTTGACTATTATTGATCACCTCATCATTAGGCCTACAACTATAACAACAATATAAATGCAAACACGAAAAACATTCACTCAGAAAACATTTACACACACGCACAACCAGCGCTTTCTATAGCTTTGAGATAAAGAACTTAAGAGAAATGTTTTTGCTTTTTCCCAATCTAGAGGCGCGGTGGCTGAGTGGTAAAGCGCTCGGCTTCGGGTTCGAATCCTGATGAAGACCGGAATTTTATATTGTTCTGCATCATTAGCGCGCCTCTGATTCCAACCTTGTAGGTACATGAGGAAATGTAAAGGTGGTTGTTCGTTGTGCTGGCCACATGACACCCTCGTTAACCGTGGGACACAGATTGCAAGAACTGAAACAGAGACTTTTCTTCTACACAACTTGTCTCTTTAACAGTCAGACTAAATTAAAAGTAAAGTATGCATGACATAAGATAATTTTTATTAATCCAATCAAAAGGAAATTCAGTTTGATTACAATTGACAATCTCATCGTGAATTGGTATAAACCGTCTCGAATAAAAGATATTGAAATCTATAAGATGATGAAATCATTGTAACATATGTCCAAGTCTCTCGCATAACATAAATGTTCAACAAATAAAGACGACCAAAACTCCCTCCCCCCCCGGCCATTTCAAACAAATATAATCATGCCTCAGTAACCACAGTCTCGTCCTCATGTATTATGTCCAACACACTTTTAGTAGCCCCACTCTGTGTCACCCGAAGGAAGTGTGCTAATATGTTTATATTGCGTCATTAGTTGTTGTGAATGTTGCCGTGAAAGATACTAGAAAGGATGTGACGTAATTTTAAATACTAAGACACTTCTGATACCAGCATACAAAAGATCCACATCTCGCTATGCTAGAGTATAGAAATAGCCTACTCCAATAAGCGAACTGACTTACTCACCATCACAACTGTTACTGAACAGAAGACTCGGGGACATTATTCCACCTGATCCTAACTGCTGAAACCATCGGTGCCTGAGAATGCAGAGACATTACTCGAGGAATGACAGATGACGATTCTCATGCAAGATTTCCTTCTTAAGACCTTTCTGTCCGAGAGAAACTGAGCGTTCGTAGGCTATAGGACAAACATGACAGAAACTAGCAAGTGTCGTTTAAAAAAAAAATGTGTTACCCAAGTCGTACGTCATAAAGACAAACAGAGAGGGTTGGTACTCGAAGTCAGTGGCGTAGCAAGATATCCGTGGGCCCGGGTTCAAGAATATCGTGCTGGGCCCCCTACCAACAATAAAGACAAATTTAGCGTGTAACAACAAAATCGAGTAGTGTGTATGTATAGGTAGTCTACAAAAGACATTCCAATGCAAAGAATGCATCTTACATTTTTGTAATGAATAAAGTTTTACGTTTGATTCAGTTAGGACTCCAAATAAGTAGGCCTACAATAATAGTGTCTTAAAAATCGATGTTTGTTCAGCTTCTAAACAGTATTAAACGATTATGCTATTCCTCCCTCATCCTTGTTTGACTCCGCTGTTTATACTAAAACTTTTCGGAGCAGGCGCCGTTGAACTGTACTGTACGTTACTGTCTGTACCCATCATATTTTGGTGGAAAGAGACAATAATATTTAGCAGCTTGGGTATTAAATGTAAGATTTTAAAGAGGCCTTCTCTGCTGACTAGAACAAAGGCCTTTGTCAGGTCGATGAATGCGATGTACAAAGACATTCTTATGGTCTCTGCACTTTTCCTGAAGTTGACGAATGGAGAAAATCATGTCAATTGTGGATCTCCCTGATTGAATCTATATTGATTCTGTAGCTTGCAAACAAAATCAATTGGTGTAGCCGATGGATAATGCTACTTACACCTGTATATTTTTATACATAATATAAACCCCTATATCTGTGGCATTTTCTGTCTCGAGAGACTATCTTTTCCCTTTGCAACTTCTTGTGTGAATAATATATATAGGTCTGTGATAATATATCTTCTTTTTTTAAGGAAAGTCTGTATGTTCCAATCCCAGACCTGTATATATTTCTATGGCTCCACTGAGTCATTCGATCACCCCGGAAATGTTCCTTTCAATGTTTCGAAATTTTACTTCGATCAGTATTCATATTTAGAATCTAGATCTAGATTCTAGATCTACAAATCTAGAAGTATTCTACATAGATCTAGTCACAAGTCTCTCCAAATACTCTCCATAAAAATAATAAAGTTCTACGATTCAATAATTTATTAGATCTAGGTCTAGAGTTGATTTTGTAAGTAGTGGATAGACTAAATAAATAGTTAAAATAGAAACTAAGAATAGATTATAATAGTTTAAATAGAAGATAGAGTCTAGATTGAATTTATTATTTAGAACTAAGGACCAGTCACCAAGACTAAGAAGTAATTTAGTTTAGTAAAGTCTTACTAAAGAAGCCTAAGATTAGAACTAAGAATAAGAAGGCTAAGAAGTTATTAAAATTTATCATATCGTCTTCTTTTTTGAAGTAACGTCTGTATATAACTTAATAATAAGATAAGATCTAGTTAGACTAGTTAGAGTTAGATAATCATAATGCGATGGTGCAGCGATAGCATTAGAATAGAATTAGATCTAGATCTATCTATATATAATTCTCTTTTTCCCTCAAGAGTTTGGACGAGAAGCAGATAGTCACCCCACGAAAAAACAAGAGTAGTGTTCACACAACAAATGGCTGCCTGCACGCTGGACTGTCATTTAAATTTATCAAACCCTGCCCGCTCCCATCCCCCTTTGTCCTGCGGAAGGTTTGGACTAGGAAGTAAACTATCTTTAGCTCTGAAGAAACATCCGAAACATTGTAAAACATTTTAAAAACAAACATTTTACAAACACTAAATAGCAGCCCCGGACTTAACCATTGTGACCAAGAAGTCATGGAAAGAGATTAATGTACTATGTATATATATGTAAATAGCAGTGCTGGACTTAACCATTGTGGGGCCCTATGTGAAATGGATTTCATGGGGGCCAAGTTTGGGTAAACTAAACCAGTGACTCATCTGGGTGTATCCATTGTCTTCCAAAACAGAAGGAGCCATATTATATTATAAAATCTTTTACAATGAAATACAAACTGCCATTCAAGGTACCCATTTGGTGGCCCCAGCCCAAATAGCCAATACGCCCCTGGTAAAATTACTAACTATTTCTGTGTCTTTAATAGCAGAGTTTGTGTTCAGATGGCTGCCAATCCATATGATCCAATTACAACGACAGATATTAGCCAATTGGCTGATGATGATTGGGGTCTGTCATTACCACCACTACGTTACAAGAACTATTCTAACTCAAGGTAATAGACAATTTACATTGAGAGGTTATTTTAAACACAGTCATATATCAAATGCATCACCTCAAGGAAATATTATATATATTTTACTTTAAGATATTTCTTTACTTACCATGTGTATTAAAATAAACAGCTACACCTCCTCAGTACAATAAACTTGGACTTTATAAAATGTTTAACTGGTCTCAATATTTTTGCTAACATAAAACAATTGCCTCTGTGTATAAATAAAATAATAGTAGCTGTGCTATCGTAACATATAGCTGATTAATTCTATGTCTAGATTTAAATAATACCTCACTGAACTTATTGTTATTGAAACTTAGGCTAAAGTACATCTGCAATGAACTTCGACAACATTCAAAGTGTGTGATAGTGACACTTTGTACAGTGTGTTTGATCATTCTAGTGTCTGTCATCATTGCTGTTGCTGCCAGTGGGAAGGAAGGAAGACATCCAACTGGCAAGGAGCCCCTCTGGGCAAATAAGCAAAGTCAGTCCTATATTTCTTCATAGTTATTTTGTCTTTCTTAACTGTCATTGTTTCATTTTTTAACTTAAAGTTTTTATTTTGTATGGCTGTGTAATAAGAAATAAAGAACACTGAAGATTAACCTAAAACAAGGCTTTATTAAACTAGAACGACACATGAACTGACGAAAGAGACTTGGACTGTAGCACACTAAATCAATGTTGTGAACACATTCTCACGACGTTACACAAACATAAACAAATAGCAACTATTTCACCACATTCACCCCGCCTAGAATTAAAATAGCAAGTATAGTAATATAGTAGGCCAATAGCATAAATAAAAGAGAATGCCAGTGCCTGTAATACAATAGATCAATAAATAGTGTCGAAATATTAATTTCTCTTGTAAACAATAGTGAATGGTGATGCAAAGAAACCTAAAAACCAGTATCTGTTGTATGACTTATAAACAATTACTAGTTTCTGTTTTAAATATTAACAAATAGTGTAGTAAGTAGACATGTACGTAAGTAAGTGAAAAGTAAACTCTAGTATCAGTAGCAAGAGATAAACAATGCCAGTTTATGTAGAACATATGTAGTGCAATAAAGGAACAACTCTAGACTCTATAGTTCGGTCTGGTTCTTCTCTCTCTCAAGTTGTAACGGGGTTGACTATCCTGTTCTACAGTTTGGGAGTCACTAGTGAGTTCCTGAGCGTCAAGTGGGGTATTTTCAAGAGGAAGCGCTCGGAGGTCCTCAGAGCCTACCAGGGGTTCTTTCCTTTCTTGTATCACCGTAGGGGTGTTGACTGGTACTTCCGTGTTTTGAGTTTCTGGAGGATATTCATTATCCTCACCCTGAGGGAAGAACGAAGGTTCACTTGTTGTTGTGGATGGGGAGGGGGTGGGAGCCAAGCGTCTTAGAGAGACCGTCTCCTCTTTACCGCTGGGCAACCGTACGACAGCATATTGGGGGTTGCACATCAGCAATTCGACTTCCTCCGTGAGAGGATCATACTTTGAAGATCGGTTCTCTCTTCTCAGCAACACTCTACCTGGGCTAGATAGCCAAGTGGGGATAGATATCCCGAAGGAGGATTTCCGGTTGAACCGGAAAACTCTCTCATGTGGAGTTTCGTTTGTTGCCGTAGATAGTAATGATCTAATCGAGTATAGGGCCTGGTTCAAGACAAGCTCCCATCTCGAGATCGGGAGATCGAGGTCTTTCAGTGCTAAAGTAACAGCGTTCCATAGAGTTTTGTTTAGTCGTTCAATTTGTCCGTTGCCTGAAGGATTAAAGGCGGTTGTTCTACTTGTAGCTATTCCCCTCTCGTGCAGAAAGGATTGCACCTCCCTCGACATAAAGGACGTACCTCTGTCAGAATGGACGTACTCTGGCATCCCAACAAAGGAAAACAGCTGATTTAAACACTTTATGACAGTGGATGAGGACATATCGGGACATGGGTAGGCAAATGGGAAGCGTGAGTACTCATCCACCATTGTTAATAAGTATTTATTGTGAGTAGCAGATGGGAGTGGCCCCTTAAAATCAATGCTTACTCTCTGAAATGGTTGGGTAGCTTTGATGAGGGTGCCTGAAAACTGTTTGAAGAATCTAGGCTTCAGTTCAGCGCAAGTTTTACATTGGTTTACCACTTTGCGGACGTCCTCGCAGGAAAAAGGTAAGTTCTTAGTCCGAACGAAATGGAGGAGTCTCTTGACCCCTGGGTGACAGAGGTTGTTGTGTAACAGTTTGAGGTCTTCTCCAGTCATTGCTGACGCAAAGTGGTTCCTTGAAAAGGTATCCGCCGCAGCGTTTTGTTTCCCGGGTCGATATACGACGTCATATTGGAAACAACTAAGCTCCAGTCGCCATCTTTGAATCTTTTCATTTTTGATCTTGCCCTTGTTCTGCTGGTCAAACATAAAAGACACTGAGCGTTGATCTGTAACCAATGTGAAGGGTCTACTGATAAGGTAATGTTGCCATTTTCTCAGGGCTTCTACGATAGCATATGCTTCCTTTTCCACTGCTGAGTGTCTGCGTTCACTATTAGTGAGTGTTCTTGAAAAGAAGGCGACAGGACTGCCGTCTTGATTAAGAGTGGCGGCAATCGCGATGTCAGAGGCATCTGTTTCGACTGTTAGTGGTCGATTGTAGTCTATCGTCGACACAGCAGCGTTTTCAAGTTCGTGTTTTAGCTGTTTAAAAGCTTGTTGTACTTGTTCAGGGGGAGGAAAGGCTTTGTTGTTCACCAATAAATGGATCTTGTTGGAGAAATTTGGGATCCATTGAGAATAATAGGACAGTAGTCCAATCACCCGCTTTTGTGATTTCATGTCTTGTGGTGGAGGTAGGTTTCTCAATGCTTGAAATCTTTCGGGGTCTGGTCTTAATTGCCCTTGTGAGATTTCGTAACCTAGGAGGCATACTTTATTAGTCGCAATAGCACTTTTATCATTGTTGAAGGTGATACCGTACTTTTTAGCGGCATTGAGAAATCTCTGTAGATTCTGGTCGTGGCTAATGGAGTCAAGTCCGCAGATGGTAACGTTATCCACGTAAGCGAACGTGTCCTGTAGCCCTGCCTCCTCAATTATTGTGTTGATCGTCCTTTGAAATGCGGCGACTCCGTTTGTCACTCCAAAAGGAATGCGGCAAAACTGATAAAGCTTTCCGCCAGCCTCGAACGCCGTGTACTGCTTTTCATCATCCCTGATAGGTATCTGGTGGTAAGCGCTTTTGAGGTCAAATGTACTGTACATTGAGTATTTAGATATTTACTGCACCAGTTCATCCACTTTTGGCACGGGATACGCGTCGAGGTAAGTGAATCGATTGATGGTTTGGCTATAGTCGATAACCATTCTCTTTTTGTGCCTTTCATTCGTTGTTACAATTATCTGGGCTCGCCACTGGGACGTGGAAGGCTCAATAATTTTGTCAGATAGAAGTCTCTTGATTTCAGTTTGAATGAATTTGGAGTCAGGCATAGAATATTTTCTAGATTTAGTGGCTATGGGATGGCAGTTAGGAGCCAGATTAGCGAAGAGGCGAGGGGCTTCAACTCGTGCAGCTTTCAGCGTACAGACCTGGAGAGTGCTTCGTTTTCCTTCAAATGGGATCATCAGTTTTTCGTGCTGGCTGATGAAATCTAGCCCTAAGATTACATCAGATACTAGTCCATCTAGTAGTGAGAGCTTAACACTTTCATATTGTTCATCTTTGTACTTTATTTTAGCGAAAATATGGCCGTGAGTAGTGCGAGAAAGATGTGTAGAGGCCATGTAGATTCTGTTTCTGGACGTTTCTAATTTCCATTTGTACCTTTTAGCAATTGAAGAAGATATATAGCTTTCACTGCTCCCCGTATCTACGAGAGCCTTCAATGGTACTCCATTGACGAGTATTGAAATAGTAGATTTAGTAAGACCGGACGCTGGTGTCGATGCCCAGGAAGATCCAACGGTTGTAGTCCGAGACGTGTCATCATCTGCTTTCACTATGGCTGAGGTTGTAGACTTAAGTGTCTGTCTGGTCGATTTACAGACTTTCTGGAAATGGCCCCTCTTACCGCACAAGTTGCATGTAGCGTCACGGGCCGGACATCTAAAGCGTTGATGTGGGCTGTTTCCACAAAAGAAACATCTTTTACTAGTCGCCGCACTCACCTCGTGTTCTACTTTTGTCATTGGAGAAAGGCTCTCCTCGTCGGCGCTAGCTCCACAGGGAGTTTCAGAGTGGATGTTATACGCCATGGCATGGTTATGGGCATATTCGAGTTGTCTTGCCTCTTCATAGGCGCACTGTAGAGTTAGAGTAGATTTCTCTAAGAGTCGCAGCCTTATGCTGTTTGAAGCCAGTCCAGTAATGAAGGCGTCTCTTACGAAGATATCTCTGTGTTCTTCAGCGGTGACAGCTTTGAAGTCACAGTCTTTGGCCATACTTTTAAGCTTAAGTAGGAAGGAGTCAACGGTTTGTCCGTTCTCTTGTCGACAAAGAGTTATCATGTGCCGTGCAAAAATTTCGCTTTTAGGCTTCACGTAGACATTTTGTAGAACTTTGATTGATTCTTCGAACGTTGTACACTCACTTATGTACTGAAATACGCTCAAAGAAACGTAGTTTTCTAGTAATTTCTTTTTGTCAATCTCGCAATGAGAGACTGAGGAGATGAAATTCTCAAATGTTCTCAGCCAGTGCAGCCACTTCTCGGCAGCCGATGGCGAGCTAGGCTCTATGTCTAGCTCTTTTGGCCTACATAGACGTTCCATTTGTATTACTACTTTTACTTACAGACTGAGAATAGTGTTGAACGAAAATCCAAAAAAGATACGTGAGGCACATAGATCCATGAAATTGAAAATTTCTAGTTTAATAAATTGTAATAAGAAATAAAGAACACTAAAGATTAACCTAAAACAAGGCTTTATTAAACTAGAACGACACATGAACTGACGAAAGAGACTTGGACTGTAGCACACTAAATCAATGTTGTGAACACATTCTCACGACGTTACACAAACATAAACAAATAGCAACTATTTCACCACAGGCTGTTTGATTCATACAGCATACATCTAGACTATCCATGTATTATAACCTGATATTTCAATATGTTTATCAGAAGAATAAATGGGGAGGCGTTGCAGAATTAACTGACATGATTTTCTTTTCCACCTTATTTCCATCATCTCAACATTAATCATATTAATAGTTATCTTCAATAAAACAAAAAAAAAACCTAGCTTGTTTGTTGTTGTTGTTTTTTTGTTCCAGGAGAAAAGGAAAAGACATTTTTTAAAGTACCATTTTCCATTCAACTCTAATCTAAAAGTCTCAGTTTCCTGTACTAGTTTAAAAATGTAGGGGAAGACAATTATAATATGAATAAGCTTTATTATGTGGAAGTAAATATCTTTTACATTTCAACATTACTTAATAAATAATAGGTCATTTACATGAAATACATTAATTTTATGATTAAAGTCAAATATTTCAAAATGGCAAATGCAGAAGATTGTATATTTAAAAATTTAATACCTATGGTAATGAAAGAATATTTATGTCTGTTGGTGACTTGTACTGGCTTTTTTGATAGTGAAAGAATAAAATGGCTGCTAACAGGATGCTTTGTAATGATTAAAATCATTTGAGTTTTCTTTGGGATGTTCTTTTTGAAGAGAAGTAAAAAGAAGCGTGTTTATTGCCAATGATTTTAGATTTTTGAACAATTTGTTTTTAGTTTAAATGAAACCTAATACCTCTGAAGATGTTGAAACACAAAATACTACAGGTGTCTATTTATAAAACCTCTACAAGATTTTTTTTTATACTCTTGAAATAATGATTTGCAAAAAATATTTATTGTAGTCAGTATTAGCACTGAAATTTATATAAAGTCTAAAACTCCAGAGGGGCTTAAAATTCTGAACTGCTTCTATATGCTCTTTTAGAAAAAAAATAATCTTGTTTTTTTTTTTCTTTACACTTGGCTTCTATTATAAGGATTATATACTATTAATTGCAAAGATAAGCACAATACCAGAGATGGTCACAGAGGCCAGACTTTGCTTTCTTACGTTAGGACATGGTTAAGGTCTAAGTTAACATGGTTGAGTCCCTTTGCCTTTTTGCACTGATAGATTTGTACTAAGAGGATCAACCCTGGGCTAATTATTTTCATTCACTTGAAGCTAGTTTCTAAGTAAAGTTCCCCTTTCAGACTTTGTGATCTATGGGGGAGATGATCTGTTTCTGTGGTGCACAGTTAATGAGGGTGTCATGTGACCAGCACAACAACCAACCACCTTTACTTTTCCCCAACTAATGTCAGGTTCTCATTGGAGCTGGGTGGACTCAGAGGTGCCCTAAAGATCCCAAAATTAAAAATCCTATTTTTCACCAGGATTTGAACCCAGGAGCACTGGGTTGGAAGCCAAGCAATATACCACTCAGCACTGCACTTTCTGAAGTTAGCTTAGTAATCTTTATTTCTAAATTTTGATATTCAAGTCTTCCCCTGTTGTTTTTTTAATTTTAAGAAATTAGTTATGGGTATCACAGGTTAGTTAATTTCAACCTAATATAATAGAAAGAACTTTTAACAGTCCAGTGAAAAAGTTTTTCGTTTTAATAATGCTACCCATAATGATTCTTATGTTCATTAAATTGCTGTCTGGCAAAAAATCTGAGTATATTGCAAGTCTTTTTATGATAAATTATAAACTCAATCTATTTATTGTAGCAATGGCCGCTGTTTGTTCTAGTAATGCTTATAATGTTTCAGCTGGCTTGGTGTTTTATCCAGTACCAGAAGATGGGACCATCGTCATAGCCTACAAGGAGGGAGAGTTAAAGTCAATCAATAAACTTTTACAGTCTCTTGACAACTCTACTAATGGTTAGTTATTATAACTATTTAGTTAGTACTGTATCTTAGTAATAGTAAAAACGTATGATGGAATGCCTGTAATTTATAATCTACTAAATATTGTCACTGTATATAACCATTCCAATTCATGATTTATACTTAAAAATAATAATAATAAATATAGCTTTTATATAGCTCTAGTTTCATGCTTATAGCATGCTTAGAGCGCTATGGCCTAATCTCATTTGTGGACCATTGGGGAGGAGCGGTTATCTGGGAGAAGGTTTTCCTTGCTCCCTTTAGGTGCTCAGTAAACACAACTCTGCCCGAGTCAGGTGTCGAACCTAAGCCCCTTTCATAGGTAGCCTAGTCAGGGCATGTTCGATTGTACTTTGCCTCTTGGCCATGCTTCCCACTTTCCAAAAGTACGTTTCTAAAGTCATCTCTTTAGGTTGAGGAGGAGTTGAGTTGTTTTCATGCCCACATTTTCTCAAATCTTATATAAAAAAACATTTAACTATATTTAATCATGAATTTCAACCCAGAATTTTCAGCAAGCACTTAAGCTGTTGAACCGTCACATTCTATCAGATACTTTATTGTCATAAGTCATTCTGATGCAATAAAACAAAACATTATTATTTAAATTGTAGAGAATTTAATCTTTTTTATTTAATTCTCTATTATTATGGAGGTGGTAATGTTTTTTGTTTTTTTTGTTTGGTCTAATCTTTTTGTTTCTTGTTCAGACTACAAATCTACCAACCAATTAAATGAAATCTTCATTAAATGTAATGCTACAAACCAACCCTACAACAGAACCTGCCATGTCTCAACTGTTGATTTCGGCGATCGGTGTACAAAACAAAATAAATATGGCTATGACTTTCCCCAGCCTTGTGTTTTTATACAGCTTAATCTGGTAGGTAATGCTTTATAATATTTGTTCAATAGCTGACTAGCTATGGCCATGTTTTCTCCACTTTTGTATAACTATTCTTTGAAAAACTAATAGTGAATAAAGTAAATGAGAAATGGATAAGCTCTCATCCGAATCACAAGATGATGAAGCCTATTATAAGCGATCCCGACAAGACCAACGTCTAATCTTTCGACTCAGGACCAGACACAACAGAATGAGACAACATATGTACCTGCCCAAAATTGGAACCAGTGAAATCTGCCCATGTGGAGTGTCACCAGAGAATGCTGACCATGACCTTCAAAACTGCACTACTTACCGAAAGGCTCCAACCAGACACTGGCCCCAAAACACCCCAATAGAAAGAAAACTATATGGAGACTTCTCAGATTTGGAAACCACTGCGCAGTTGATCTCATATATTGGTTTAGTCATCTTAACGCTCCAACATAACAATGAGAACGAAGAAGAAGAAGAAAAACATTTTTTACAGGATTTAAATAGGTTGCTAGGCTTAAACCTCCCCTTCCCCGATGATTTGTTATTGAAAACTCTAAACTTTGTAACTATTTTTTCCTCCTTTTTTTTTTCTTCAGCCAGAAAATAGAGTGATAGCTCCTTTAGATGAAAATTCACCGCTGTGGAAAAAAGCTAGTTCATCTATAAAGGATCTTCTTAAAGACCCAGCTCACATACCAGTGACATGCACAGGATCTGTAAGTATTAGTATATGTATATCAGAGGCTTAGTGAGGGGTGACAAGGGGGCACGATGCCCTGGGAGCCACATTCAGGGGGGGGGGGGGCCAAAAAAATAAAAATATTGTAGATTTTTCAGTCAGGTAATATATTCTAAGGTTATTTGTATTATATTATTATTAAATTATTATTAAATACTTTTTATTTATGAGCCTATATTTCATGGAAAAGGTCTCAAAGGTTGTCATGGCTAGGGGTGTCAATGGGGATAAGCCTCCATTGTCTATAAAATACTCCTAATGGCATGCGTCTCAAATAGCCTCGGACAAATAAGTCCAGCACCTGGCCTTCTCGTGTGAAGCCCGGCAAAACTGCTCTTACTAACAGGTGAAGGGTTGAAGGTGGATACCTGGCACCACAAAACCGGGAGCTTTGGGCAGATGAAGCTCCTCAGCCTAGTAAGGCAGTTCATCTAGGAGAGGGGTACTCTGACTTCAAACCCCCCGCTGCCTTGCGGTACTGAGGCTTCAGGAGACAACCTCGAGGAGAATTCAGGAGTGAAGCCCCTTAGGCGTTGGGAATAGCGACTATGACATTCCCTCCGGCAGCTTCTGAAACTGAGCTGGTGCCAAATGTAATGCGAAGCAAGGTCGAAAGAGGGATCATGACGCATGGGCCACCCATGACCCCCTTATCTAAGGCCCAGGAATGCGCCCCGGGAGGAAACTCTGGTGCTGCTGCAAAGCTGCTAAAACTAAATAGGAAACAACAGTCACCAAAACCAGTGACTCATCTGGGCGCATCCATTGCCTTCCGAGACAAAAAGGAGCCCTATCATGGAAAAAGGGGGGGGGCAATCAAGTTTATTACCCCATGCGCATGTTGTGCTCACTACGCCTCTGATGGAAGCATTAGTGTGGGCTAGAACAGTCCAAAAGGTGAAAGACTATTGTGGTGTTGTTTCTTGAGAGTTAAGTGTTTATATCTTTGTATTATTATCTCTCATTACAACAGCACTCTCTCACAAATGCGTTTAAAAATGCACTGAAGTGACGCCATATCAATATTAAGTTGATTGAAGTTCGATCTTTTCAAACTCATTCCAGAAAATGAATTTAGATTCAAAGGTCTATGAAAATACAGAGATAATTACAATATGACAAATAATTGACTGTATTAACTGAACAATAATGACCTTAATATCTGGCATCTTTTTTTTTTTTAGTCTTCAAAAACATTTTCTGAAACCTATTAATATTCTTTCCTGCCGTCCAGTGAATTTGTTTACAAAACAGCTGGTCAAGGTCTCAACTTGAACATTGGCTGGTCATCTATTACGTACATTTTTCCTTTCTAGCCTACCTTCTGGATTGAATGTGCTGTTGAGTATGACAGCAATATTTTCACTGTATTAAATTATTATAGAGTTACTAAAACAATTTGACTGGCTTATTTAAGTTGTTACATTCCAAGTTGACATTGTTTACTGTGACATTTTGAAAGTGACATTGAGTATGATGACATTGTTGACATTTTGTGCTCCACAGACACCAGAAGACGAGGAAATTCTGAATGAATCACCTACACTAGATAGGAATAAAGAAAGAATTTCCTATTTCCCAAAAGAGGGTCTTGCTTCTTACGTTTATCGCAATCGAAGCATGGAGCTGCCTTTCGTCAAGCCAGCTTTGATGGTGCAGTTTACTTCCCTTACTAAAGGCCATCTCGTTCATGTCACATGCACGGCCTGGGGTCAACTGTATGACTTCAACCACAACATTGTTGACCATGAACTCTTGACCACGGAGTTTGCTATTTATATCAAGTAAATGGAGGTAGACGTTTGTTGACTGTCCTGGAGCACATCGGTAAGGGAAAATATGTCAACAAAAACACACTGTCAAAGACTTTTGTTGGTAATGCTACAGTTTTAAAGGACAGACTTTTGTTTATATAAATACGCTTGCAAATGACAGAGTTTCTTCTATATATGCTATTTTCAAAGTGAACACTATGATAATATTCATACAATTATATAGGATATGTTTCTAATGATGTAAAATCACTACTGAAAATGTATTTAAACTTGGTATTTATGTAAAAATATTGGAACAATTTTTTTTTATGTTAACATGGTTGTAAAATAAATACAGCCCCCAACTCTTCACTAGCATCCTACACACATGTACATATCATTTTTCTCTCCTGAGATAAAGCTTAATGTAGCGCTTGATTGCATTAATTTTAAAAGTATGCCTTCATGTTTGGTAGTGTTGGTTATCCGTTTATTTTTTTAAAATAATTTTCAGCATGCTACCTGGTTGGGTGGCATGCGCTCTAGACTGTCAATCAATAGTCTTGATGTTCCCGGATTCAAACCCTGCCTACCACCATCCCCTGTTTGTCCTGTGGGAGGTTCGGACTAGTATGTAGTTATCTTCAAAATCTGAAGGAACATCCGAAACATGTAAAACAAAAAGAAGGACATAGCCAGGTAGTTTGACCTTACTAGGTAGTAGACTTTAGTTTGACCTTACTAGGTAGTAGACTTTAGTTTGAATTTCAACCCAGAATTTTCAGCAAGCAGTAGTAGACTTTAGTTTGACCTTACTAGGTAGTAGGCTAAAGTTAGCTAATCGAGTTAATTTAGAGCAGATAACTCTTTAAAAAAAAAGATCCAAATGGGGAGTGCCAGTATTGTCACTTCCAATACTCCTAAACTTTTTTTAACCAATAGTCTCACACCACTCCTCCCTCTCTCCTAATAGAAAATGTTTAATCTAAAAACTGAATGAATTTTAAAATTATTTTTTTTGTTTATTTAATGACCTGACATTTTTATTGACTGAAATCTTTTTTTTTTATTTCCTAAATATCTTTATTTTATTTATTTTTTTACTGACAATGAAAATGTAGATTTAACTTCTGTAATGATTACATTACCATTTAGTGAGTACATTTCTGCTTGGCATTATGCACATATACCTACATTTTATACACATTTTTTTTTTCTTTTTTTTTTTGTGTGTGCGGTTTGTGAAGAAATGTTTATCTTAAAAACAAATGTTTGTTTATGTAGTTGGTGAGATAATGTTTACTTGATGATCAGAGGGATGTTATCTGTGGCAGCTATAAATGATGAGAATCATCTATACAGCAACATTATTTTGAAAAAAATAATTCTAAATTAAATTTTAAAATGATATTTTTTTTTTTATGACTATTTAAAATACTATTTTTAAGGCAGCTTTGGCAAAGTCAGTGATGATCATAAAGTTTGACCAATTTTTAACATTTTTATTTTGCATCTTCTCTTTAGTTCACCTCAGGTGTTTAAAATAATATTGTTTCAGTTTTCATCTAAAATAGTGCAAGAATCTTGTTCAATATAGATTCAACTTTAGGACTGAATATTTTGTATGTGCTTGAAATATTGAAAATGTATTCACTCATTTTTTGTCTTTAATCTAACTACTAGATTTAGGTTTTTATTTTCCGCTTAGATTTATGCATGAATAGTTTTGGCTGGATCTCGTAGATTAGTTCTGTATCAGCTTTCAGATAAACTTGTATAACTAAAAATAGGCATTGTTTTCGATTCTGAACATAGTTAATGGCTTTGTCAACGGGATGCATACTTAAGTTGTCTTTTTTGTCGCCTGCATCTCTCTTTGGCAAGCGCCTTTCTTTGAGTCTTAAATGTGTTTCATGTGACCTTCGTAAGAGCTCTCCAGCTGTCTGCACCTTTCTTTGGCAAGGGCCTTTCTTTGAGTCTTAAATGTGTTTCATGTGACCTTCGTAAGAGCTCTCTAGCTGTCTGCCTTCTTCTATGCCAGTGAAAGTGAAATGACACCTGGTTTAATCTGTCTAGCACCTCCAGGGGCACTTCTGTTATGCTGCGCTCCTTTAAGCTCGTCAAAAAAAAAAAGATGGCATGCGACATTTCCCATGCGAGATAGATTGTAAGTAGCGTTTCTTCACTATCCACACCAGCCTCTAGCAGAGCATAGTTATTTGTGAGGTAGTCTTACCAGCTTAGAACTAGGGATCTATTGTTTCTCTATCTACTAATGTTAGTGAGATCCATTTAAACATATTGTTGTTTATCTTTATATTAATTTGGTTGTGAAGCAAAAGTTGTGATAAATTTGTTGACCGATTAATTTTTGAAAGACTTGAATGCTAATAATCACAAGTCATGTAAGTTTAAACCCCAGATTTTAAGATATTCAACCCCTGCTTAAGTTGTCATGTATATTTTATACACCCATCTAATTATCACTCTAGCTAAATAATTCTGACATAATTGTTAACTTGTAGTTAACATTCTGTGTTTGAATTAAAAATATACTCCCAGATTTTGAAAACTAAAAATCTTGGAACTTAATATGTACTATCTTAAGAGTAAACCAAATAAAAAATCTTTATACAATGTACCGGTGGGACCAAATATTAAGGCAGCCATAATGATTTTGATGCAAAGACACTATTGTAACATTTACTTAAGTAACATAATGGAACTGTACAGCTAGAATGCATTGTATTGTACATTTTAATTTACCATCTATGTTAGTGCAGAATTCAGTTCAGTCTATGCAGAGTAACTAAAAGATAGGAAATAAAACTCAAGCATTATTGCCAACTGTATTTCTGTCTAAACATCAAGCAAAAGTACAGACCATTGAGGTCTGCCACATAAATGTTCAATGCAAATTATTGCCTAAATTTCATTTCTGTGTTTGACTTTGGCTGAAATCTTCTAAACAATGAAAGACATTAACAGAAACATTTTTTTTGGGTCTCCAATTGCCTAGATATACAAATAATGAGAAACATCTAATAGAACTAAATTCTGGTTATCCTTTATAAAACTGAAGGCTCTTTAAAAAAAACTTCATTTAGTTTAAATACAGATAACGTTCTTTGAATACTTTATCTAATCCAACTATTGAACTTAATGCTGTAAAAAATAAAAAAAAACAGTTGAAAATATGTTTCACTTCACTTACTGACCTGAACAAATGTTCCAATCAGGATGTAAAACCTTTGTTGTTCAGAACCAGTGGTATAATTCAGAACCAGTGGTATAATTCAGAACCATTGGTTTAATTCAGAACCAGTGGTATAATATCTCTACTTAGTTTTTATTTTCTTGAAACTAAAACTTTGACCTTGCCATGTTGTTGGTTGTTTTGACTGACGTCTTTCTGTATTTGTTATTAAAATGTGTTGCTGTCAAATGTTTCCAACTTTTGAATGTTTGGTTAATGGAAAATAATGAATCACCCCGTGGACTTTTGTTATGCACTGAACTTCCTTATGTTATAACAACAAATAGAATAAAAGTATATAAATCTAGCATTTTCTTTGTTGACTCTTTGTATGTTGTTAAATCTACTTGTAAATAGGGCCCTATTGTCATAGTTGGGCCGAACACTTTTAATCATCGACACAGGACGCCATCTTAGGCAGGAAGGACATGTTCACAACAAAAGACGCATAACTCACAAAGACTAAGGGCTATAACTTGCATATCAAATATTAACATCCTTCCCTTTCTATTGACGAAAAATGTTCACTACAACATTCCAAAACGAACACATGGCATATTAACAGTGTATTGAATGCTTAGTGAGTTGATTTTTTTTCTTTTTGGCTACAAATTTTTTGAGATACAGTATACAAAACCACTTGGCTACCTTTGAAAGTTTGAATCATGACTTAAGTACCACTTGGCTACCTTTGAAAGTTTGAATCATGACTTAAGTACCACTTGGCTACCTTTGAAAGTTTGAATCATGACTTGAGTACCACTTGGCTACCTTTGAAAGTTTGAATCATGCCTTGAGTTTTGTTTACTGAGAGCCTAAAGGCAGTACAGAAAATTCTCCCAGATACCCCTAAACATTCATGTCAGAAAAAAGATTGGACCATGAGTGCACTGGACATTCTACAAGCATGAAAGATGTGCTATCGAAAAGCAATAAAAAAAAATTATATGTTAACAAGTACAAGCGATGTAAAGAGAGGGACTATTTCAATAAAAGAGTTATGAAAGAAAAAAATGTATGCTTAAAAATCGAGAGGTGGTTAAAAAAAATAGTTTCTTTTATTCTCCTTAAAGTTGCAGTGACAGAAATAGTTTCTATTATTCTCCTTGAAGTTGCAGTGACACAAAAACAATATCAAAAGCTATACTGTACTTTCAATACAATGTAAGTTGAGCTCAGAATAAAAACTTTTTAAAGACCTAACTTGTTAAGAGTTATTTTTTTAAAAAGACTGGCAGGCTGTTGGAAAGATGTGGAGAAATTAAAGAGAATGATTACCTAACTCACCAGTTCATTAAATACAAATTATAACTTGTTTCAAAAATATTTCTTCTAGATTATATTACTCTGGCATAAAATATCTGCAGGAATGTAATGAAGACTCTGATGATCAATTCTGGAACTATTTTTAAAGCACACAACCAGGCAGCTCAGTTAACTCTTTCTCTCCTAACTGACGATACCAACGTTAATTCCACCAGAATGTGGTAAATAATTACAGAGAGAAAGAGTTAAGTGAGACGCTATAACTTTCTCCTAACATATACAACATACAAAATGTATTCTGTATCAGAAAACTGTTTATTATATACATGAACAAAGTAGATGATAACATTTTGTGTACAATGATGGAGATTATTATGATCAAAGAAACAAATGTGCATTCATTATTTTAAAAACAAACTTGACTGTACATTCCAATAACTGACTGTAAAGAGCTTTGAGTTCTTAACTTGGAGTATAAAACTAATCCCAGAACTTGATGACGCCATCCCATCCAGCAGTAGCCAGTTTTGAAGTCTCGTGTGGATGCCATAAAACATTAATACAAACATCATCATGGGCCTTGAACTTGGAGTAGAGTTTGGTGCTTCGCCAGTCCCAGATGTATACTTTCCCATCAGCATCACCGCAAGTTATATAGCTGAAGAAGACAATAATAGAAAATGACATGTCACAAGTATTAAGTATAATCAGAGAGAGAGTAACATACAAATAGTCAAACTTTGTGCAAAAAATGCTATCATATTCATAGCAATTATTTTGTTTAGTATGAAGACTATCGTCATGTGCAATATTTCTCAAGATGATGTCACTAACTATAAATATTTGTGGCTGACGCTGATCTAAACAAACAATTTTTAAGTTCTTCCAAAATTGTGAATATCTACATTTTAGATTTGATGAGGTTGCAACCAATCATTGTTTCACATTAATATGTAATGTCCCACCCTCTTGAAACTTTCCTACTTTGACTAGGCTTAGTATAGTATCAAGGATAACTTAAAAGAAGAATGTAAAGCCATTCATATACAAACAAATTTTTAAAAATATTTACCTCATTTCTGGAGAAAAATCTATTCCACAAGCATATCCAGCAACCTACCAAAATAGAATTATAAATAAAACACAAATAATATTCCAGATACATACAAAAATTACAGAGAATTAAGAATAATATATAATAGAAACAATCTAAAAACATTAAGACACATTGAAACAAGAAAAATTATGTATAGAATATTAAGCCACATGAAATAAGGAAAACTTATCTATAGAAATGTAACATACCATGTGACCAGTAAATGTTTTTTTCCTTATAAACTTCATTCTGTTGAGTGCATTGAACACACATATTTTGTTGTCCATAGATTGACATGCCAACCATTTGCCTGAAATATATCAATAGCACATAGGAATCAATTATACTGACATGCTAACCATTCGCCTGACATATCTATAGCACATAAGGCAACTATTAGCCTGAAGCATATCAAAGATACATTGGAATCAATTAGGTTGAACCAGATAGTTAGAAGTATTTAGCAATGGATGTTTTTCAGGCATTAGAATTATGGAATTTTTGTATATCTTCAGTAAAATGAATAGAAAAATACATTTTGTTTGGGATAAAAAAAAACATTATTACAATAAGTACAAACAAAGCAAATCATAATTCTTAAATCAGAATTATTATTTTTTTTATATCACTGATAAATAAAGGTAGTTTTAATTAGACTTACCATTAGGTGATAAAGTGACAGCTGGCATTGAGTGCATGGAAGGATCAGCAATATACTTGAAGTCGACAGGAATATCCCTGAGAAAAACATTCAATTCACACAATTTGTTCATTGTAGATTACAAACTGAGAAGAGAGTGGCTTTAAAAATGTCTAAGAGAAATGTTGACTGTTGTTGACTGGGAATGTAAAACTATTCAATCATACCACTTCCAAGAAAAACAATCATCTGAACATACATTCTCTTCATTAATGTTTTTATGATAATGGCAATGTCTTCGATTCCCAAGATTTAGGATAAGTGTGGTACCAGTTGAAACCTGCATAGTTTTCCACATCTGAAGAACGCAAAGCTGTTGCACTTTAATCTACTCTGAGTGGACAATATTAAGCATTCATAGCTCAGCATTTAAAACCAGTTGTGGTATCACACAGAACCATTATTCAATTTCTTAAAATAAAAAAAAACCCAGCTGCACTGTATACTATTTTTCTATAGCATTATGCTATTGAACACATTTTATATTATTTAAAAGAAAGACCTACCCAATAAATAAACTGGTTTAACCATTTAATAAGAGTGTCAATGAATCAACCATATCAGTGGAAATACTCCACCAGTACTCATGATACAAATGGTTTAACCATTTAATAAGAGTGTCAATGAATCAACCATATCATTGAAAATACTCCACCAGTACTCAAGATGCAAATGGTTTAACCATTTAATAAGAGTGTCAATGAATCAACCATATCAGTGGAAATACTCCACCAGTACTCAAGATACAAATGGTTTAACCATTTAATAAGAGTGTCAATGAATCAACCATATCATTGAAAATACTCCACCAGTACTCAAGATACAAATGGTTTAACCATTTAATAAGAGTGTCAATGAATCAACCATATCATTGAAAATACTCCATCAGTACTCAAGATACAAATGGTTTAACCATTTAATAAGAGTGTCAATGAATCAACCATATCATTGAAAATACTCCACCAGTACTCAAGATACAAATGGTTTAACCATTTAATAAGAGTGTCAATGAATCAACCATATCATTGAAAATACTCCACCAGTACTCAAGATACAAATGGTTTAACCATTTAATAAGAGTGTCAATGAATCAACCATATCATTGAAAATACTCCACCAGTACTCAAGATACAAATGGTTTAACCATTTAATAAGAGTGTCAATGAATCAACCATATCATTGAAAATACTCCACCAGTACTCAAGATACAAATGGTTTAACCATTTAATAAGAGTGTCAATGAATCAACCATATCATTGAAAATACTCCACCAGTACTCAAGATACAAATGGTTTAACCATTTAATAAGAGTGTCAATGAATCAACCATATCAGTGGAAATACTCCACCAGTACTCAAGATACAGAACATGAGAAAGTAGCAAGCACATCAACAAAATGAACTAATAGAAACTTACCATTCCCAGACTCTTAAGCTCTTATCATCGGATGTGGAAACAAAACGTCGATTGTGGTCAATGAATGTGATGCTGTTGACTGGACCTAAGTGACGGTCATATTCCTGGATTATCTCCCCTGAACGAATGTCCCACTAAAAAATGAAAAAAAAAAAAAAAAACAATAGAATGTGTTGATATTCATAATGTGTGAAGCTACATAAAAAAAAAATTTATAGTAAAAAGGCAATGTCATTTAAATACCAATTAACATGGATTCAGTCAAATTAAAACAAAATTTAAAAGTAATAATACAGTTTAAAAAAAAAAAATGAGAAAAACTACATTTTCCCCTCCTGCGTCATTACTTTTTGTTCATATTTACTGATAATCGTGCCAGCAACTCAAACTTGGAGATATCTCAGCTATAACTATGCCTACTAACCGAATCACTAATCCTGGCTTTTATATACAAAAGAAATAAGTTTTCGTTGACTCAGTCAGAAAAAGTGAGAGACTTCAGGAGACAAGCCCCAAAAACTGGTTGTGATTAATTGAGCTTCCAAGACTTACACAAACAATTTTTTTGTCTGAGGTTCCAGCCACAAACAAATGCTGCTTGTCCTCCTCTGGGTGAAACTTGATGCAGTAGGGAACTTTACGACTAGTGAAACGAGCTTTACATTCACCTGGAGAAATGAATAATAGTCAAAACAATCAATTAAATCAATTAATCAATTAAACAATCAATGTTTGTCATATTCAAGATTCTAGGAATAACAAAAACCTCTAGAAAAAACATATTAAATATTACTTTTTTTCATTGTCCATGCGTACTAACTGAACAGACAATTTCAAAATGGAGAAATGCAATACAGACATCCACAAATAAAAAGTATAGACTTTGATAAATAAAAAAATACAAACATCAATAAATAAAAAATATACAATCATTAATAAATTACAGACATCAATAAATAACAAGGTTACAAAAGACAGTTTGTGTGGAAACACAAACTCAAAATCAGCCCCCGAAGTGGTTCATCCAGGCTTCAATATTTTCAGAAAGAACATCCGAATGAAATTATATCAAAGACAAATGAGAGATAAGAATGGAGAAAGAAGGTTACAGATCTTGTGTAGTGCCCCAACAGTCCCGCAGATCAAAGGATAGGTGAAAGTGAATGTTAAGTTAGATATGAACCTGGCATAACTAGTTCCCCTTTCAGACCTTGTGGTCTATAGGGCAGATGATATAAAGTTCATCTGTTTTTGTGACCTACGACCAACTGCCTTTACTTTTCCCCAACTAATGTCAGGTACCCATTAGAGCTGGGTAGACTCAGAGGCGCCCAAGGATTCCGAAGTTAAAAATCCCAGTCTTCACCAGAATGCGAACCCGGGACCTCGGTTCGGAAGCTAAGCGCTTTACCGAGCCTCATCTGGACTTTATATAATGTAATTGTTTTGAAAAGGCTTCATCTGTTATTTGAATTCTTATAAGAGATGCATAGAAAATTTGTTCAAGAAAATGATGTTTATAAGATTACTATTCGTTTTAAATTAGGTCTAACTTATAATGCATACTAATTAGCTTTTTCTCTTTAAAAAACTGCTTGCATAACTGATTTTAAAAATTAGATTTTTCGCTTTCAGGAAAAAAAAAAGTAGCCGTTGCATCAGAACTTTGAATGGTCTAAAATATTGTGATGTCGGATTTTCAATATCTTTTCTAGTTTACGAGATCTAAACGGGACGGACGGACAGACATTTCGCACAAAACTAATAGCGTCTTTTCCCCTTTCGGGGGCCGCTAAAAAGTATAGATATTGATAAATAAGAAGTACAGATATCAATGAATACAGGGTACAGTTGTTGTTTTTTTTAAATGCACGTTCCCTAAAAATTACCTGTTTCTGTATCCCATAATTTGCAATATCTGTCGTAGCCACAACTCAAAAATTCCTTTCCATCATTGTTGAAACAAACATCCCTGACAGCTTGCTTGTGACCAGTGTAGGTCCTGATACATCTTCTCTCTTTATACACTTCCCAGATCTGAACAAAACAAGGGAAGCAAGTAGATAAAGGGAAGCAAGTAGATAAAGGGAAGCAAGTAGATAAAGGGGAGCAAGTAGATAAAGGGGAGCAAGTAGATAAAGGGGAGGCAAGTAGATAAAGGGGAGCAAGTAGATAAAGGGAAGCAAGTAGATGAAGGGAAGCAAGTAGATAAAGGGAAGCAAGTAGATAAAGGGAAGCAAGTAGATAAAGGGAAGTAAGTTAAAAGCCAATAGACAATTTCTTTCAAGTATTGACCCCCCCCCTCCCGCGAATTGAGAAGAATTAGAGACCACATGTACTGTTTTGATCAATATACTTTCAAACAAATAAAATTACTGTTATGAAGTGTGAGTCTTTCTGATGTAGTCATGAGTACAAGCAGGTGCGTAATTTAGTTGTATAGGTTGGATAGATTCTGATGTAACCATGATGAAGTCTGTCATAGTTGAGGTAATAGAGGCGTGAATATTGAAAAGGGGGAGAACAAATGAGAGACAAATGACGGAAGGATGTCTATTTTTAGAGTCAGCTGTATTGTGTTGAAATTGTTCAAGATCTTTGTGTTTCTAGATATGTTTATATTGAAATTGAGGGCTGTGTACACACTGTTAATAAAAGTTCAATTCAGTTTGTCCAAACTTAAGTTCAGCATTTAGAGATGAATACACCAACATTGGTTTAGTTGTACTAGCTATTTGAAACTACAACCCAGCAATTACCTTAATTTTACAATCCATGCCTGCAGATAAAATAAGATGTGCGTATTTGGGGAACCATCTGATGGCAGCGATTCCTTTGGTATGACCAGTCCATGTGTGAATCAGTTTCTTGGGAAGGAAACATTTCTCTGGGGGCTCTTCTGATTTCAAGTTGACACCAACATCTTGGGGTGGGTGTAAGAATGATCTCCCTTGGTAGTCATAAGCATCTTTCACTGAAAACAAAATTAATTTCAAAACTTGACATAATGTCACAAACCAAAATGGATTTGTTTCATCAACTAACTAAATATATATATATATATATATATATATATATATATTGAGTTGTTGAAACACACATATATATATATATATATATATATACATCAAACAATGTTTTACAGCAAAAGAAAGCAAATTTAAACACACTGAATATTCATTAGAACACTAAAACGTCCAACTAACCGTGTAAAGTCGATTTCTCTTCCATTGTTTTCTCTTCCGTTTGTTTACCAGACTTGTTACGTTTTGCCAAAATTTCATCCAACTCTTTTTGTTCTTCCTGTAGGGTAAGAATTAACAATGGGACCATTAACATTTCAGGCAATTATTTGTAGAATAAGTAGCAGACTAATGAAAACATACAATTGCAATCCTTACATAGTCTTGGAATGCTAAAAGCCATTTAAATTAGTCTCTACCTTAGGAAATATATAAACTTGTCATTATTATTCACCTTTTAAAACTCAATACACCTTTGTAATTTCTATCTATCCTTGGAACTACTAAACACTATTATTCTCTTGCTATTTAATTGTTAAGTTTTAAATGTTTGGAATTCATTACTACATTTTTTTAAAAGAGACTATCGATTTAAATTATATCTCATGTCATCTCCTCAGGTGACTTATAAACATGTGATAGCCATGATGGACCTAGTCGACAATCCTGAACTTAACTTACCTCACTAGGTCTAGACACTGTTTCTTCATCTTTATATTTCGCCCATGGACCCAAGTAGCCTTCAATGTCAGAAGGATCTTTATTTTTCTCTCGCTTCCTTTTTTTCTTATCTTTCTCTATCGGTGCATTGGTTTCAAAAACTGTCTTGCCTGTCAGATTATAAAGATAAGACAATTTGAGAATGAAGACCACATTAGCAGACATCCGCTGAATGATTTGGGCTAAAAAACAAAATCTCATAAAAAAAAAAATAATTAAAAAAAAGTTAAATTTTATTTTAAGCTAACAAACACATTATCTATGTAAAGGTAAATTTAAAAAGTAAATAACCTGCAATTAAAAAAAGATTAATGAATTTTTGTCTACTGAACTTCTTAATTGCAAATTTTAAAAACAATAGTAATTAATTACCATGGTTTTCAAGGACAGAGGATTCACTCCCGACAAATGTCTCTATAACATTTCCACTGTCTACACTTGGATCCAGTGCAAAGCCTAGTCAGAGGAAGAGTGAAATGATTATGAATAATATTGGATCATTTTTGAACGCGTACATACATACATATTACAGTAGATTCAAAATCAAAGTCAACATGAAGCAAAGTGCTGATGCTGAAGATTAAAACAAATTTTATAAATGACAATGCAAGACTCTCTTGCAAAACTTCACTTGTCTTGTACAAATAATTTCTAGACAAATTATTTGTAAAAAATCCCATGGCTGTAGGGATGTCTAAAACGTGTAAAAAATATATCAGCATTGAATATGGATAGAAATATTAGATGTACAGGGTAGTAAAAACTAACTAGAATGCTTATAAAACTATTTTCTTATTTATTTAAAAAAATTTTTTTTTTTTCAATGTAATAAATAAATGTATGCCCCATACCATAACTGGTAAATGTCTTTCTCTGATTGTCAAATTGAAAATCACTGAAATGAGCTGGCTCAGCAAATCCAGCCAGATTATTACGCACAGCTTTGGCCTGTTGTGTACGGAATGGGTTGAAGGGGCCTACCTGTAAAACAAAATGTGCAATAGAAATGTGTTTTAGTAGTCACATTTGTAATAAACATTTGGTCAAATTTAAAGTCATATTATCAATATTGGTTCCACTTAATGACATATGAATATTGGTTCTGCTGAATAATGTGTATTATCAATATTGGTTCAACTTAATGAAATATTAAGAACATTGGTTCTATTATTAATGACATCTGTGAAAATCGGTTCTACAATATACTTATGGACATATTATGAATATTGGTTCTATTTATGACATACTATGATGATTGGCTCTACTTAATGACATACTAAGATAATTGGCTTTACTTAATGACATGTGTCTTTACAGTGGTCCAACTAAAAGATGTGCATAGTAAATAATGAAGATTATGATTTTACTGAGAAATATTTAACAGGTATACAGAGTAACAAGACATTCATACAAACACAAGAATGATAAAAAGGGATGTTATAGATAAAAAAAATATAACTCCTTCCTAAGATACCTGCAAAACAAAAAGGATTGCAGGAATATAAGGGGCAGACAGTTGGATAAAGTGAGACTCTGAAAAGGAAAAAACTAAGAAAGAAAGTATCAACACTACAACAAAATCTAATAGCAGACTAAGCTGAATATTCAGCATCAATACACTGGACACAAAAACGAACATTCTTTTTTAAATAAGAGAGTTCTAACCAGTTAGACTAAAAATAGTAAATGAAAAAGTTTGTTATCAAATAGTTTACTTACTTGAGGTGCAAACAGTTCATCATGTTTTGGGTTGTACTTTAGCTCTTTAGTTTTTGGGTCAATGTGTCGAAGTCCCAAGTTGTCTTCCTAGCAGTGGCAAAGAGATTCAAAAATGTTTAACAATGTTTGACATTTTTCCGTGACATAATAGATTTTTTAAATAATTCAATAACTAACGAGAGAGTTTACTGTAAGATTTGTAATGCCTCCCTCGTGCTCCACTGCACATCAGGACTAGTTAACGTGTTAAGACAGGTCAAGATAGTGGTAGGTGATAGTCAGCAAAAAACAATCAAAAAGACATTGAACAAATACTTACTAGAGAAATGTGCTAGTCAAAAGAATTTAAAATATCCAAAGAAAATTCAAAAGCAGAGTTAAGAATAACAAATTGATCTAGAAAAGACTTTGTGACAAAAAAAAGGCAAGATGTCGGAGTTATTGGTCGTTAGATGTTGATAACTAGTTATCTGTCAATATTCATTGTTTTAACACTCTTTAAGACGGAGACTTTTAGCATGTCTTGTGCCAAAAAGACGGAGCACTATTTCCAGGCTAATCACTTCTCTTGCAAAAAAATTCCTAACAAATAAATTAATTACTTTACATACACAAAACTATATATATATTATTGAAAAGAAATGAATGAATTAATATATAATCTTAAAGAATCCATCTGAAATATTAACATTTATTAAAATAAACCAAGCTAATTTGCATTGTTTATGAAAAAAAATTTCCAAATAATTTTTTTCAAAACAGAATTTAAAAAGTAAGTGTTTTTAAAGACGTTTTAGGCCTAAATAAGTCTGAATACTTGTGTTTGGGGAAACAAGGCCCATGAAGACCCTTCTGTCACATTATTTTACTACTTTCTCTCCCCCCCCCCACCCCCCGGTACCATAGCAACAAACCCTTTAATTTTTGCCAGTGACAGCCACCCACTTATGACCATGAAATCTTCTTGAGAGCTGCTTGTTGGTCAGAAATTTTGCATCATATTTATTAGTCTCCCTGACAAACATTTGAACTAATTTGATAGTAGAAAAAAAAAAGCATTATAAAACAGTCTCCAGGGTTCCAATCCCTTGACGCTCAAATGGATCTTCTCTATCCAGCTCCTCACCCTTTACTCTAACCATTTTATCATGAATAGACATCGTCAACATTCTATACCTAGATCTAGAACTAGTGTAAACTTAGATCTAAAGCTGCCCTGAGTAAATAAAATCATAGTCAGTGAGTTTGCTTTCATTAATATCACCATCTGACATGTTAAAATTTTCAGCTGTCACTAGCTAACTTCAAAAAATCAATACTAACAAATTATCGAATAAAAAACAGCTAAGGAAGCCGCCATTACAGTTTACTAATGTGTAAAGAGAGTAAGAACTAATCTGATTGGCTGACACAAACACTGGCTAGCCAATCTTGTGGCTGGAAACATTGCGGTTGATAGATGGGCTGCTTTGTCTTTTTCGCCAAATATCCTTGTCATCTTAAGAAGGTTTTATCAGTCAAGCTACCTTAGTACTTCTTCATTTTCTGTATGTCATTTATATTTGATTTCAAAGTTTGTTTATTGCATTCTTCATTTGATAGGACTGAGTTAAAAGATATATTTAACTCTCAATTAATAAATCTCCACAGTTGTTTTTTTCAGTGTATTACTAAGAACCTGCAGATGTTTGCCAGAATAGAAAAAAAAAGTTACAACTTGAATAATAAATATTGCTTGCAACTCTCAAAACTTAAATAAATCTGAAATACATTTAAATTATTCTTACCAGTCCCAGTCTTACCTATTTTTATTGACAAATAGATGCTGATGAGGAGTTAATAATAATAGATATTTCAGATATAGATGTCTATATCTAGATCTAAGATTTTTTTCCCAGTTAAAATTCTAGATATCTAATAATTACTAGAATTTACTAGATCTATAATAGATCTAGTATCTAGAGTCACTAGAGAAACACTGTTGATGAGTATTATATGTTAATGGTGCATGCGAGTCCATATGACAAAACAACAGAATGAATAAAGAATATACTTAATAACGCAGGCTGATAACTTCAACAATTTAATAAACAATAAAAAGGGCACAGTCCTCTGTCGCGCTAGCCTAGCGTCGTACTCTCAGGCGTCTTGTCCGTTACTCTTCTTGTTCCGTTCTCCTACTTTTTAATTACTCGTCACGTCACTATGGAAAAACCCGGTTAACCTCAACTTCTACGCATCTTGTGTCATTACAACACTCAGACATCTCAATATCTAGAATAATCTAGTCTAGATTAGAATTGATTAGATCATTAGATGAGTAGATAATTAATCTAATTCTAGATGATCATAATAGTTATTGATAGATCTAAAATATTATTTTTAATTAAAAATTATTTTCATTTTAGTTATAAAAATAAAAAAATAAAAAATAAATGTAAAAATTAAAAAAATGTTGTCAGGTTATGATTAATTTTATTTTTCCAAATAAAATTAATTATTATGATTATCATGATGATAATCATAATTAATCCTCCTAGCTAGGCTAGTAGCCTAGGCTCATGATTACTCATCACTACACTACTGTGACTACTCAACTACTGTCAGACAATG